>NC_141940.1:96419978-96725764 GCF_057802395.1 Ceratotherium simum simum | reverse complement strand
AGGCTTGCAAAGATAAAAAAGATGGTCTCTGCCCTTGGAGAGTTTGTGGGCTATTGGGGAGACAGAAACACTGCAATACAGGGGGATAGGGGTTCTGAATGCGGGATAGTCTAAGTACCAGGGAGCCCTTCTGAATGTCTGGACCATCATTGCCCTTCCACCCCACCTCTCTTCTCTTAGCCCCTCTGGTTTCTTCTCACGAGGCCGGTCTTGTTGTCGTTCCTTAGGCACTAGCTGGCAGCTTCCCTCCCATGCCTGTCTCTTTTCTCCTGTCAACGGGGTCTGCACCCACACACCTGGCAGGGATCCTGACACCCTACCTGCCTGGAGAAGCTACCTTGTTCAGGTGGAGGTCCTCGGCCTCTGGGGTCCCAGGGGAAGAGAGAGACTCTGACTGCAGCCCCAGGCTTCCTCAGCTGGGAAATGGGCACAGGGGCCTGGACACTGAGCAGGCTGGTAGGCCCTAGCAAGGCTTTTATTGAAGCCTGTTAAAGGGCTTCGGGCTTCCTTTGATGAAAGGCGCTTGAGTGCATCTGGTTTTGATTACAGGGGAGGAGAAAGCCAGGCAGTCTCTCGGGGGTTGGACCAGTCATCTGGCTCTGCCTTCCTCCGGGCAGAGCTGGCTGCTGGTGAGGCCAGGAGGCCAGGTGTAGGGGGCAGGCAGGAAGCAGAGCCGGTACAAAACCCTTCAAGGCTCCTGACCCCAGCCTCTGGTCCTGCCAGGCGGGACTCTCCAAAACAGCATAGTAGCTCAGAAATGCCAGGCTCCTTTGAGAAAGTCAAGTTCAGAGTGGCTGCTGCCCACCCCTGACCAACAACTCTTCACTGATCTCCGCTCCCTCATCTCCAAAATATCTTCCCATGAACCCCTGACCCTCCAACAACCTTCCCAACTGCTCTTCTCCCTCAGACAAATAGGTCCCTCAACAAAATAGGTCTCTGCCTCAAGGGTTTCCGCAGAAATGCAGACTATTAAAAGTTAAAAACCCCTCAACGTTTTCTTTCTCCTTTTCAACGAGCCGGGTATCATTTCCCATAAAACAGACATCGTTAAGGATTCCACGTCACTGTAACTGACAACCATGCTGAATTAAAGGAAGAGATTAATATTGAAATAAGGTGGCTATCCCGGAACGTCATCAGGCAGTCCCGAGCCGCTCTGTGCCCCGCACCTGTCCCTGCGCGGGACTCCACGCGGGCACAAAAAGCCCTTGGGGGATCGGATGGGTTAAACACAGACCGCGGTTCTAGAAACGAAAATGCATTTTCTTATTCCCGCCCAGATTTAACCCTGCTGCGTGTTATTATTGTCAAGTCTCTTCGCACCACCGTTTCTAAAAAGAAAACCCGTGGGTCTGCGCGGCTCTTCGCCGCCTGCTCGGTTTTCATTGTGCACGCAGCCTGGTCTGTCTGCGTGGATCCAGCACGTCGTGACCGCCTCGCAGGCGCGCACGGACACCCTCGGATTGGCATTTCGATAAGACCTGGGCGCACTGTCTCAGCGGCGACACACACACATACACACACACAGGTAATAAAGGGCTACCCTCATCGCAACTCATAATTAGAGATGACCTTTGCGAAAGGCAATTAAAATATGGTCACGATCGATGCGCTTGCCCCTTTCCAACAAGGAAAATACCCAGGTGTTGGCTTCAGGAGGCTCCACCTGGCCCGGCCAGGAAGCCTCCTCCAGCTCATGAATGAACTCTTTCTCCCGGGAAGCTTCGATTCTCCGCTACCTACGCGAGCGCTGGCTCGCCCCCTCCCCTTCCCCTCCCCCACCATTGCTTTGGCAGCCAGGAGCTTGCTGGCGGCAGCGGGGCTTTGTCATCTGAACGCACACACAGACACGCACACGCGCGCACCCGGCCACCACGGGACCGCGGCGGCCGCTGCGCCGCGTCCTTACTCGCTGCGCTCCCCTCCCCGCCCCCTCTTTTTAAGAGCTCCTCCAAACCCTTTCTTCCGTCCTTCATGTGTGCGGTCCTTTTAATCGAGGAGCTCGGGAAGCATTTTAGGGGGGCCTCCCGCGGGGCGCGGGACGCAGGACGCGCTCGGAGAGGACGCGTGGGCAGCTGGGCTTTGTTCTGCCCCTTGCCGGGGTCAGGAGGGCGGAAAAGCCTCTGCCGCGCTGGGGCCTACCCGCGAGTTGGCGGCGGCTAACACCAGCAGCCTCCCCCCAACCTCCACCAAACTGGAACGTGAAATCCCCTCCGGAGTTCACTCCGGCCTTGGTCCGGGTGGGGCGCATCGCCCCGGGGAGGGTCTCCTGGTCCACAAGTGGCTCTCCCCATACAGACAAATGTGCACTGTCATTATGGTGGCTCCTGTTGCTCGAGGCCCCGGGGGTGCTCCGGCGGCGCGCGCGCACCCCACCCCTACGCAGCGCGGAGGGCGAGGCGGGGGAGCCCAGGGGCTGGGACTCCCCGGGGGGCCGCCTGGAGGAGACGCCGCGTTGGGCCTTCCCGCACCTCCTGGCTGCCTTCCGGGACTGCGAGCACGAAGCCAGGGCGGCCTCTCGCCTTTCGTTACCGGGCCTACGAAAGCAGCAGCCCAGGCAAATATGTAGCTATTAAAATTAATCGCCCTGCGTTGTCAGCTGAACATAATGCAAATTATTTATGGGCTGTCTGCGCAATATTTATCATCGTGCAGGCTCCAGGCGCTTCGTGCCTCCCGGCCTCCCCCGCCCGCCCCAGCCCGCGCAGGGCGAAGCTGCGCGCAGGCTGCGGCTGCTGCCAGGGGCCTCTGGGCACCGGAGTGGGGTTCCCAGGGCGAGGCCGCGAACCAGGCTGCCTTCCAGGGGGAGAGTTTCACTTTAGTTTCTGCCATTCATTCCACATTTGTTGGAGGTCTACTACGTGCAAAATTAGGAGGGTCTGCGAAATTAGGGAGTAAACCAATTTGGAGAAATCTGAACCAGACCAGACAAGCTCGGGCCCGAGGGGCGATGCAGGCGAAGGCTCCTCGGCTGCCCAAGTGAATTTTCTATGGCTCCAGTCTGTCCTCCAACCCGGGAAACCCATGTTTGCAGCAGCTGGATTCGCACTGAGAGAAACCGAGGGCATCGGAGGTGCCCGACAGATCCGAGCACAACGCCGTCGACTGGAACAGGAATTCGGTGTCCTTCGAGCCTCAAAACTTGTTTGCAGATCGCAGATAACAGATTAACTGCTAATTGTCGAAATCGGCCAACCATTCAGTTTATCACTGCTGGGGGCCCTTTGGTATTCGCTGCACTTTTTATATGTAAAAACTGCCTTGGTACCTCCTAAACGGCTTTTGTGTGGCTTTTGTTTCTCTTTCAAATACGGTGTTTTAAAAACAGCAGCAACACGCCACCCCACCCCCCTCTCCAACCAAGCCTTCTCGTTTGAGAAAAAAAAAAAGAAACCCAGGCGGAGAAATAATCTATAGGACAATCCCCCCCTACTGGTCGGCGCTGGCGTTAGGGCTTTTTACGCAGATCGAGTCACCCTGGGCTGCAGAGGTAAACAGGCTTTCTGCACCGCTGCTAAATGAATCACGAGGGGAAGAACGAGGACTGCGGGGTGGGGGCGGCCTCAGGATCCGGGCTGGGTGCCAGGGAGGGGAGGGCGCAGCACGGGGGGCAGTGGAGCGGAGGCGAGTTGACCCTGCCCGGAGGCCTCAGGCCAGGGAGGGGAGAGGAAGGTGCGTAGGCGGTCTAGCCAGAGGCCCCAACTAGCAATCTGCGAGGCAATGTGAATGCGCAACCTGGGCCTCCATACCCAGCGCGCCTGGGAGCCACCTGGGGCCGGTCACGCTGCGTGAGTCCATCTGCGGGGAAGGAGGTCACGGGACGCTCCTTCCCACACAGTTGTAGCAGCTCTGGACCTTCAGGACGCAGAAGGAGGCCTAGGTCTTTCTTCTGATGTTCATTTTAAGCACATTATTGCCCTTCGTCCCTGTTCCCACTCCGAACACCTCGCACTTAGCTGACCAAGCCTGAGTCGGGGCCTACTTCCGGGGTCCTGGGGGATGGAGTGGCTATGGTATTTGTTCTCCAGACTAACAGACAGGTACAGAGCCAGAAAGCTACTTCGAATTTATATTCTTCATCCAGTTTTCTTCTCCTTAGAATGTGGTTTGACCCAATTTAGAGGTCTTTCCCCCCCCAACCCCCAATTTTTGACAGGGAGTTTTCGTAGCACATTCCAAAGATTCTCCCATTACTTCAGAAACTTAATTTGAAGGGACGTAAAAGAAAAGGAGGCTCAAAATATTAAGTTGCTTTTGGAGTCCGTTTATCTCGTACATTCCTGCATGGATTTGAGGAAGGGCTGATTTTTACTTTGTTTCGTTTTTTAATCAGCAAATCACTGTTTTTTAGGGTAAGAGACTGAACGTTAATCGCAGTGAAGTGGACGGATCATGCCCCGTTTACAAAGTGCTTTAACACTTTGGTCCTCAGCATCCCACCCGAGAGGGGCAGGGTATTATTCCCATTTTACATACAAGGAGACTGAGCGCCATAAGTTTCAAGAATCTAGGCTTCCTCATTAAACTGGGGCCAGAAACCAGGTGAAATCCGCCTGCTCCTGCCTGCATCCACCCTCCTCTAGATCAATGTCATCTAGTAAATGCGGCATCTTTTTCTGAGATGTATCTACTGGAACCCAGGCCACCCTCCGGGCTGAGGCAGCCCCCACCGTCCACATTTTAGGCAGTTCCTTCTACAGCCTGCAAACCGCACGGATCGTCTCTTACAACTGTCTGTTTACTCACTTCCCTCCACCGGGTCAATTCCGACTCCAGGCCCGGGAAGACAATTTTAAAGTGTTTCTGCAGACAGACCCTCTGGCCGCGCCGGAAGCGTTTTATGGACCTGTGAGCCGAGTTAATCCCAGGAGGGGCGGCAGGATTAGTCCCTGGTGTGGGTGGGGGATTCCTGTGTTAAGGTTTAATCCCCATGGGAGGAGAAGAGATGGGGGTCAAGTGGCTTCTGCAATTTGTGCCCCCTCCCCATGAAACTCCCAGATTTGGGCCAAGGCGGATGGAAACTGAGGCATGTAGCCCTGGACCCCCAAAGCCTTCATCCTCAGCGAGGCGTGGTATAGGGGGGCGGAGGGCGCCCCGAGCGGACGCACCCTGGGAGACCAGTACGGACATGGAGTGCGAGTGGAGAGTGCAGTCGTGTGTTTTTTCCCCAGGTTTTATTCTTCCAGCCCTGTGGAAAGGAGAGCCGCAACCCGGGGAGGGAGCCGGAAAGAAACACTTAATCACCGGCGTCTCGCTGCTCGTCACGCGAAGATGGCAGCGGCTCCCCTGGGTTTCAAGGTTCCGGGAAAGGCGTGTGTTCTGCCTTCAGGCGCGCGGGCTGCTGCCTCGGCTCGGCGGCCAGCCCGGGCTCACGGAGCCTCTCCCAAGGCCCGCAAGTGCGGCGAGGCCGGCCAGCCTGCCCCTCTGCAGGCCCCGGCGGGGCGGTGGTGAGGGCACGGGTTCCATGGATCTTCGCGAGCTAAAAGTAAAGGCTCGAGAAGGAGAGAAGCTGATGGTCCTGTGCCGCCTCAGACCACGACCGCCCCCGCCCCCCCCCACCGGCCCAGGCACGCAGGGGCGTCAAGCTGCAGCCCATACATGATGCTGGCTAGACTCCTACTAGCGGTGGCCAGAGGCTGAGCCAGCCTTTGCGAGAGAGGGGATTTATCGCCAGCCCCATTCACGTGCAGGCCCCACTGCCTGGCTCTCCCCTTTCACCCCCAGGCCATCATGAAACACAGAGCGCACAGGTCCCTGCCAGCTGCGGCCACCTCCCGGAGGGGGGATGGCATCCACAGGCCTGGCTGCACGCCCCAGGGGTGCCAGCGTGCGCACGGACGCTAAGGAAGAGGAGGGCAGCGCGGCCCCTCCACCCGGACTCTTCCCTGGCGCAGCACACAACCGCCACGGGCTTCCGAAGCGCCGGAGCGGAGAGGAGGAAGGGAAGGCGGAGGCCCGGGAGGCGGGCTGCGCGCTTGGAACCCGTGTGTCTGTGTGTGTGTGCGCGCGCGCCCGGAAAGGGGGACGAGTGTTTAGGGGAGGCAGTGTGAGTGTGAGCAACCCGGAACCAGCCGTCCCAACCGGGACTGACTAGCTGGCCTCTCCAGCCCCCGGCTGTGGGGCTCAGTGCCCAGGGCTAGCGGCTCAAGCGAAGGGGAGCCCGGAGCTACGGAAAGCGCTGCCGGGCGTGCGGCCAGCTCCTCGGGAGGAGCCCGGGGGCGCGCCTGGAGCCCAGGGACTGGTGTGACCCAACCGCCCCCGCAGGCGGCGGTTTTGCTCCGCCTCCCGCGACCACTGACACTCGGCGATAAGGAGTTCCTCGGCAATCGGCTGTCCCCAGCCCCCAGTCACCTCCGGCGGACGTGAACGCCGGATGCTATGCGGCGAGGTGGGGCGAGGGGCCTTTGCACTGCAGTCCCTGACCCCTTCTCAGGCGCAGAGCCACAATAACGTGCTTCTGTACGACGCTCCGGAACCTTCCTTTGCAAAATAAGGGCCAAATGTTGGGCCTTCTCTTCTCGTAACTTTTTTCTTTGCACATTGGGGGCCCCGCAGTCCCCTCGGAACCCCCACCCCCAAGCAGCTTGCCTTCACTACACAACACTGGAGAGATGGCACAGCCCTCCCTCCTTCCCTCCCTCGGGGCAATCCCTGACCTATCGAAAGCTGTGCAGCTTCGGGCAAGCCGCTTAACAGTTCTGGGCCTCAGTGTCCTCATCTGTAAAACGAGCCAATAATAGTGTCTAATTCATAGGGTTCTGAGGCTAATATGAGTTAATACGTAAAGCGCCTAGAACGCCTCCTAGCATGCAGTGCTACAACGTGTTTGCTGTTACGGATTTGGTACTCTCTTACCTTAGGATGGGGTGAGGGTGAGAAAAACGTCCAGGTTCAACTTCCCGGAGGCCTATATGGAGTCAGGGGTTCGGACAGGGTGGAAAGGGCACTATCGCCCACAAAAACGTTAAGCAAATATGGGCTCAAACTGTCTCGACTAGACTTTCCCTTAAAGCCCTGCGTGTGTGGTGGTGATGTAGGGGGGAACGTGGGCTTTAATGGCACTCATTTAGACTGGATTAATGGGAAGCTCCTGCCAGGGCTCAGGCACCATTATCCACCCTCTTCCTGAGGCCTTGGGCGAAAGGCACTGGTTTAGAAGACCTGCAGTCGACTTTTCCAGGACACCCTTTTTGATGGCTCAAGGCCACCTCCTATAAATCAGTTCTGGGAGGCCCTGGGCAAAAGCCACATCCTCTAGGGGGGTGTACTTTAGCCAGGGCATGTGGCAGGCCTAGTCCCTGGGCTATTGGTAGGCCTCATTTTAGGGACACACAAATGCACACTATTTATGTAAACAGAATCAGTCGGATTTCTAATTTCAAAAAGCTTTCCATTTCCTTTGAAATGGGGTCTCCTGCACCATGAGGAGGAGTTGGGGCAAAGAAGGGCCTTGAGGAGGCCTGGGCGCCACTCACTCCCCGCTTGGCCTCTCCCAGGTCACTCATAATTCATTACGTGGGACAGCCTTTTCCTTTTCAAAGACAACGCAAATGGCCTTTCCCTTACGTGGCTGCCGGGTGTTTGCCTAATCACTGAAATGTGTTGGCGGTGCGCTCTCGCTCTGCTCTCAGTTGATCCTTATCGGAACTGTGTGTGCCAGGCTGCCAGCCCCGCGAAAGACAAAGACGTGGGCGCCTCCAGGTTTGCTCCCTAAGCCTCAGGGTCACCTCCGGGGCTTCCCCTTCACAGCCGCTGCTGGCCAGCCTCCGGAACAAACCCGCAGCCCTAAGTCAGAATTCCAGTTCTCGAGCGCCACCCGGAGAGTTCACATTTCCCCTCCTCCGAGGCCGCGTGGTGTGCAAGCAAGAGTCCGAGGGCGGCGGCAGCACACGTCTGGGGGGGGGGCAGTGCTCCCCGCACCCAGCAGCACGTACGCAGGAAAAGAAAAAGTCAAGAGGAAAACGTGGGCTATAAAAGCCAAAACCTTGGGCTATCTACTAAGTACGAACAACCTCAGGCAGGAGTTTGCAAGGAGTAAGCAACCCCCAAATAGAAACTACAACTAAAATAAATCCCCTTTTAGAGTTACATTAAAAGTCCTCGATGATGGAGTGCAAAGGGGACCACGCCTTCTTAGGACACACGGGCCGTGCCAAGATACATCATGCTCAGCCCGGCACCTCCTACACACACGTTTAATACCAGGCAAAGAGCAAGGTTCTCATCTACCAATTAACCAGATCTCACAGTATTTTTAACTGATTCAATGTGTACTTGATTTAAAAAAAAAAAAGATTGATCTTGCTTGAAAGATACATGGACAACCTGTATTTAGATGGGCTAAGTTCCAGCAGCCGTCTGACCACATTTGTCTGGTCTCTCTAAGAATCCACGTTTTCTAGCCCGGGAAGAGGCAGGCGGCCCTGGTGGCTCCTCCTTCGGCGGTTTCCTGGCGAGGCGCCCATCCTCCCCAAGCACCGGGAACGGAGGCGGCCGCATTAATACTCGCGGGCAGCCTGCTCTGACCTATACTGTCATTTTTTCCATCGGTCAGAACCGGCCGGGGGGGATGGGGTTCTCCTCCGAGGGGCTCTGCACGGATCATTGGGTTTTCCCCGGCGAACTTAACACGGAGGCAAAAGGGGCAGATGGAAACCAGGCCTCGGCTGGCCGGGCGCGCGTAAGCGCCGCAATCGGCAGCTCGACGCAAAGCCAGGGCTGGATTTTCGCGGCCCGGGCCCGGCGGCCTCCCGGCGCCGGCGCGATCCTTTCTCCCTCGGGCTGAGCAAACGTGCTCGCCTAATTCCGCCCTGGAGACAGCAGCTGTGCGGCGACTGGGGGAAAAAAACCCGCAACTTTTCCAACAGTGTATGCGCACAGGAGAGGTGAAGGCCCACCCCGATTCTGTGCACGTACCGACACAGCATCTAATCAATGTCACTGCGAGGAATACGCTTCCGCGGCAGGCGACACCCCCGCCCCCGCCAACCTGCAGGAGGGAGGGGGGGATGCAAATGGCGTCTCAGGTCGTCCCAGACTGTGCACAGCTCCCGCTGCCGCGACTCCAAGCAGACGTCGCAGCAGGCAAAGCGCTGCCACTCTGGGGACTTGAACACGCTGGCGGCCCGCGCCCCTCTCCTGCGCCCAGGTCTCGGGAAAAGGAACTAGCACCACTCCCGGTTCCGAGGCCATTCCCCTGCCCCCACCTCCGGAAAAGCCCCCCTTCCCCGACTGGAGGGGGGGCGCGCGGGAAACTTTGCGAGACGACTGTTCCCCGACTTCCCCGCGTGGCATCGGAGAGGAATGTGGGTGGCTTTTCCGTCCGAGGCCTGACCACACTCCCCCACTCTTCCAGGCCTCGGGCCTGAACCTCGTGGACTCGGGGTGGGGGGACATTTCGGGCCACTCGGGGGGGATACCAAAGTCAGGCGTCCTCAAGGGCTCTGGAGGATGGCCAAGTTTGTGTCCTTTCCCTCCCACGCCGGAGTAGCGCGCGCCACTTTGGGGAAGCGTGAGACTCCTCAGCCCCAGCCACGAGGCCACTCCTGTCTTCAAGGTGGGGCCGATGGTTTCTCTACAGCACCCTCTCCTGCTCTGCGGCCCCGAACGGCTCCCACACCCCCGGGGAGCCCCCAGAGATGGCCCGCGCCTTCCCTCGCCCGCTCTTCCGGGGGAGGAGGAGGCGTGTGTGTGTGTGGTGTGCACCACGATTCCAGCTCGCGCCCTCCGCGGAGCCACCTCGGCAGCCCTCCCTGGCCACGGCCTTAGCCTATCTCTGCCCGGAGTCGCCCTGCTGGATGCAGCCTCCTCCACGCGTAATGGGGAGCCCCTGGGAGGCAAGCAGGGATGGCGGTTCCGGTCGTTCCGGGATTTGCGTGCAAGAAGAAAACAAGGCCGGCGACTACAAGAGCGGCGCCTCCATTCTCGGGGTTCAGCCGCCCGAGCAGTCTCCGCGTCGGTCCCGCTATCGCCACTCGTGCCTAGGGGGACCGCTTCCGCACCCCCACGCCACCCCCCGGCAATTTCTCGTCCCGCCTGTGCGGCACCACGCGGAGCTCCGAGCACTCTGGCTCCCACACCAGCCCCTCCATAACTCGCGCGCCTCCCGCGCCACGGGCTCGGGGCGCCGCTCGCTCTCAGCGCCCCGGGTACGCCGGTTCCACCCTCGGCTGCGAAAGCCGCCGCCCCGCGCCACCCCCGCCCGGCCCGGCCCTTGTCCCAGCCTAGCTCCCCCGCCAGCTGCGCCGCCACCGCCGCACGTGACCCGCCCCCGTCGCGGCTTCCGCTGAGCTGCCTGTTCCGGAGCACAAACAATTTCTGCTCTGACGCGGGGTCTCTCGGGCCCTGGCGTCCTCTCCTCCCTACCCGCCCCCCCCCTTCCGGGTACGAGAACTCAAAACAACTCGCTGACCTTCGGGCGGACCAGCTCCGGCTTCCACCGACTCCGGCATTCCGTTCAAACCCAGCAGCAGCAGCTTCTAAGATTTCACTCTGCGCTGGGCTGGGGGGAGGGAGTGATTTCTCCGGGAGGGGGTGTCTCAGATCGAAAGAGCCACTTCATGATCCTTCCTCTCCTCCGAAGTGAGTTTTAGACTCTCCGGAGGCCCTGGGGAAACTCGAGCAGCCGCCCGCAAAGAAAGCTCCCCCCCAACACACACTCACACACATACGCCGCCTTGACTAGTGTCTGACCCGATTTCCAGGGTCACGGCCCAGCAGCAGAGGGCCTGGCCAGCCTCAGAAATACCACCAAGCGGTGGACTGTGGCACCGAGCAGAGCTGGAGTGGGCTGGAGGTATTGCGCTAAACAATAGCAGCTCCCGTTTCCGCGCTCTTTGCTGAGTGCTTCACAAGCCCTCCAACTTTACAGATCAAGAAACTGAGGCCTAGAGAAAGGTCAGTTAAGTAACTCGCTCAGAGTCACCCAGCTAGTTAAATGACTTAATGGGAATTTGAACTCAGGTCTCCCAGAGCCAAGGGTGGCTACACATTATGCTGTAGAGCTCACCTTGGAATCAAAAGTACAGACCCACCTACAAAACTTAGAGTTCGCCTGAAGGCTATGTATTTTGCGTGTTGCTTTGTGGCTGGCGCATAGGCACTCAAAAAATATTAGTGGAATGAATGGGTGTCTGAATAAATGATTGACAGAATCATTGATGGCAAGTGATTTTAGAGAAAACAGCCCCAACCATTGTTCCTTCTAAGAGGATTGTTTTACCTTAATAAAATCTCTAGTTGTTTTTTGAATGTTTGCAGGTAACAGGAAACTCTTATTTAAAAATATATTAGCTTCCCACCCCTACCCCCCAGCCAATCAGCCTGGCAGCATTTGAACTTGCTGGGGCACACACCCAAAGCAGCTTTTACTTGGTCTCAGCCCTTTTTTCCCCACCCTGTTCCTTCTCTGTAGGTTTCTGCTCAGGATCAGGCAGCCTGGATCTGCATTTGTAGTGATTCTGAACATATAGCAAGAAAGAAGGAGTGTACACCCACCAAACATGGCTCATTGGCTTCCCTTCCACAGGCCAGTGCTGATGGGGTGGGGGGAGCATGGCTTGCAGCTCACTGGTTATTTTTTAATTCACGGACCACATAAGGAACACCACCATCCGTGCAGCTTGCTTCAAAGTCGCAGCCCTCACCAGCTGCGAGGTCACATGTCTCGGAAGGCAGTCATCTACCTTAACCAACAGCTCTGAGATGCTGGTCAGTGGGACCACATCTGCGATTTGGAGAGCTGCCACTGGTGCTCTGTTCTGTCCCACTCTTTCCGGTGGCCCAAGAGAGGATGTGATTAAAAAAAAACCATTCGGATATTTAGATAATCCAATAGAATGTAAGCATCAGATGATTTCCAAGGAGGCTATAGACTTCAGTCCCACGTGGCCAGATCATAGCTGAGAACAGCCTTGCCGAAACTCACTTACCCCTGGTGCAGGGGGTACTGGTGACAAGTGATGCTGAACCAGAGGTTCAGGATGCTAATTTGATTTATTATCTGTGTACAGCCTGGGGAGGAGAAAAGGCTCATAAAAGTGTTCTAGGCTGGTCGTTCTGAATGTGAGCATTTATTTATCTGCAAAGCCGCCAAATGTCCCTGCAGGAAGTCACGGGCACAGCAACCCCTGACTGCACAGACAAAAGTCTCCCCTTTACACAGGGCCGCTGTTATTGTTTCCAGCAGCTTTGTGCTTTCCCTGGGGGAAGAGGAGAGTCACATAGCGAGTTTTCTTCCTCTTTTCTCACGCTGCAGAGGAAGTGATGTTGTGGAAACAGTGGCATTAACTTGGCCTGCAAATCGCATCGGAGCCAGAGTTGGGAAAAGCTCGTGCAAGGTGGCATTGCTATGGCTTTCCTCTTGCAGGCCCCAAGAAACCCCAGCCTGGGTCTGAGCATACGGATGGAGCACACACACAGGTGGCACCCGGGGAGTGGATGCTCCTGACCCCTTGAGCCTGCTTCCCACTAGGAATAAAGTCCCCAAAGGGCTTCTGGAGCACTTTCTATTCATTCTTCATTCATTTATTGGACAGCATTTAGGGCTTCCCCCGTTTGTGCCACGAACGGTGCTGGGCCTGGGTATGCAATGGTAAGCAAGAGGTATGGTCCCTGCCCTCATGTAGCTTACATTCTACTTTGCCTCGCACACAAAAGGTGCCAGATATGGTCCTGACCATCAAATCTTGTAGGTCCTGCCTCCTTAACATCTATCCCGTGCTCTTCCTCATCCAGCTGCCTTCATTCAGGATCCTTGAGGACTCTTCCCTGAACAACTGAACCCCCCTCCTGAAACTCACCTCCTCCATTTGATCATGCTACCCACTGCTTTAAATCCTTCAAACAGCAAGAAGGGGAGGGACAAGGGGTGAAAGGGGCATCCCCTTCCAGCTGAGTCAGTCTCCTTTATAAAGATTTCTTGAAAGTCCCACCCAGTGATTTCCACTTATGTCTCATTGGCCATCTCTTGCTGCAAGGAAGGCTGAGAAATGTTACCTTTTAGCTTGGGTACATGCTGCCTCAAGTTACTAAGGAAGAGGGGTGATGACTATTGGGGTAGGCAGCCAGCCACCCCTGCTCGTATACTCGAAGAGAGTATGTGACGGATAGTGTGAAAATACTTAGTAAGTGGTCGGAGAGGTTTCAGTAGAGACCTTTTGGGGTCTATTCCTGGTTCACATCCCGGTTCTCTGGGAACTGCCCTTCCTCTCCTCCCCAGGGGTGGGATGCCGCAGCCTCTACGTTGCTGTAGCTACAGGTGGAACTTGCCCCTAGCTGAGCCAGTTCTGTTCTTTTTCCTGGGAATGGGGGACGGGGAGAAAGAAAGCTGGTCAGTCAGTGCAGTCACACAGCCTCGTGCTCAGGAGAGCCCCATGCTTGGGGTTTAATGCTCTGCGGTTGCCATCTTGACATTCTGAATAATATTACTGTGAATTTGTGTTTGGTAGGTGAAGTCTCATGGGACGATGGAGCACACACCAGGGGCTTGGAGCCTCGGCTCATGTACAATCCCACCTCCTGCTGCCTCCTGGCTCACCTCCCTGAGATGGGTGGCCTCCCGCATGCCACCCTGGCCTTAGGACTGCCGCTGCCCTCTGCCCCTGGCTGGGGCCTGGGTGCTAACATTGGGGAGGTCGGTCAGGGTCGGGTGTGCCTCACTGCATCTTGGGGTGGGGCAAGGTGGCAGCCTTCCCCGCCCAGGCTGGCAGGGCCACAGCACATTTGGCTGGCCACTCTGCAGGGCCTCTCACCCACCGCAGATCCAGGCACCGAGTGTGTCCCGGCATGCAGGTCGCGATCCCTTGGAGGCCGCCGACTGCCATGGATTGAGGCAGTGGGCCTGTGGGAAGGGGAGATTGACTTCCCTGTCCCTGACTGGGGCCCTGCATTTTAATTTTGTTCCGGGCCCTGCAAATTATGTAGTCAGCCCTGCCAGACTGCGCGGGGCCATTGTGTTCGAGTCTGTGTATGCCAGGCCAGGAAAAGCCAATCTACAGAAAGGCAGAGAATAATAAGAGTGCCTTCAGAAACACGGGGCCCCAGAGAGGGCAAAGATGGGTTCCTGAAGGGGGTTCAGTGCCGGGGTCCTGCCTCCTGGGCCTGTCTGCACTTTTGCTCCTGTGTTCTTCTAATCAATTCCCTTCTGTTCCCTGTGCTTCTATGAATGGATTTCCCTGATTGCCAACTAAAAGCTCCCCAACCAAGACAAAAAAAAGAGCTTGGCTTGCAGTTCATAGTATTGGGCTTCAGTCCCATCGTTGCCATTTAACTAGCAGTGTGATATTGGGCGAGTTAGTTATTCTCTCTGAGCCTTCATTTCCCCAACCTTAAAAAATGACTAGATGTGGGCCAGCCCTGGTAGCCTAGTGGTTAAGTTTGGCGTCCTCTGCTTCGGCAGCCAGGGTTCAGTTCCTGGGTGTGGACCTACGCCACTTGTCTGTCAGTGGCCATGCTGTGGCTGCGGCCCACATACAGAAAGAGGAAGATCAGCAGCAGATGTTAGCTCAGGGACCATCTTCCTCAGCAAAAAAAATAAAAAATGACTGGACGTAATGGTGCCAACATTGTAGATTGCTATGAAGATTATCTGTTTGTGTCCCTTTTTGTTAATAGGAGGATTTAAGGCACAAAATATGCAGGAAATTTAGAGTGAAATGACTCCCTTCTCTCACTGTTTTCTCAGTACTTAAATACTGCTTATTTGAATCTGGTTAACTCAAGGAGTTAGAATAGGGTCAAACAAGATGGATGTCATAGGGTTGAGCACTGGACAGGTTTGCTTAGCACATTTCCATAACTAAAGACTAAACCCATATGGTCGATACTCCGGTTACCTATTGCCACGCATCGAACAGCCCCCACACTAGTGGTTTAATGTAACAACCATGTCACTGTATCTCATGATCTTGTGGGTCAAGAATTGAGGCAGGCCTAGGATGGGTCATTCTTCTGCTCTATATGGGGTTGACTAGGGTCTCTCAGTGATACTCAGGTGGCAGATGTGCTGGTCTGGAGGGTCCAAGTTGGCTTCACACACGCGTGGTGCTTTGGTGGGGATGGCTGGAAGGCTGTGCTCAGCTGGGACTGTACCATGTGGCTCCTTTCTGTGGCCTCTCCAGCATAGTAGTCTTAGGGTAGTAGCACTTCTTACGTGGTGGCCCAGGTCTTGCAGAGAGTGTTCCAAAAGGCCAAGACAGAATCTAGAAAGCCTCTTCTGACCTAGCCTTGGACATCATGCAATATCACTTGTGCTCATTCACTTTGTTACTAGAGAGTGACAGGCTCACCCAGAGTCAAAAGCAGAGGACTACACAAGGGCATGAATACCAGGAGGCATGGGTCATGGGGAGCATCTTTAGAGACTGGCTGTCACAGTGGACCCACCACTCATATATTTGTGCCCTTAGTCCTGAGGGGCAAAGTGTGAGTACATGGATGGAAGAGCTCAGATCCATTCCCATTCATCATCAGAAAGGTTCTGAGAAATCCTGAGGGAGGAGCAGGAGATGGAAAGGCTCTTGGGAACATCAGCCCCTGCAAAGTATCTGAGATCTGAGTCCCTGGGATTTGGATGTTAAACTCTAGTCCTGCTTCAAAACCACTTCTTGGGCTCTTGAACTTACAAAAAAAAAAAAAATCTCAAATTCCTATGAGGAAGTTACTATAATTATCTCCATTTTCTATATGCGGAAACTTAATTAAATTGCCCAGAGTCACGGTTAGAAAATGGAACAGCTGGAATTTGAACCCAGGTATATGTAACGCCAAAGCAGTAGGTCATTTTACAGTTAGAGTTTAAGTAACTTTCCCAGGGTCACCCAGAGAAACCAGAAATACAATTCAACACCCATTCATGGTAAAAACACTTAGCAAACTTAGAAGAGAATGGAAATTCCTTCATCTGATAGAGTGTGTACAAACAAAACTTACAACAAACATTATATTTAATGGTAAAACATTGAAAGCTTTCCCCCTGAGATCAGGAACTAGACAAGGATGCCTGCTATCACTCCTTATATTCATTATTATTCTGGAGGTCATAGCCAGTGCAATAAAGCAAGAAAAAGAAATAAAAAGCATTGAGATTGGAGAGGAAGAAATGAAACTGTCATTATTGGCAGATGACATGATTGTGCATATGGAAAATCCAAAAGAACCTACACTCCAACTATTAGAATTAATAAAGGAATTCAGCAAGGTCACTGAACTTAATGTAGGGTTCTTATGAGGATTCCATGAGAAGTTTATATCAGATACTAAACCCCTACCTATTTAATCCTCACAACTACTTCTCTTTGGCCTGTGGCACTGGTAACACTTTCTCCTTGACGTTCCCTTTACCTTGGTTTCCTTGACACTATCCTCCTTTACTTTCCTTGACTCATCCTCCTGTCCCTCTGGATTTCTCTCCCAGTCTCCTCTTCTGGTATCTGTTCCTATAGTGCCGGCCATGCTCAGAGTTCTGTCCACAAGCAGTGCTCTGGTGAGCACAACTACATTGTGTTCTATGTGGATGGCACCTCCCATGGTTGTCCGACACCCTCATCATTTCTTCCCTGGACTCTCTCACTGACCTAGACCCTGGCACTCCCAGTTTTTTCAATTGTGGTAAAATACACGTAACATAAAACTTATAATCCTGACCATTGTAAGTGTACAGTTCAGTGGTATTAAGTACATTCATATTGTTGTGCAACCATGACCACCATCCTCCTGCCTCTGGTCTCGCTCCCTTTGCATTCATCTGTCACACAGCCCCTGGAGTGACTTCCTAAAATGCAAACTTGATCTTGCCATCTTTTCCCTGTTTAAATTCTTCCAAGACCTTGAGACACCTTGGTTAAGTTCAACATCTTCTGCATGATATAATAGCCTTCCATGAGCACTGTCCTGCTCCCTCTGGATGCACCATGCATGCTCTCTCTCACTTCCACGCCTGTCTTAATTTGAGTACCTCCAAAAGCTGACCCTGAGCCAAGGATTTTTGGGCATGAGAGAGGTGATCCTAGGAAGCACAAGGAGGGAGTGAGAATTGAGACAGGGAAGGGAGGAAGGCCAATGAAGTGTGCATTACCGATGTGGGCAACTGGGGCTCAGTCCTGCTGGTGCCGCTCTGGAATCTTGTATAGCACACCCCTCAGAACTGCTCCAGTGAGGGCTGAGGAAGCTGGAGTATTTATCCACTAACTCCCATTCACTGGTGTGCTGGTAAACCAGCTTTCTGGGAGAACAAAGAAAGTCCCAATTTAATAGTGTTTGCCAATTGTCATGATGTAAATATTCCCACCGTGGCTGATTCTAAGCTACCAATGGTTTAACCATTGGCTTGCAGATTTTCTGAGTAGGTAACAATCAGGCTCTCCAGAGCTAGTACCACTGCTCCAGCACACCCCTGCTCTCATTCCTCGTTAGTTGAGGGTTATTTCTGGGAAAATAGAATCTGCCCGCACATGTCGTGGCCAGCTGAGCATGCTTCAGAGGCCAGAGAACACCGTCTGATGGAGTTTCAGGAAGTCCTCCTTGTATTTGGGAAGTCTTTTCAGGTGCCTTCCGGGGTGGGTGGATGGCTGTATGTGGGGCACCATCAGAGCTTGCTAAAAGATCTTTGCAGGGCTCTTCCCCTGCAAAGCCCACGTGCTGAGCTCACTCACCCTTCAATACTCAGCTATGGTGTCACCACCTTTGTGAAGCCCTCCCTGCGTTCTCACAAACTGTCTTTGCTCTCCTTACAGCCCCAAAGCACACCCTTGGCTTGTTAATTACTTGCCTTTCTCTCTCACTGGACTGCAAGCTGCTGAGGCCAGGGATGTTGTTTATTACTTCCTGTACTGTAGCCCGGTGCCCAGCACAAGCTTAGCTACTTAATAAACAGACAACTCACCCCACCCCACCGTGGCACATAGTAATGGTTGAGTCAAATTACCACTCTCCGTCTCCTCTATTTATATATCTACTGCTCAATCAATCAGTCGGTCTCTCTATGGCTTTATTGCTTATTCCCATCCGTTTCCAGAGAGGACTTTAGGCAGCAAGCAGGTGCTTCCTTTCCCGTGAAGGTGTGAGCGACCATATTTTCTGAAGCAGTGATCAGGACACGTGATCTGACACATGTTCCAACACATGGTCTGACAATGGGACAGAATATTTTAAGTCACCACCGTCTCAGAAAATCCAGGCTGTGTGGCTCCGTGTAGAAAAGAGCCAGGAGACACGGCCTCATAATGAACACCCAGAGCAGGCAGGAGCTCCGTTTTAAAGACCTCTGTGATTTTAAGAGCGGCGTGTGAAGATAGCTGCAGAGAGAAGTTGATTTCTGTGGCACTCTCGCCGGAGTGATCAGAGGGAGCAGGGAAAAATTTGTGGCAGAAACAAGCTCTCATGAAGACCATATGCTGTATTTCTAATCGATGGCTCTTAGAAGTAATTCCCCGACATTTCATTCATTTTTACTGCCTCCCTTTCAGGGGCAGGAAGAACAGCGTTGTTAGCCTGCATTTATAGATGAGGGTATTTAGAAACAGAGGTTAAATGGCTCAGCCCCAGTCACAGAGTGAATCAGAGACACTGCCAGCCTCCAATCCAGAATTCCGACTTGAGCTTCTGTGCCAAGATCCCTCGGGGCACATTTTCTCTCTAATTTGCATAAATCATCAACATTTTTTTCCAAGCTTGTGCTGAGAAAGCCCCTTTTCAAACAGCGGAAACTCCCTTTGCCTTCTGTCGCCTTAGTTTTATTTTATGAACCAAATTCTTTTACTTCAACACGTAGACTTGCTATTTTCCCTTCCATTGAGCCCTTTTCAAAAGAGGTCGTGACCTTTGCTTATAGATGCAATGGAAACGGGTGAGCCCAAGTGAAATAAGACAGATGATCTGGAGACCATATAAAGTGTAATTTCAACTAATGTTCACAATCCCATGCAGTTGATTATAAATCTTGGTTCCTGGCAGGTTATCAGAAAAATAAGAATGGATAAATGCTGCCACCAGTGTTTGAACCTTGTGGGGTGTAAGACGTGCCTCCAACTTTGGGAGCAGATTCATAGGATTAGAAATAAGAAACGGGACATACCAGGGCCATGCAAGTTTTGAGAAATTTCCGTTTGGGAATAGGTAGGGAGTCATACCTGAGACTGTGAGTATGCAAACTTGGGCTTCCAATCACCAGCATCATTACATAATTACTCACAATCCTCTCACATATTTAAGAAATTCTCAGCTCATGACCTCATCTGTCTGATGGTCCTTAGGCAGCTCCAGTGTTGAGGTTTCTGAGCCTGAACTGTACTTCCTGGAATCCCAGGTCAGTGCTTAACGCATCGCTGATGCTCACGAAATGGTAATAATCCTCTTGAAAGTAAAAACGTATGCATTGTGTTTGGGAAAAACCTCCCCTCCCTGTCAAGTATGTTAGATAATAAAAATAATTTATGGCTTTTCTGTTTAACCATTTGAAAAAGAGGAGTTATATCTATTAAAATCTTCAGTAAAATAAAATTCAGCATAGAGAAAAAGCTTTTTGTCTACACGGTAGAGTAATTTATCACTCATCACATTAGTCAGCTATTGCTGCAGTAATGCTGTGTAACAAAAGTTTTAAACACACCAAAACTCAGGGGCTTAAAATGTTTATTTCCTGCTCATGCAATGGTGGGTCAGCTGCAGGTCTATTGATCTCAGGTGAGTTTGGCTGCACTCAGTGGCTTGGGTCCAGGCCTGTTCCACATGTCTCCTCAATCTCCCCGGACCAGCAGCTTCCTGGGGCATTCTTGTCTTAGGGCAGATCACCAGAGAGCAACAAGGAAGCCAAACGGTGCAAGTACATTTAAAGCCTTTGCTGGCATCATATCTACTCACATTCCATTGACTAAAGCAAGTAACAGGGTCAAGCCCAAAGTCAGTGGGACAGGAGAGCACACCATCTCAAGAGGGAGGGGAAGGTGAGTGAATATTTGCTAAACAGTACTGCAGTCTCCCACAGTTATCATCCCTAAGAGCCTGTGTTATGGGCTGAACTGTGTCCCCACAAAATTCATATGTTGAAGCCCTGACCCCCAAACCTTAGAAAGTGACTGCATTTGGAAATAGGGCCTTTAAAGAGATGATTAAGTTAAAATGAGGCCATTACGGTGATCCCTAATCCAATCTGACTAATGTCCTTATAAGAGGAAGAAATTTGGACACACAGAGAGACACTAGGATTGTGCACACACAGAGGAAAGGCTATCTGTAAGCCAAGGAGAGAGGCCTCAGAAGAAACCAACCCTGCTGACTCCTTGATCTTGGACTTCCAGCCTCCAGAACTGTGAGATAAGAAATTTCTGTTGTTTAAGCCACCCAGTCTGTGGTATTTTGTTATGGCCGCCTGAGCAGACTAATACAGCCTGTAAACCCCTCGTGGGTGACTCAGAGCTGTGTCTAACTCATTGTGCCGTACCCCCCCCCCCCAGTACTTAGCACATTACCTTGTGTATTTTATGTGTATTTGGTGAAGGAATGAATAAAATCTACATATATATATTTGGTGACTGAATGAATGAAATCATCTCTCAGTCTCAAAATCAATAATTATTTTATCAGCCAGAACTCATGGTTGCAAGTGTTAGAAACCCATTTGTTTTATTTTATTTATTTTTTTGTGTGTGTGAGGAAGATCGGCCCTGAGCTAACATCTGCCAATCCTCCTCTTTTTTTTTGCTGATGAAGACTGGCCCTGAGCTAACATCCATGCCCATCTTCCTCCACTTTATATGGGACGCCGCCACAGCACGGCTTGCCAAGCGGTGCATCAGTGCGCACCCGGGATCCGAACTGGCGAACCCCCGGCCACCGCAGTGGAGCGCGTGCACTTAACCACTTGCGCCACCAGGCCGACCCCCTAGAAACCCATTTAAAGTTGTTTAAGCAAAAAGGAAATCTTTTGGTTCAGATGACTGGGGTAGCTTCTAACATCTAAGGAGTGATTTCAGGAACCAGGGCTTAGGTATTGGCACAGAGGACCACACAACTGTCAGATCCTCTCTGCATACCCTCCCACTGAGGCACTTGACTTTGTTCTTGCAGAGAACATGGCTACCACGAGAGTGGCGGATTACACAGTCACGCACCACCTAATGACGTTTTGGTCAATGACAGACTTCACATACAATGGTGGTCCCATAAGATTATAACAGAGCTGAAAAATTCCTATTGCCAGTGACGTCATAGCCGTGATAACATCGTAGCGCAACGCATTGCTCACATGTTTATGGTGATGCTGGTGTAAACAAACCTACTGCACTGGCAGTCATATAAAAGTATAGCACATACAATTATATACAATACATAATACTTGATAATGATAATAAACGACTATGATACTGGTTTATGTATTAACTGTACTGTACTTTTTCTTGTTATTTTAGAGTGTACCCTTTCTACTTATAAAAAAAAGTTGATTATAAAACAGTGTGCTGTGTTACACCAGCAGCCTGATACATCTCGTGTTTACCGCATCTCTCGATTGCATCATTTTCACTTGTGCTTGATTTAATCTTGTGTTATTTTGTTCTTCAGGGCCCTTAACTGTACAAAATCCACTGCTAATGTTGCCAGTAAGAGGCCACGTCAGGTAATTGGCCTGGAAATGAAATTAAAAGCAATTAAGGACTCCGAAGGTGGAAAATCAGTGATGGTTATTGCTCGCCAGTCAGGCATGTCCCATTCCACCATAGCTACGATCTTGAAGAACGAGAACAAAGTGATGGAAGCTGTTAAAGGATCAGCTTCATTGAAGGCAACAAGACTAACAAAAATTCGACAAGGGCCTGTATCAGACATGGAGAAACTTCTAATGACCTGAATTGAAGACCAGACACAGAAGTGTAGCCCTCTCAGCACCATGACGATCACAGCCAAAGCAAAAAGTTTGCTTGCCCTGTTGAAAGAACACACTGGACTAACTATGATGCTGAATTTACTGCCAGCTCTGTGTGGTTTAAACGATTCAAGAATCGTTATTCATTACTTAATGTGAAAGTGAGAGGTGAGTCTGCAAGTGCTGATGTGAAGGCAGCTGAAGAATTTTTGGAAACTCTGGATAAGCTGATTGTGGAGGAAAATTACTTGTCAGAGCAAATAGTCGATATGGATGAAACCTCCTATTCTGGAAACGGATGCCTGAAAAGACTTTCATCCATGAGGAGGCCAAGTCAATGCCAGGTTTCAAGGCTTTTAAGGACAGGATAACAGTCTTGCTTGGAGGCAATGTTGCAGGCTACAAATGGAAACCCTTTGTGATCTGGCACAGTGAGAACCCCAGGGCCTTTAAGCATATCAACAAGCACACACTGCCAGTGTACTACAGGAGCAGTAAGAAGTCATGGATGACCCAGCTCCTCTTCCAAGATGCCCTCCTGAATTGCTATGCCAGAGAAATGGAGAAGCACAGTTTGGAGAATAACATACTTTTCAAGATTTTGCTTATTATTGATAATGCTACAGGACCTCCTCCTTTTATTCGTGATCTTCATTCCAATATCAAAGCAATGTTTCCAAGTTTCCCTCCAAACACCACCTCTTTGATCCAACCAATGGATCAAGGAGTTTTAGTAGCTTCTAAGGCCTACTATCTGAGGAGAACCTTTGCCCAGGCTATTGCTACAACTGAGGAAGACACTGAGAAGACACTGAGGCAATTCTGGAAGGATTACAACATCTATGACTGTATCATGAACATTGCAAATGTTCAAGCAAACCAAGCAAACCACCATGGACATATTTCTGAAAAGAGTGACACCTCCTCAAGAAGAGCCTCCGGTAGGTCCTTCAGGAGGTATTCCAGAAGAAGGCATTGTTATCATAGGAGATGACAGCTCCATGCGTGTTATTGCCCCTGAAGACCTTCCAGTGGGACAAGATGTGGAGGTGGAAGACCTCTATTGATGATCTCGACACCGTGCAGGCCTAGGCTAATGTGTGTGTTTGTGTCTTCGTTTTTAACAAAAAAGTTTAAAAAATTTTTAAAATAGAAAAAAGCTTATAGAATAAGGATATAAAGAAAGAAAAGATTTTTGTACAGCTGTACAATGTATTTGTGTTTTAAGTTAAATGTTATTACAAAAGAGTCAAAGAGTTAAAAAAGTTTATAAAGTAAAAAAGTTACAGTAAGCTAAGGTTAATTTATTACTGAAGAAAGAAAAAATTTTTTTAATAAAGTTAGTGTAGCCTAAGTGTAAGTGTGTATAAAGTCTACAATAGTGTACAGTAGTGTCCTAGGGGTCGGCCCCGTGGCTTAGCGGTTGAGTGTGTGCGCTCCGTTGCTGGCAGCCCAGGTTCGGATCCTGGGCGCGCACCAACGCACCGCTTCCCCGGCCATGCTGAGGCCGCGTCCCACATACAGCAACTGGAAGGATGTGCAGCTGTGACATATGGCTGTCTACTGGGGCTTTGGGGAGAAAAAGGGAAAAAAAAGGGGGAGGATTGGCAATAGATGTTAGCTCAGGGCTGATCTTCCTCACACACAAAAATAAATAAATAAATAAATAAATAAATAAATAAATAAATAAATAAATATTTATTTATGTGTCCTAGGCGTTCCCATTCACTCACCACTGACTCACTGACTCACCCAGAGCAACTTCCATTCTGCAAGCTCCATTTGTGTTGAGTGCCCTATACAGGTGTACCATTTTTTATCTTTTATACTGTATTTTTACTGTACCTTTTCTATGTTTAGATACATTTAGATGCACAAAGACTTACCATTGTGTTACAGTTGCCTATAGTATTCAATACAGTAACATGCTTTACGGGTTTGTAGCCAAAGAGCAATAGGCTATACCATGTACCATCTCAGAACGTATCCCTGTTGTTAAGCGATGCATGAATGCCTTTTCAAAAAACAGTGGCAACAGTATCTCCCATTCCAGACGCTCATCTTACAATGTGACTTTGACATTCCTCCCCTTGAGAAGTGGGGTCTATGTTTTCTACCCTCAAATCTGGGTGAGGCTGTGACTACAGCAGAAGTGATATTATATGACTTCCAAGGCTAGGTCATAAAGGACAATACAGCTTCTGCCTTGTTCTCTGGAACAGTGCCTTTGGAGTACTGAGCTGCCATGGCAGAAGTCTGAGGCTGCCATGCTGTCGGGAAGCCCAAACTACACGGAGAGGCCACAGAAAAGTGTTCTAGCCAAGAGGCCCAGCTGAGGTCCCAGCTAATAGCCAGCATCAGCCACTGCATGTGAGTGAAGACGCCTCCAGATGATTCTGGTCTGAGTCACTCCTGGCTTTTGAGTCCTTCCTGTTGAGGCCTCAGCTACTGGGGAGTAGAGACAAGCCCTCCCCACTGTGCCCTGTCAGAATTCCTGACCCATAGAATCTGACGCACTTCAACATAATTTGTTATGTAGCACTAGTAAGTGGAACGAAAAGCCCAGGATTACATCCTTACAGCTACCCCTTCACTTCCTCTTTAGAAAATTCTGGGAAAGGTCTCCAATTGACCAGGTGGGTCACATGCCACCCCCCCTTGAGCCAACTGCTCTGTCTGGGAGGAAGTAGAGTGGCTGTAGCCTAGCTTATGTGTTAATTCCTGGGCGGTAGGTGGGAATGTCATTACTGCCAGCCACACCAGAGGCCTGCAGCTGGAGTTATTCACCAAAGGCAGTGGGGGTGGTATCAGAAGAAGGGGTACAAGAATGTGTTCTGGGCAGACTAAAATAATAGCTTTATTCTGTTACCTTTATTTCATTTGGTAAATTTTTTTTTTTTTTTGGAGATTTAAGATAGTTTCTTTTATAAAAAGACTGGAGGGGGCCAGCCCCATGGCCTAGTGGTTTAGTTTGGCATGTTCTGCTTCAGCAACCTGGGTTTGGTTCCCGGGTGCAGACCTACACCACTCATAGGCGGCCATGCTGTGGTGGCGACCCACATACAAAATTGAGGAAGACTGGCACAGATGTTAGCTTAGGGCGAATCCTCCTCAGCAAAAAAAAGAAAAAAAACAAGCTGTCTGACTTTTGGCAAGTTGTTTTGCCACCCTGAGCCTAATAAGAATATTTTTTATACTTCTCTGGCAAGTTGTGCAGAGCTCATTAGAAACACTTTTCATTTTAGTCAGAATTCACGTAGGGTCAGTCATTACTTGGAAGCAGGGACTTCAATGTCCTGCTGAGGTGTCCACGTTGCTGTATGCATTAATTTTCACATGGCTGCCATCTTCCCTTTTCCACCCCAAAATACACATGCATACACACCAGTCACATATGATGCACACACACGTGTTAAATATATATTCTTTTTGTGTGTGTGTGTGTGTGTGAGGAAGATCAGCCCTGAGCTAACATCCATGCTAATCCTCCTCTTTTTGCTGAGGAAGACCGGCTCTGAGCTAACATCTATTGCCAATCCTCCTCCTTTTTTTTCCCCAAAGCCCCAGTAGATAGTTGTATGTCATAGTTGCACATCCTTCTGGTTGCTGTATGTGGACGCAGCCTCAGCATGGCCAGAGAAGCGGTGAGTCAGTGTGCACCTGGGATCCGAACCCGGGCCGCCAGTAGCGGAGCGCGTGCACTTAACCGCTAAGCCACGGGGCCGGCCCTAAATATATATTCTTATACATTCCAAAAATAACCAAACTTCTCCTCTTTTGTGAAAGCCAGTAATATTTTTGCAGCCTGGAAATATTCCTAAGGTCAATATTCTCTGTCGGGGATCCTCAAACTTTTTCTGTACTGGGCCAGAGAAGAAATATTTTACACTTTGCAGGCCATATGATTTCTGTTGCAACTACTCAACACTGCCATTGCAGCAAAAGCAGCCACAGACAGTATAAAAATGAACAGGTGTGGCTGGGTTCCAATAAAACTTTATTTACAAAACAGGTGGCTGGCTGGGTTTAATGCGGAGGCTGTAGTTTGCTGTAGAATCTGTAGCAGCACTGTCCAACAGAAATAGAGCACAAGCCAAGTATGGAGCTGCAGGGAGAGGAGATGTCCCCCAGCATGAGTTCCCAGCATTCAGTAGCACCAGCTCCCCTGGTGCTGGAGAAAGCAGCCAGGCAGAGCATTAGAGACATGCACACGCTGGAGAAGGAGGTTGTCAGAGCACAGTGAACTATCTCCTGCAGCTGTTCAGGCAGGCCGAGGGGATAAGGAATGGGGGGGGCATCAATAGCGTCTGCCTCAGGGAGCAAACCTGAGGAGGAAGCCTGTGCCTCAGAAGACAGAACAGTGAAATAGGGAGGTACTAGGCACTGGAGATATTATAGTGTTGCTGGATCGAGGCTTGCCTGAAGCCAGTTCTACCTCTGGATTTAAGGTCGTGTGAACAAATACATCCCCAATCAGTATTTCAGCCAGTTTCCACAGGGGTTTCTACGTCATGTAACAGAAAGTAGTTTTTACTGCTCTAGGAATTAAACAGTTTAATTATCCCAGCAATTCTTTGGATGCTGAATATTCTTACTATGAGAATTGAGATTGGCAGAGGTGTGGAGATTCTCATTCCGTGTTTCTCGGCCCCCCTATATTTGATAGGAAACTTCCCTCTCACTCCTGCCCCCTTGAACAACAAAATGAACCCAACTTAAAAAAAAAACAAACAACTATATCAGTAGTGAAATAAGACTTAAGAAACACCCCAGCCTGTTGGTGAAGCAAAATGTAAGCAAAGAAACCACACCATCATTAAAGAAAATGAATACTGGAATATTATTCAGCCATAAAAAAGAGAAAAATCCTGCCATTTGTGACAACATGGATAGACCTTGAGGACATCATGGTAAGTGAAATAAGTCAGACGAGAAAGACAAATACTGTATGATCTCATTTATATGTGGAATCTAAAAAACCCAAATCAAACCAAACAACAAAAAAATTGAGCTCATAGATACAGAGGAGATTGGTGGACGCCTGAGGGAGGTGGTGGGTGGGCAAAATGGGCAAAAGGGGTCAAAAGGTACAAACTTCCAGTTATAAAATAAATAAGTCATGGGGATGTAATGCACGGCATGGTGACTATAGTTAATAATACTGTAGTGCATATTTGAAAGTTGCTAAGAGACCTATTGTAGTGATCATTCAGCAATATATACAAATTTTGAATCATGTTGTACACTTGGAACGAACATAATGTTATATGTCAATTATATCTCAAAAAAAAGAAAAAACCATACCATCAGTCCAAAAGAGATCAAGGCAGGTATGGTAGGTTGGCTCCCTAAATCCTCATTTCTTTTTTTTTTAATTGAGGGAATCTGCTTAACTATTAAAATAAATATTTACATTGAGAATACAGTTAATTTAGTAGCTTTATTCACATTTTCACATTTTTAAAAGAGCCACAGAGGTTTCATTCATGTTTTAAGCAGTTGAGTTGGTAAAGATCCTATCTCCATTTCATAGGAAATGGATTACATTCAATTACTCCTCACAACAGCCAACTGGAAGATTATTCCATTGCTTTTGAAGCACTGGTTGGGTTGGCATCTGTGATGGTGGCCAGATAAATGAGATTTCTGTGTAATACTTGCTGGTACTGGACGCACTCATTCACCGGGTCTTTGTTCTGATACTCCATGATACAGCAGATCAGCTGGTCATTCTCCTCCAGGAGCCGCGGGATCCTACTGATTGACTTCCACCTTGCCTCTCAGCCAGTCCGGTACCTAAACCCCCGTTTCAACTCCCCTCTCGCTGATAGTCCTTCAGAGCAAGGCTTTAGAGCCAATAACCCACTTTCCCAGACATCTGTGCAGTAGGAGTGGCCATGTGACTCTGCTCTAGCCAGTGGGACGCAATCCGAAGTCAGCTGGCATTGCCTGTTCTGCTGCTCTCTCCTTTTGCTGGAGCGAGGGCCTGGGCTGGAGATGCAGTTGCCATTGGCAAGGCTGGAGGAGGGGGAGACAGACAGGCCCTGGCTCCTGCTTGGCCTTCGTGGGCCACCCTTTCAGACCGGGACTGTATTACTCTGACCTCTTACTGCCTGAGACAAATCAATTCCTTTTCCATCAAGCCACCACAGTTGTTGACTTTCCATTATGGGCAGCCGAACGCAGTCCTCTGTGATACAGAATTATGTAAGCCTCTTGACTTCTCCCGGGATATTCCTTTACCACCTTCCCGAGGATCAGGGCACATGGGAGACCTCAGATGGCCTAAACTGTGACCGGGCCTACAGATCTAAATCAGGACAGATAAAAGCGTGGATAGGAGAGCTAAGTGACCGTGGGAGGACCTATCCAAGATTATTTGAAAAATCCTCAGGGAGTCTAGGGGAGATCATACAGGGTTGGCTGGTGAATCAGGAGCCAGTTCTTGCCCCTCATTAACATAGGCTATTGGCCAGTACAAGTGTCCAGATCCAAATTCAAATTCATGGGGGCCAGGGGGGCTCCCCACACCGCCAACAAGCAAGCAATGCTCCGGACACCAGCTGGGTATCCTAGAATTCAACCTAATTCTGACACTATCTACCTGGAGATAGCATCAGATCCCACAGGTGAAGGGCTGGGTCCTACAAGGCTTCCCCCTACCTTGGACTTCAGACACCAGTCGTTAAGTCCAGGTTGTTACCTGTGCTTGTGACCGACTGGCTATAAATCAGAGGTTCCCACGACCCTCTCTTCGGGTTCGATTAATTTGCTAGAGCAGCTCACAGAACTCAGAGAAACATTTTACTTACTAGATCACTGGTGTATTATAAAAGGACATAACTCAGGAACAGCCAGATGGAAGAGATGCACAGGGCAAGGCATGGGGAAGCTCTCGAAACTCTATTCTTTTGGGTTTTTATGGCGGCTTCATCACATAGGCATGATTGATTAAATCCTTGGCCATTGGCGATTGAGTCAACCTCCAGCCCCTCTCCCCTCTCCCTTCCCGGAGGTTAGGGGGCGGGACTGAAAGTTCCAACCCGCTAATCACATGGTTGGTTCCTCTGTTGACCAGCCCCCATTATTAGGTGACCTAGGGGCTTTCCAAAATCACCTTATTAACATAACAAAAGGCACTTGTTAGTACTCGAATCACTTAACAAATTCCAGGTGTTTTAGGAGCTCTGTGCCAGAAATGGGGATGAAGACCAAATATATATTTCCTATTATAAATCACCATATCATAGCCAGTCTCTCTTGGATTCTACCAGAGGTGAGTGAGCCATCAGAGGCTAAACCATAACTCCAAGTGTCCTGACAGGGAACATGTCACATTTCTCCAGGACCTGAGTGGTCACCAAGCCCTTGTCCCTCACGAAAAAGGTCTTTCCTTGTAGCTTCTCATGCTTTCAGGAAGCCCCATCATTCTCTCCACTTCTCATCACTGGTAGTTTATGGCATTAAAAAAACAACCATGGCAAAAAATTTCCTTTTTTTCTTGCTTTTCCAGAAAGAAACATAAGTGCTATTATTATTTGTCCACTTTTAATCACAGCTTGACAGAGCTGGAAAGTTAAGTCACGTAATTGCTCTTGTGTTTTGTAGTTCTTTTCACTATTTTGGAAAAAAGAAATAGTTCAGTGAATAAAATGTGGGTTTAGACCAAACCCCAAACGTCATGAGCGTTAATGGCAACCATGTGTTACTCCTGAGACTACGCACCTAATTTGTTTGAGGAGCAAAAAATACGGCGCTGCTCAACTTGTACGCAGAGTGAGCCGAAGGGTTCCAAGGCATGTTTGGGGACAGAGAGCTATTTAACGTATCTCAAAGGAAAAACATCCCTTTTGTAAAAACTTGTGGTGTAGATTACAATAGGAATACTTGAAGCAAGATTGCCTTCCCAAAACTCTTTTTTTTTTTTTGAGGAAGATCAGCCCTGTGCTAACATCTGCCAATCCTCCTCTTTTTGCTAAGGAAGACTGGCCCTGGGCTAACATCCATGCCCATCTTCCTCCACTTTATATGGGACCCCGCCACAGCATAGCCTGACAAGCGGTGCGTCAGTGCGCGCCTGGGATCCCAACCGGCGAACCCCGGGCCACCGCAGTGGAGCGTGCGCACTTAACCACTGGCGCCACCGGGCCGGCCCCTCCCCAAAATTCTTGAGTCATAAAACATCTGTCTCGGAATTGGAAGGCTAAGGAAGCCTGGAGGCACATCTGGCCCATCCACAACCTTCTGCCTGGATTGTCCACAAAGTGACTAGGCCAGCATGTGACCGTTTGAGCAGAGGCCAAGAAGAGGGATGTAAACAGGTGGGGCTGCAGCTTGACTGTGGGTGCCCCCCACCCTCCCCGAGAATGGATCAGGGATGGGGCTCTCCACCTGCACTAATCCTTCCCCTTCCCTCCCATTGCCAGAAGCCTCGGGTGGACTGGAATGGTAAAGGGATGAACTGAGAGACCCACTTGGTTCTGTTACCGAGCCCTAAGGGACCAGTGACCGTGAGTGGGTCCTTTTGCCCGGAGCTGCTCTTACCAATAGAACTAGATTGGGTTCAGAATAGCAGAGCGGAAACTTGATTCATTGATCAATGAATAGAGGAGGCAGAGCTCATGCTCTAAAACACTTTCTCCCCAAAGGGAAAGTGAGCAGGGTTCTTATGGGATGTGAAGGGGGCGGGGTCTCCGCGTCATCACTCGGGGCGGGGGCATTTGGGGCATGCGCAGATCTTCCCTTCTTGCTCACAGCATCTTTTGCACGCATTTCCTCTTGTGCATGGCACCCAATAGCCGTCTTGAACTTGGTTTTGACCGGTTCTGCTGTTTGGCCACCCGCATTGTTCTGCCTTGGTTCCTATAAGCAAGCACAACTTAAAAACAAAGCTTTAGATGTGGAAAATGTTTTAGGGACTTCCCTGGGTGACAGTTCCAGGGCTCCTGACTTTATACCACTAAACCATGATTTCCTGCTGGAAAGGCCAGTGCAGCCTTAGTCTTTGTGTGGACAAATTTAGTGCCTGCTTGGGGGCTAGACTCAGAGCTGTGGGTAGACGCACCTCAGCCCCAAATTGTAAAGTGGGTAGGAGTTTTTGCTTGATCACAAACTCTGGTGTGCAAAGACGAATGCTCTTTAATTTCCTGAAACTAAAATTACCTTGGCTCTCCAGGTTGCATTTCCACTGATGGTGGAAAATGTCGGTGTGACAATTCAGACCAGCTCAGGCACTTCTGGTGTGAAGATAGTCCCTTTCAGGGTAAATGCAGTTCTCACTCATCCCTACCTCCTCCTTCCCTTCTCCCCAGGGGTAATCAAGGGCTGACCCCTGGCCCTGGCACGAGGGAGGGGCTCACACGCCGCCACTGGTGCTCACTCACTTCTGCCATCGGGTTATCTCTCTCCGGCTGCATACCAAAGCTCTCCAGAGCTTAAAACAAGCACCACATTGATTTTTCCTATAAAATCTGTGATTTGAGCAGGGCATGGCAGGGACATCTCTCTCTGCTCCACTCGGTGTCAGCTGGGGTGGCTCAAAGGCTGGGGGTTGGGATCACCTCAAGGCCTCCTTGGACACTTGGTGCTGGGTGTCACCTCATTTGGGGCTGCCAGCTGGAACAGCTACTCATGGCTTCTGCCTGTCGCCTGGGCTTCCTCACAGCATGGCAGCTGGATTCTAAGGGTGAGTGGAGAGAGAGAGAGAGAGAGAGAGAGAGAGAGAGAGAGAGAGAGAGAGAAGGCCAGTTTGCCTTTCATGACCTAGTCCTCAGAAATCATGTGGCATTACTTTCATCACATTCCGTTTGTCAAGGTGGTCACAAAGGCCTGGCCAACTTCAAGAGGAGAGAGAAATGGTTTCCACTTCTTGATGGTGGAATGGCAGGGTTCTGGAAGAGTTTGTGAGATCATAAATATCGTAGAGGTCACTTTCAAAATCTACCCTCCCTACACCAGACTGCTACACCCGCTCTTCTCGATGCATTTACTGCTGACCTTTTTAGAGCTGCTGTGGTCTCTGGTTCCCTCACTGCTACCCAGAGGCCTCTTGGGGTTCCAGCCTCACAGCCATGTCTGTGCCCATCTTGGGTATGGGGACCATTTTTAGAGCTCTATTTCCCCATGCTTGAGAGTGCTGTTGGCCTCCAGGCCCTCTGGGCCTTGGCTGCCCTGGGGCTCTGGCACTGTGTTGGACGTGAGGCTTCTCTGTGTAGCTTGCCACCACCCCTGGTCCCCTCTGCTTGAGCTCCAGCCTTCTGGTACCCATTCTAGCCGGCAGAGAACAGGAAGCAACTCTTCTGAGGGCAGACTCCTCATTAGGGACACTTATTGCCAGTTGTATACACCCATTCAGTTTACACCGTATTGGCTAGAACTTTGTCACTTGGCCACATCTAACTGGGAAATGTAGACCTTATTCTGGCCAACCACGTGTTCAGTGAAAAATTGGAAGTTATTTACCAACAAAGAAAAGAATGGATATTTAGGGAGAATTCCTATCTTAACAAGAGGCAACATTTAACCTGAGAGCTTCAGGGTGAGTCAGATAATGATAGTAATGATAGAACCAGGGAAAGAGAATTTTAGGCAGCGAGAACAGCAAAAACAAGGGCTCAGAGGCAGGAAAGAGAGTGGCCTATTCAAGGAACGGGAGTGTAATTAATGAAGGATGGGACTTGTAGAAGCGAGGGCAGGTAGACAGGAGGAGAGTGATGAGATGAAAGGAAGAATGGGCGAGTACCAGATCATACAGGGCCATGTTGGCTAGGATAAGGAGTTTGGATATTATTATAGAATCTGTTTCTAACAGGCTCTCCAATGTCTACAATTCCCACAATTAGCAATTATTTTGGGGGGGAAAAAGTCCATTCAACACACATATTTATTGAGTGCCTACTTATGACAGGAAAACAAAAGGCACCATGGGGAGGTGGGGATAGCTTGATATTTGAAATATAAGCATTTAGAAAGTACCCAGTTAGGTCAGCTTATTAGCTGAGTATCCCTGGGCAAACGACTTAACTTCTCTGAGCCTCAGATTCCCTCTAGGTGATGTTGTGAGTTTTAAACAACATAATGCATGTAAAGGTTCATGGTGAACTCTGAGGAGCCATATACATATGATTGTTGTTGATGTATCGTTATAATATTGGCGTAAATCAGTTCATCACGTTCTTTCTGGAATACCAAAGGGCCTGTCTGAGGGCAGGCGGGGGAGGGGAGAGCGTGGCTATAGAGAAGGACTAGCAGGGAGAGGGCTGAAAGGAGGGGCCCTGGTGGGGTCATTGAGCACTGGGCTCTGATGGGTAGACCCGAGGAGGGACAGCAGGGGACTGCCAATGAGTCACTCTGGCAATAAGCGTCGGTGGCCGTAGCAGGCACTATTGATGCCCATCTCCGGATCCCCTCAGCCCCGGTCTTCGTTCACCGGCAGCTGCGGTGAGCTGTTTCTGGAATGCCTACAGTGCTGGCCTCTCTTTTCTTCTCAGCCTATGGGCTTTCTTTGGCACTAGGGATCTTTTTGTAACCATGCAACCTGGAAACGCCACGGAGTTAGCACCATGAGGAACCCTCGACCCAGCCGCCCAGAGCTGGGTGTTTGGAGTGGGGGATGTGTTCTGAGGCATGTCCCACACGGCCTCTCAGGGGGTCCCCGGGAGGATGGAGTTTCAGCTACCCCCAGTGGTAACTTGTTCATGAACACCCCCTGAATCGGCTTCCCTCTCTGTCTCACTCCCCTCCCACACCGTGCTTCCTGGGGTTACCTTCCAAATAAGTGCCCTGCACCCAAGTCCTCGTCTCAGGCTCTGCTTTTGGGGGAACCTCAACCAAGCCCCATTCCCAGCCCCCTTCCCTGACATATAAGGTGGAAAGGCTGAATGCTTGCTTTCCTGGTTCCCTTCGAAGTTATAGGTGGCCATGTGACCCACTGCCAGCTGTTGGCTCATACACTGAAGTCTTACGGACCCTTTCTTGGAAAGCTTTCACTTCTTTAGAAAAGGAACCGATATTTTTGGTGCTGTCCCACCTCCCCCTGCCTTCCTGCCTTGACCATGAACATGCTCTTGGAGCCATAGCCACTGTCTTGAGACCAGAAGGAAAGGCCAAGAGAATCACAGAAATGCCGTCCCTGATGTTTTAAGTCCACGAACTCACGTCTATAGACATCTAATTCTAGACTTCTTCTTCTTCTTTTTTTTGTGTGTGTGTGTGGAAGATCGGCTATGACTTAACATCCTCCTCTTTTTGCTGAGGAAGACCGGCCCTGAACTAACATCTATTGCCAATCCTTCCCCTTTTTTTTTTCCCTTTTTCTCCCCAAAGCCCCAGTAGATAGTTGTATGTCATAGTTGCACATCCTTCTAGTTGCTGTATGCGGGACGCGGCCTCAGCATGGCCGGACAAGTGGTGCGTCGGTGCGCGCCCAGGATCCGAACCCAGGCCGTCAGTAGCGGAGCGCGCGCACTTAACCGCTAAGCCATGGGGCCGACCCCCTAGACTTCTTCTTTTGCGAGAAAAACAACCATTAGGTTTGTTCAGGATGCTGTTCACAGAGTTCTTGGTTACTTGTGCCCTAATGCAGTCCTAACGAATACAGTTGCTCAGGGCGTCAAAGGCAGTGGAGGCTGCTTGCCAGGCCTCCCAGTCGTGGAGCCAGTGAGTCAGGCTTCTCTGTAGCAGGCCGCCAAATGCTGGAGCCGCACAGCCTCCTGTCCCCTGCCAACTCCTAGTCCTGTGCTCTCCCCTCTCTGAATTCCACGGCTTCTCCGCAGCAGGATGGACAAGGCCCCTGGGAATTCTCAGCCTTAAAGTGCGAGGAATGCAGGCAGTCTCAGAGGCCGCCGGCAAGTCTTTGGCTGGCTTCACTCACTTTCCAGCCTCAATTTCTTCTTTTGCACTCTGAAAGCTCTGAAGGAAAATGACAAGAATCTATCTGCATATTTTGGACAATTCCCTGATTCCCCTGTGATTTGCATTTCTTCTTCACTTTCTGTCTCCTTTTGTCTTAGAATGCAAGCCCGTGAAAACTAGGCTGATGGCTTATTTTGGCTGAATTGTGTACAATTGTTCACTGGTACTTCCTGAGAGTCTAGATTGCTCTGGGCTAGGGACAATACTAAGGAAAGGGAAGACCTGCCCTGACCTGAAACAAGCTACGGTCTAAAAGAGGAGGCCCACGGAGCCAGCCAAGACAGCCCTAGAGCATAGGGATCACAAGCATATGTTCTGGCATGGATCGCCTGCATTGAGCAAGGTATTTAACCTCTCTGTGCCTCAGTTTCTTTCTCTGTAAAATGGAGAAAATAATTGTACCTAATCCTTGGGGTCATTGGTGTGGATTAAGTAAATTAGTCATGATCATGATGACGATGAAAGTTATGTGTTCATTCTTCATCTCCGAGCACCCAGGGCAATGCCCTGCACATCCTAAGCTGCAGGAATGGTTTCCTTCAGCCGACACCTATGTATGAGCACTTGGTACACACCAGGCCCTGTGCTAGGTGCTGGAGGTACAGTGGCAAATTAGACGGATAAGGTACCTGCCCTCGTGGTCTAGCAGGGACATGGACATGAGAGTCGTTACACCTGTGACAACAAAGGGCTCCAGGCAGAAGGCCCAGCCAAGGTCTAGGCCTTGCTGTGGGAAGGGGGTGGGTCGCTGGAGCCCAGAGGGGCGGATGTAAGCAGAGGCTGGAGGAGGGTCCAGATCCTGCAGGCCTGGAGGGTTAGGTGTAGGCAGTCACTCAATGTCAAACATCAGTGATTTGGCCCAAACCGGGGGAAATTCTGTCATGTAGACACAGCGCAGAGGGTGTGAGAATCACACACGGCGCCTCCTTTTGACCTCTGCCTTGCCCCCTTCCCAGTGGAGGTGTGGAGGGATCTGGGGCCCCGCGGGAGCCAGGTGACGATCTCCTGCAGGCGGCAGTTCTGATCCAGCCGTGGAGGAAGATTAGCGATGGAAGATTAATTTCTCCTTGTCATTTCCCCAGGGGCCTTAAGCAATCTTGGGAGCAATTTTCCTCGCCTGGAACACCGCCCTCGGGAAGCTGGCGGTGATCTGCTACAGTGTGGCACTGGGTGAAGGACAGCCCTCAAGTCCCAGCTTCGGAGCTGCGTGGCGAGCCAGAGAGAAATGCGCCTGCTGAGCAGTCATTGCTGGCCTGTAATGGATGCTGAACAAAAGAAAGGAAAGCAGTATTCCTTTGCTGTGTGGGCTTCCCATTTGGCTAGGGAGCGTGAAGAACGCCGGCAACAGAGCTCGGATTTTGGTGCAGACGGCCACACAGAGCCCTGCAGCCTTTGTCTCCAATGAGATTTTCATAGTGGCTGCTCTGCCTGGAGGGCGGGGTGCTGAATCCAAGGGCACGGTTTCTTCCTCCTGCTAAAGAGAAGGAAAAGAGCAGGGCTGTCTCTTGCTGGGGTCGGGGACCAAGTTGCGCTCCAGCAGGGGAGTCTGAGGTCAGACCTTAGGAAGGATTTCCTGGCTGTAAGGATAGTCTTCAATCTAGATTTTGATCAGAAGCTTTTCGATGAAACACAGAAAACTGTGGTTTGGGATGAATTTGAAGAAGTTTAGGCTGGAGAGTCAAGGAATGGTCTGAAGATTGGACAGGATGCGTCCCACACAGGGTTGTGTTTCCGGGCCCCCAAAGGGCTGTGACCTTCAGCCAATCAACTGCACCCCCTGCTCAGTCATTCATGCACCCATTGGGCACTGACTGTGTTTAAAATTGGGTTCCACCAGTGTGACGTTGGCTGTGGTATGAACCTCTTAGACTCCATTGCTTCATGCCTAAAATGGGCTTAATAATGTCTTCCTCACAGGCAGATTTAAGCTCCAGGAGCTAACGTATGTAAAGCAGTCAACGTACGTGGCCATTGCCTCAGATGGAGTGCCTTCAGCAGTAAGGAACAGGAGACCCAGCTAAAAGTGGCTTGACAGAAGGGGGCTCTATCTCACAAGAGAAGAACTCCTGAGGCAGGCTCGTTCCCGGGTGGGTCTGGCGACTCAGGGACTTTCCATCTCTCTGCTCTGCCATCCTTGGCTTGTTGGAGGTGACTCTCCTCATGGCCTAAACACCACTAAAACAATGCCAGGCATCACATGTCAGCTTAAAGAAATGGACACCTCCTTCTCTGTGAGGATTTTATTAGTGCATTTTACTTCTGGTCCCGTTGTCTAGGACTGGGTCACATCGCCATGCTCAACCAATCTTTGGTAAGGGAGATGAGACCACCATAGCTGGATTAGACCAAGCATGATTCATCCCCCTAGGACTGGGGAGAGGGTCACCCCCGCTGACCACATTGGAGGGTGACCACCAGGACAAAATTTGTGCTTGGCCATCGAGGAAGATGGAGGGGAGTTGGGAGCATAGAAGGAGAGAACTAACCCTTGGATAAGCAAGCCAGTAGTTTTGGCCACCGCTACCTACCTACCTACCTCTCTATTCTCGACTGTATGTCATATTATCATTAATAGAGAGAGTATAAACCCTTGCTGGCAAGAACTCTCTTGATTCTTCTATTATTATTAATGATGATGACGTATAAAAATGATTGCAAACATCACAGAGCAGTAGAGTTTGTACATATTTCTATTTTTTTTTGAGAGCTGTAAGGGACTTTAAAACATAATGTTATAATTTTCAAAGGGGTTCTTAAAGTGTTACCCTGAAATTCACTATGAGAGAAAGATCAAGGAGGCGATACTACAGAGAAAGAAAAGTATGTCGTTGTCTGGTGAGAGGAAGTCAGGAGAAAAAATAACCACATACATCTAAGGGAATATATACACACACAGAATTTTGGGGGGGTGGAACTTTCACTTCCTGCTTTGCCAAAGTAATCTACATTGAGAATCACCCTCCCCCCATGTAGTAAAGTAAAGCGTTTTTTACAGTTTGATTAAGCCAACATATCAATAGTGGCACCCAGTGGCTAGAAGGGTTAATCAGGGAACGGCAATTTCTTTTTGCATCTCAGTTCTACCAACCATAGCTGCGTTTAAAAATTAAACCACTGAGTCAAGCATTTGAAGAAAATGTCTGTTTGGGCTCAGACTCTGGCAGCATTTCGTTTCCCACGCCTCCTTTCCCCCAGCAGCGGAGACCTTGAAAGCCCATCCTCCACCTTGGAGCCCAGAACTGGGCGGGCGAGAAAACGTCTTTCGTCTGGCACGGTTCTGGGGGTTGTTAAAAGCTTATTTATTCTACATCCTCTCTAGAACTGAACAAGTGTAATTATGTGCATTGCTGGAGTTCCAAGTCTTTCCTCCAGAGGACATTCCCACCCAAAGTTGCTGACGCCTGGTCCTCACCAGATTTCACGAGGCAAGTGATCCAGAGGAAACCGAAACCTCTGCCAGTTAACGGGATAACCAATTAACCAAACCAGTGAGAGGGAACGTGCAAGTGCCCACATCCAGCTTCGGAGCTGCATCTTCATTCTTCCTGCAGTTAGCAGGGGGAACAGGTGACCTAGGCCAGGCTGGTAATTACTTAGTCACCAGGCTTTGCAAGGTCCTGAGTCTTATTTATTAAGCTACGTGGACTGTGCCTCTGACTCAGAAGGGAAGGTAGGCCCAGGTTACTCACTGACATAGGGAATGAATTATTTTCTGTTGCAAACAAGCTGGAAGATTCCCCGTGGCAGAAGCCATTAGTTGTCCCTAAATAGCTCTTTCTCCCACTATTTATAAGTAATAGAATTTTAGCTGGGCACATAGCCTTTCAGAGAAAAAATACTTTATTTCCCAGCTTTCATTCAGCTAGGTGTGGCCATGTGGCTAAGTTCTGGTCAATGGAATGTAAGTGGAAGTGTTGCGTGCAACTTCTGGGAAGTGGGAAGTGTCCTTAAAAGAAGTGGTCTTTCCTTGATCCTTCGAACATTTGCTTGGAACCTAGTCCTGAGGGATGGAGCTCAGGCAGCCATCTTGGGCTATGAGGTGGCATAGAATGATCAAGTACCAAAATAGAAGAAATATGAATCCCTGAGTGCCATATCAGTTCTGAGCACATTATGGACAGACTTTTTCCCCCTAGCATTTTCTTACTCAAAATGTGGTCTTGGACCAGCAGTATCAGGATCACCTGGGAACTTTTTAGAAATGCAAATTCTCAGGCCCTATCCCAGACCTACTGAACCAGAAACTGTAAGAGCAGGGCCCAGCCATCTGTGTTTTAACAAGCCCATGGGTGATTCTGATGCACTTTATAGTTTAAGAACCACTGCCCTAGACTATTATTTTCCCTATTAAGGTATTTTTTATTGATTTTTCTCCCAAAATCTATTAAGGAAAAGTATTTAGGACTAGGACACCCTAGTCCTTTTGTCCTTTTGTCATTTGTCCTACTTATTTTCCCCCACTTAATTTAAGAGGAGATATTATCAACATCAACAAAATTGTGAAAATACATACATTACGTATGGGTGAGGCCAGGACTCCTTAAAGCATAATATTTAGGCCAAGCAAGAGCAAAACTGGTACTACAAGCTAAAAATGTCCAAGGATAAACAAGTTGAGTTCATGCAGGACAGTGTGATGGCTATTGTAGGTGTCAACTTGACTGTGCTATGGGTGCCCAGGTATTTGGTCAAACGTTGTTATTCTGGGTGTGTCTGTGAGAGTGTTTCTGGATGAGATTAACATTTGAATCAGTAGACTGAGTAAAGCAGATTGCTCTCCCTAATGTGGGCCTCATCTAATCAGTTGAAGGCCTGAATAGAAAAAAAGGCTGACCGTCTTGGGAGTAAGAGGGAACTCCTCCTGCCTGACTGCCTTCCAACTGGGACATTTGTTTTTTCCTGCCTTTGGACTTGGACTGGAACATCCAGTCTCCCTGGGTTTTGAGCCTGAAGGCCTTCAGACTGGAACTACACCGTCGGCTCTCCTGGAACTACACTGCTGGCTCTCCTGGGCCTCCAGCTTGCTGACTGAACATCTTGGGACTTGTCAGCCCCCAAAATCATATGAGCCAATTCCTTATGATATCTCTCTCTCTCTCCACACACACACACACACACCCTATTGGTTCCATTTCTCTGGAGAACCCTGACTAATACAGACAGGGAGGCAGTGTGACAAAGACCAAAGACCTAGAGAGCCCCATGTCTGAATTCTGGTTCCATTACTGGCTAGCTATGAAGTTGCTTAAACTTTTTTTTTGTTTTTTTGCAGAGAAAGAGTTGCCCTGAGCTAATATCTGTTGCCAATCTTCCTCTTTTTTTTTTCTCCCCAAAGCCCCAGTGCATGGTTGTCTATCGTAGTGTAGGTCCTTCTAGTTCTTCTATGTGAGCTGCCGCCACAGCATGGCAACTGACAGATGGGTGGCGTGGTTCCGTGACCAGGAAACGAACCCAGGCTGCCAAAGCAGTGAGAGCACCTAACTTTAACCACTAGACCATTAGGGCTGTCTCTGAAGTTGCTTAACCTTTTGAATATCACTTTATTCATTTGTAAAATGGGGCTATTCATACCTTCTTTCCCAAGATTTTGACAAGATTAAAGGACATAATGTTTGTAGAACACCTAACACAGAGCCTGGCACATAGCAAGATGCTCAGTAACTGATAACAAGGACATAAGTGATGATTGTTGTTATGGTCAAGATGATGAGGCCAGTTCCCTAATGAATGAATATGAGAAGGGAAAACACATCCTGAATCTTTTAAGATGATGTTTCTTGGTCAGCATCTTTCTCAAAAGTCATGAGCGGGAGAACCCATGATCTGTTTGACCTACTGTCCTTGTCATTATTATGCACCATTATCTACATATAGAGATGATGAGGGGTGCAGTAGCCAGTCTCCAAGATAGCCCCAATGAGCCACACCTCCCAGTATTCCTGTCCCTGTGCAGTCCCCTCCTACACCGAATCAGCGTGAATCTACTCTGAATCTATTGTGACCAATAGACTCCTGCAGAGGTGCTGGAGTGTTGACTTTGAGGTGGGTTGTAAAAGGCATTGCAGCTTTCTTTTTGTTTGTTTGTTTATTTTTTTTTCCCCGCAAAGCCCCAGTAGATAGTTGTATGTCATAGCTGCACAACCTTCTATTTGCTGTATGTGGGACGCGGCCTCAGCATGGCCAGACAAGCGGTGCGTCAGTGTGTGCCCGGGATCCGAACCCAGGCCGCCAGCAGTGGAGCACGTGCACTTAACCACTAAGCCACGGGGCTGGCCCCACAGCTTTCTTTTTTTTAATTTTATTTTTATTGACATATAATATTGTGTAAGCTTAAGATGGGCAATGTGTTGATTTGATACATTTATATATTGCAATCCAATTACCATTGCGGCGTTAGACACCACCTCTATCACATCGCATAATTATCATTTCTTTTTATTTTTAAATATAGGTTTTTTCTTTCTTTTTTTCTTTTTTGCAGGGAAAGATTCACCCTGAGCTAACATCTGTTGCCAATCTTCCTCTTTTTTTTTCCCTCCCCAAAGCCCCAGTGCATGGTTGTATATCTTAGTTGTAAGTCCTTCTAGTTCTTCTACGTGAGCTGCCACCATAGCATGGCTACTGACAGAGGAGTGGTGTGGTTCAGTGACCAGGAAGCGAACCCGGGCCACTGAGGCAGTGAGCGTCGAACTTTTTTTTTTTTTTAAAGATTTTATTTATTTATTTTTCCCCCAACACCCCAGTAGATAGTTGTATGTCATGGCTGCACATCCTTCTAGTTGCTGTATGTGGGACGCGGCCTCAGCGTGGCCGGAGAAGCGGCGCGTCGGTGCGATCCCGGGATCCGAACCCGGGCCGCCAGCAGCAGAGCGCGCGCACTTAACCGCTAAGCCACAGGGCCGGCCCACGTGAGCGTCGAACTTTAACCACTAGGCAATCAGGGCTGGCTCTAATTATCATTTCTTTTTTGTGGTGGGAACAACTAAGATCTAGTCTCTAAGCAACTTTGAAGTTTATAATGCAGCAGTGTTGTCTATAATCACTATCCTGGGCCCTGCAGCTTTCACCTTGTGCCCTCGTGTTGCTTGCTCTGGGGGAAACCAGGTGCCATATTGGAAGGACATTCAAGCAGCCTTGTGGAGTGGTCCACATGGAGAGGAACCAACTTGCCAGCCATGTGAGTGAGCTACCATGAAAGTGTATCTTCCGGGCCCCTGACTTCAAGTCTTCCAGCTGAAGCCCCAGACATCGTGGAGCAGAGACAAGCTGTCCCCTCTGTGTCTGATCTGAATTCCTGACCCACAGAAATCAAGAGGTGTAATAAATTGTTATTGTTTTGAAGCCACTACATTTTGGGGTGACTTGTCATGTGGCACTGGATAACTAATATGGGGGGTGAGTTCCCTCAGACCTCAGTCACAGCCTAGAGGGGACATGTCCTGCAGCCTCCAGTCATACAGGACATGGTCTCAAAAGGACCATCTGTTACCCTTGAATAAGTTCCCATTACCATGGTCTTCAGGCCTACTTTTTAAAAAAAAATTCAAGTATTACATGAGGTTTTAAGATGGTGTCTAGATAAGAAAACCTGAAGATACCGGAGAACTAATTCATGATTAACTTGTAGCCTCAGGAGAACAAAGCCCTGGATTGGAGTTTATGTCGGTTAGGATTAGGTTTGGATACAAGGGATTGGAAACTAAAGAATGCTGGCTTAAGAAAGAGAGAAGTTCATTTCTCTCATAGACAAAAGAAGTCCAGAGTAGACAGTCCAGAGCTGGTAAGGTAACTTCACAAAATTGTCAGAGACTCAAGCTCCTTCCGTCTTGTGGCTCTGACATTCTCAGTATGGGTTGTATCTCATGGCCCAAGATGGCTGCAGAGCTCTAGTCATTATGTTTGCATTCCAGTCAGCAGGAAGGAGGAAGGGATGAAAAAGGGCATACAATCTCTATTTAAGGACACTTTCTGGAAATTGCACCTGAAATTTCCGCTTATATCCTATTGGCCAGAATTTAGTCTCATGGCCACATCTAACTGCAAATAGAGGCAGGGATGTGTAGATGTTGCTTCAAAAACTATCTTTCCAGAATGGATATTGGAACTCTCAAAGTTCATGCTCCCACATTGTATCAGTGGGGATTAGTCTCAACTGGGCATGACTGAAATCCCTAAAGAACAGTGGCTTAAACAAGATAGAAGTCTAGTCACACAAAAGTCTGGAGGAAGGCAATCCGAAACCAGTATGGCAGCTCTTCTCTATGAAATGTTCCCTGATCCAGATGCTTCTGTCACCTTTCTCTTATCTGTGGTGTATGTCCTCCATCCTAAAGTCGTCCTGTGCTTCAACGTGGCCGCTCAAGCTCCGGCCAGAATTTGCTACATAATCTGTGGCGCCTGATGCAAAATGAAAACTTATGTATCACTGCATGACAAACTACCCAAAAACTTACTGGCATAAAATAACCAAAATAACAGCTCATGAATTCTGTCAGTCAGGAATTTGGCCAGGGCCTGGAGGGGCCAGCTTGTCTCTCTTCTGTGATGTCTTCAGCTGGGAAGAGTCAACGGCTGGGGCTGGGGGATCCACTTCCAAGATGGTGTCTTCCCTCACCTGGCTGGCACCTGGGCCCGGGTGGCTGAAGGTCAGATTCAGCTGTGACGGTTGACGGAGCACCAAGATGGCAGGCTCAGGCTAGAAGGATGTATTGGTTTCCCAGGGCTGTCATAACAAAGTGCCACAGACTGGGTGGCTTAAACAACAGAAATTGATTGTCTCAGTTCCGGAGGCTGGAAGTCTGAAATGAAGGTGTTGGCAGGGCATGCTCTCTCTGAAACCTCTAGCTGGACCCTTCCAGCTTCTGGTAGCCCCAGGCATTCCTTGGCTTGTAGATGCGTCACTCCAATCTCTGCTTTTGTCTTTGCATGGTGTTCTCCCTGTGTCTTCACATGCGTTCTCGTTTCTCTCTGGGTGTCTTTGCCCAGATTTCCCTCTTCTTGTAAGGACACCAGCCATGTTTGATTAGAGCCCACCCTTCACCAGTATAACCTGATCTTAACCTGGCTAATCACAGTTGCAATGACCCTATTGCCAAATAAGGTCACATTCTGAGATAGTGGGGGTTAGAACATCAACATATCTTTTTTGGGGGACACGATTTAACCCATAACAAAAGACTTCTTACATGATGACTCAGATTCTAAGAGCAAGTGTCCTCCCCTGCCCCGACCCCCAAGCAAGGCAGAATCTGCATGGCTTTTTCTTATCCAACTTTGGAAGTTAGAGCTCACTTCTGCTGTTGGTTGAAATAGTCAGAAGCCCATCCATCACAGGTGGTGCCCTGACTAGGGCAGGTGTCCTAGTCTGCTCGGGCTGCCATAACAAAGTGCCACAGACTGGAGGGCTTAAACAACAGACATTTGTTTTCTCACAGTTCTGGAGGCTGGAAGTCCAAGATCAAGGTGCCGGCAGATTCGGTTCTTGGTGAGGCCTCTTTCTGGTTTTTCTTTCTTTCTTTCTTTATTTATTTTTCCCCCCAAAGCCCCAGTAGATAGTTGTATGTCATAGCTGCAAATCCTTCCAGCTGCTGTATGTGGGACGCGGCCTGAGCATGGCTGGAGAAGCGGTGCATCAGTGCGCGCCTGGGGTCCGAACCCGGGCCGCTAGCAGCAGAGCACGCACACTTAACCACTAAGCCACGGGGCCAGCCCCTCTTTCTGGTTTATAGATGGCCCTTTTCTTGCTGTGTCCTCACACAGTCTCCCTTTGTGTATGCAGAGAGCTCTCTGATGTCTCTTCCTCTTCTTATAAGGACACCAGTCCTATAGAATTAGGGCACCACCCTCATGACCTCATTTAACCTTAATTATCTCCCTAAAGGCCCAAATACAGTCACATTGGAGGTTAGGGTTTCAATCTAAGAATTTGGGGGGGCACAATTCAGTCTATAACAAAGTACTTCACTGTAGATAGTGTGACGTGTGTCTTTGTTGTTTTTAATCTATATTGTAGAAGAAGTAGGTTTACGTTTGAAAAACACTAAGGAACAATGCACACCTCAGGGATGGTGAGTTAGAATTTGAAAAACCTGAATCAGAAATCCACACTCCAGGGGCCGGCCCCATGGCTTAGCAGTTAAGTGCCTGCGCTCCACTACTGGCGGCCAAGGTTCAGATCCTGGGCGCGCACCAATGCACCGATTCTCTGGCCATGCTGAGGCCGCGTCCCACATACAGCAGCTAGAAGGATTTGCTGGTGAGTTAGCATTTGAAAAACCTGAATCAGAAATCCACACTCCAAAGACAGCTGCCACGAGCACACTGGCTATCTAAATCCATACCAGAGGGTTCACAAATTGTCATTAAAAAATGTTAGAAACAAGTTTTTAGTGATAAAACAAGAAGTTTTAAGACATGGGAAATTGGCTAGAAATATTGTCCCAGCAACTCTGCCATTGCCTTAATGGGGTCTATGGACCTGACGAGTCCAGAGGCCAAGCACGGTTGGGTGTGGCATCCCAGGCCATGGACTTTGTTTGCTCCTGTGGCCTGCCACCTAACAGGACATTGTGCCAGTTCTAACCCCAGGGTTAGTTGAATCTTGCCACTTAAATATTGTCACTTCTATGCACAGTGTCCCTTTCAGCCAAGGGACTTGTTGGCTTGCCTAAGGGCAGGGACCTGGCACTTTAATGAGTTACAAGAGCAGATTACATAACTGTTTTTGTGCCTACTTGTAATAAACATTTTTGTGTGTGATTTCTGATTCGGTTGGAGGCTGGCTGTGATTAAAAAAAAAATGATTCTTAACACCTGGTACTGAGGTTGTGAGAGACAGGACCAATAGACTTCAGACTGGGGCTCTTAACCTGAGGCTCGAGGATAGAATTCACAGGGACTGTGAATTTGATGGGGCGAAAACGACATCTTCATTTTCACTAGCCTCTAACTGAAATTTAGCATCTCCTTTAACTACAAACGTAAGCAGCAAACCTTAGGGGTATTAGCAGTACCTACTACTCTGTCACCAACCGAAATCACATTCCCATTGTTGCAGAGATCTTGAAACATCACATATGCTCATCAACATATGAAATGATGGTCACGATTGGATCTGCCACAGGATCTTGTTACACAATGATGTACTAAAAAAGCACATAAACAGCTACAAATTTGTTTTAATAATGTGATAATGATCTCAATGTTGTTGGTTTCCTTTCTAATCCGCTGTATTTATTTATGGTTAAGTCCTCTGTTTTGGAGGCTTCTGCTGTTCACCAGATAGTCCCAATATATGATATATACTCAAGGCCAGGCTTGTCATTAAAATGGCAGTGATTGGAAACTCGTGTTTCAAATTGTCTCTTGGTATTTTCAATTTGAGGGTCAACTTCATCTCGGATCTGATTAGATTATGGTTCTTTTGGCCTCATGATGTGGCTGACAAACAGCTCATACTAGAAGAAACATCTGCTCTACCTCCATCTTGTTCAGGTGTGCTTGTATTGTTTAGTATTATTTTTAACACATGGTTTCTTTGCAGGGATCTTTTTAAGCCCTATGGCTCATTTGGGAGTTAAGTTAAAACTAGGTCATATGATCAGTAAATCCACATCATTAGGCACCTTTAAGCTTCGGTGCATCACAATATGCTGACAGTGGAGGGAGAGGGCCTCCTGCTCTTCTGAAGTCACATGGGTGCCACCTGTGACACAATTCACAGTTGTACTGGCTAGGTAAGGGCATTCACAAGTGGTAATTGCATGGTAAACAGAGAGACTAGTCACATTGATTTTATCTACAGAACAAAAGAAATTAATCTCCATTCATATTTACACTGTGACTTTATGTATACTTTTTATCATAAAAAATAAGAGAAAAATTCAAGTTGTAAAGTTGCCAGCACACCCCAGTGGAGTGTCGAAGACCACGACTCTACAGCACGAGCCTTTGGTACTAGCATTTTTTGGCAGTCATGTGACACAACAAATTCATGTGGCATTTACTACAGCCCCTAAGTCATATTCATCCATGCATTTATTTCATTCATTCATTCACCCAAGAAGTATTTATCAAGCACTGTTCCAGGCCAGATTCTGCTAGGTGCTCAGATTCAAAGATGGATAATCTACCTTCTCCACCTTCCCTTGGCCACAGTCCAAGGGGAGATGGGCGATGAACAGTCCTGGGATGCTGGGAGAAAGATGCCTATGTAGGTGGGTAGGGGTGGGGGCACAGGGACTGGGATGGATGGGCTGCTGGCCTGTGCATAGCTCAGTCTGGAAGTGACCCCTGGTCTGGATGGAAGAAGCATGTTGGGGGTGGAGTAGGGAACTTGGAGAGGGTCTGCCAACTCTCAGAAGGAGCTCACAGTGGGTGTTGGGGCAGTTGTTCATTGAGACCAGTGGGCCCGTGGGTGAGTGACAGGCAGCAGGGCAGGGCCAAAGCCTGGGCCACAGGGCCTGATTCTCCTTTGGATGACTCGATTATATGGAGCGATGGGATGGATTTTTTTGGTGCAGTATTTTTTGGACCATGGGCAGGACTTATTATTTATTTCAACCTGTTGAGATATTTTCCCATCCTGACTAGTCCTACATTTTATGCCATGAAACTTGTAGAATGGGACTGATACCCAATGCAAATCACTAAAGGCAGGCAGTCCCCCTGAAGGGCAATATGCAAGGTGACCGACACTTACCTGCATACAGCTCTGGGGTGGGGCTGGGGAGACAACAGTTCAACCACTGGCTATCTATTTTCGTGTCATTTTGACTTTAAATAAGCCACTGAAAGAGATACTACACAAGTGAAAAACCCCTGGCCATAAAACACATCATGTCATACTCCGAGGTAATGGCAAATCCTTCCCTATAAAAAATGACAAAGGAATCTGTGTCATCTAATTATACCCCAGCAAGTTCTTGTTCAGTAAAACAATGAACGTTGCCCATCACCACTTTCCCTTCCCCACATGACAGCGCCTGGACCCAGACATTTGGAATTTCACACTGGGAGACTCTGAGATCACTTGATGTTGGGAGTTTGAACTTTGATGATTCTTTTCCCTTTTTAGCACGATAAAATTGGCTTAGATATTTTTGCCTTCCCAAATATACATGGGGATGTGGCTGCTGGTGGAAGAAGGCAGACGCGGGAGCCAGGCCTTTTCATCCTTGCATGGAAAATCGCACTTCAGGCCAGGCTGTAGTCTCTGAGCTTTATCAGCATCTTCTGGCCGCCTCCAGTTTCAGAAGGTTGCTGCAGCCCAAACTCTCTCAATTTACTAGATGTCTAAGCATGTCCAAACATCTCAAGTCTCTCTTCTTGGCCATGGCTCATAAGAGGCTTTTGAGCAGCTTTTGTCTAGGCTGGCCACTCCTTGTTCTTGGGGCTCAGCTGTCACCCTGGGCTTGCCCTCCCTCAGCATGGAGATTCCCTCTGACTCTATCTTGGGTGGCATCCCCAGTTCCCTAGCTTCCACATTTTCCTCTTTCTTGACTTTTTCCAACATTTTGGTGGATCATCTCCTCCAATAGCTTCCTGAGAAAGGATGTGTGGGCAGCAATTTTTTGAGAACTTGCATATCAGAGAAAGTATTTTTCTATGCTCACACTTAATTGATAGTTTGGCTGGATATAGAATTCTAAGTTGGATCATTTCCCCTCAATATTTTGAAAGGCATTTTTCCATTTTCTCCCAACTTCCAGAGTTGCTATTGAGAAGTCCAAAGCCAATCTGATTCTCAATCCTCTGTATATATTTTCTCTTTAGAAGCTTTTAGGGCCTTTGTCCCCAGTCTCCTGAAAGTTCATGATGAGACATATTTATGTGGGTGTATTTCCATCCATTGTATTAGGTACTGCAATGGTCCTTGCAATCTATAAACTCGTGTCCTTTAGGTATGGGACATTTTCTTATTTCTTTGATGTTTTCTTCCCCTCTGTCTTTCTGTTCTCTCTTTCTAAAACTCCTTTTATTTGGATTTTTGGACTAATCATTTAAAAAATTTCTTTCTATTTCTCCTCTCATTTTCTTTTCTTTTTTTTCTGGAAAATGTTCTCATTGTTATATTCCAATCCATCTACTTAATTTTTCATTTATGCTGTCATATTTTAAATTTCCAATAGCTCAATTTTTATTCTCTGAAAGTTTCTTTTTATTCCCTGAATGCTTCTTTTTAATGCTATTAAAATAATGTCTCTTCTGGGACATTATTGATAGGTAGGCGTGCCTGCGTGTGTGTGTGTGTGTGTGTGTGTGTGTGTGTGTGTGTGTGTGAAGTTCACATTTCTAGCATAGTCTCTGTTTCCTTCAGCTTGCTTTATCTGTTTGTTTGGGTCTTGGTCATTCATGATTCATGTTAGAGGTTTTCCTTAGATGTCTAGTGATCATCAGTTATGTGTCCACATTTCCAGCAGGGCACTAAAAAGCTGCTGGGACCCTCTGTGTGTGTGGAGGTGGCTTGCCAGTTGCAGACTTCACTGTAGAGCAGCAGTTTTCAAAGTATGGTCCCTGGAGCAGCAGCAGCATTTGAGAATTTCTAAGAAATGCACATTCTTTAACAAACCGTCCAGGGGATTCTGATGCAGGCTAAAGGTTGAGAACCACCACTCTCTGGTAATCTGCCTTGGCCTTTTGATTGGGAAATCCCTGATGTCAGTATTCAATCTCCTTCCTAGAGGATCTAAGCCTGAATATCAAGTTTCTAGGAGGTGAGCGGGCAGGAGGGCTTGGCTGGGGTACAATATTTATAAGAAAACTTACACTTAATCTCCCTTTTTTCAACTGGGCATCCTACTTTCAACTACGCCTGGTATCACTATCCAAAGACCTTTTTTTTTTCTAACCCTCTCCAGATAATAAAAGTCCAGTCTTCTGTCTGGAGTGGTGGCAGGGGGTGAAGGGACAGTCAGGTGTACAGAGCAGGGGAAGGCATCCGAATATGTGATTGCTTATTTTTTTTTATTTATTTTTCCCCCCAAAGCCCCAGTAGATAGTTGTATGTCATAGCTGCACATCCTTCTAGTTGCTGTACGTGGGACGCGGCTTCAGCATGGCTGGAGAAGCGGTGCCTCGGTGCGCGTCCGGGATCCGAACACGGGCCACCAGCAGCGGAGCACGCACACTTAATCGCTAAGCCACGGGACTGGCCCTCTGATTGCTTCTTAAATGGACTTTCAATTGATCCTCTTGTTGTTAGTCTCAATTTCACCTCGTCTTCCAGAAGCACCTGGCATTGTCACTTCTGAGTCTTTGGAGTGGGGAGAGGTTCTGCGATGCAATTCAGGTAGCTTCTCGGCTTTCCCAACACCAGCTTCAGATTCAGCTTTCTCAGCTCTGCTGTAAGTTAGTCACCAAACAACCTTCTGTTTTCCAGCTTCCAAAACTCTCAGCTTTTTTCTCCTTTCCTGTTCTCTTTATACTTGCAGGTGAATGCCTTTTAAAAATCCCTTTACTCTCATTTTCACGAAGTCTTGGAATGAAGCAGAGGAATGAATGGATGTGTGCAATCTTCCCTCTTTAGCTAGACATACCATTATTCTCTAAAAGTGCTCCCTTTGGGGATGAGGAACTATAAACTATCCATGAGAGAATAGGGGTTCCAAAACTGCTCCCTGCTGCTGCTACTGTAATCCACTCCAGGGCTGGGGGTCTGGCTGTGTTTTGGCCTCTCTGAGCCCTCTGGGTAAAAGAGAAAGGAGATGCAGAGCCTACTGTCATTCTGGCAGAGTAACCTTTGGAAAATATGGCTGCCAACCATGGCTCCTCGCTGCCTACTGCCCGCAGTGTTTATCCCTCAGAGGAGGCGGTAACTGTACTTCATTCAACTGGCCTGGCACACCTCTCTGCTCTCCCCTCCCTTCCCCTGACCACGGACACTGGTGCTCCTGCCCCCTGCCTGTCCCCTTATACCTTGAAGGACCTCTCTCTCCCCTTTGCCTGCACAAACCCTGCCATCCCTCCTAGTCCAGCTGAGGTGCCCCCTCCCCCTTTAGGCAGCCTCTCTGTGTGCTTCAGTGGCTCTCCCTTCTCGGACCTCACACACTCGTCCTCAGCAGCACACAAGGGAGCCCTACAGCGTCAACCCCACAAGGACAAGGGCCATCTCCGACTCATCTTCTGGGCCTCCCACAGGCCTCAGCATCATGCTGGGAACACTGGATAGTAAATGTATATATATATTTTGTGTGTGTGTGAGGAAGATTAGCCCTGAGCTAACATCTGTTGCCAATCCTCCTCTTTTTACTGAGGAAGACTGGCTCTGGGCTAACATCCATGGCCATCTTCCTCTACTTTATATGGGACGCCACCACAGCATGGCTTGACAAGCGGTGCGTCAGTGCGCACCCAGGATCTGAAGCTGCGAACCCCGGGCCACCGAAGTGGAGCGCGCGCGCTTAGCCTCTATGCCACCCGGCCTGCCCCAGTAAATGTATATTTTTGATTGCTTGGTGAGGACATACGGTGCTCATCTCATATTCTTTATTAGTAATTTATATTAATACAGTCATGCGTTGCTTAACAACAGAGACACGTTCTGAGAAATGCATCATTAGGCGATTTTGTCATTGTGTGAACATCATGGAGTGTACTCATACAAACCTAGATGGTATAGTCTACTGCACACCTAGGCTATATGGTACTAATCTTATGGGACCACTGTCATATATGCGGTCTGTCGTTGACTGAAACATCGTTATGCAGTGCATGACTGTATATATTCTTTATTATTAATATATTAATACATGTGACACATAATGTATATCAATATATATCAAAAAATGACAAGCAATATCTTAGCTTGGTCCTCAATTTTTCTTTCCTTATGGTTCTTCTCTTTGTACAATCTTGCCCCACAACTCTTAAGAAAAGGTAAGAGGTTTTGCTATAGTTGACAAACAGTCTGTTTTTCATAATAGAATTTCTACCTGACAGGTTTTTCTTAAACACGTGAAAAATAATCACGCAAACTGTGTTTTAACAATTTTTTCAGAAATCAAAATGAATCCACGAACAGTCCTATCATCCTAATGCCTTAAACAGTTTTCATTTTTCCATGTTCCCTTTCAACCTCCTCCTAATCCACTCTTTAAAAAATTGATGCGAGGGGGCCAGCCCTGTGGGGTAGCGGTTAAGTGCGTTCGCTCTGCTGCTGGTGGCCCAGGTTCGGATCCCAAGCGTGCAGTGATGCATCACTTGTCAGGCCATGCTGTGGCGGCGTCCCACATACAGTGGAGGATGATAGGCACAGATGTTAGCCCAGGGCCAGTCTTCCTCAGCAAAAAAAAAAAAAAAAAAAAGATGTGAAATTCACACAACATAAAATTAACCATTTTAAAGAGAACAATTCAGTGGCATTTAGTACATTCACAATGTTGTGCAACCATCACCTCTATCTAGTTCCAAAATATTTTCATCATCTTTAAATAAAACCCTGTGCCCGTTAAGCTACTCCTTATTCCCCCCTCCTCCCAGCCCCAGCCAATCACCAATCTGCTTAATCTACTTTTTAAAAAAATAATTTTCATTGGAAAATATACATAACAAAATTTACCATTTTAACCATTGTCAAGTGTACAGTTCAGTAGTATTAACTGCATTCACATTATTGTGCAACCGTCACCACCATCCATTTCCAGAACTTTCTCATCATCCCAAACTGAAACTCTGTGCCCCTTAGATAATAATTCCTCATTCCCCTCTCTGCCCAGCCCCTGGAAACCACCATTCTACTTTCTGTCTCTATGAATTTGCCTACTGTGGCAAATTCATATAAATGGAGTCATACATGATTTGTCTTTTTCTGACTGGCTTACTTCACTTAGCATAGTGTCTTCAAGGTTCATCCATGTTATAGCATGTGCCAGTACTTCATTCCTTTTTTTTTTTTTTTGTGAGGAAGACCAGCCCTGAGCTAACATCTGATGCCAATCCTCCTCTTTCTTGCTGAGGAAGATTGCCTCTGGGCTAACATCTGTGCCCATCTTCCTCTACTTTATATGGGACCCCGCCACAACATGGCCTAACAAGCGGTGCGTTGGTGCGCACGCAGGATCCAAACCAGCGAACCCCAGGCCTCTGCAGCGGAGCACATGCACTTAACCGCTTGCGCCACCCAGCCAGCCCCACTACTTCATTCCTTTTTAAGGTCAAGTAATATTCTATGGTGTGTATATAGCACATTTTGTTTATCCACTCATCTGTCAATGGACACTTGGCTTGTTTCCACCCTTTGGCTATTGTGAATAATGGGGCTATGAGCGTGGGCGGGCATACTGTATCTGTTTAAGCCACTGCTCCTAAGCCACTTTTAACATGGTTGCAATGGTACCTCCAGCAGGGTTTGGAGTTCTATTTCATTTAAAGTTATGTCACATCTGCCTTTTTCCATGCTGCCACATGGTCTTTATAATCACCCTTCTCAATAGCTGCATAATAGTCCGTCTACGTAACTCAATTCTCACAAAGAAATGCAGTGCCCGTTTAGACAAGTTCTTACGGGTCTTCTCTTTTGAAGGTTTGGAGTAGATACATTCCGAAAACCCTCCCTGGGAGAAGCAGTTTGAACCTATATCATGAACACCCCTTGCCTCTCCTCCTCTAACCCCCATCCCCAACCCCATCAAAGCTTCAGGAAACAAAAATAGACAACCATGTTCTGAAAACAGATAACAGCAAGCTGAAAGACAGAGAGAGGAGTTTCTCTGCTGTTCTATACTGAAAATAGGAGGGGGAAAAGGAGGCCAGAAGAAGCTTAAAGCAAAGTAGAAGTGCATCCCGGTGAGTTTGCATCCAGCCTCCATGCACAGCTGTGAGCGAGCCATCGCCAGCCGAGTGCCAGGTACTTGCTACCTCCGCCTTCACCTGCATCCTTCCTAGCATCCTTTGGTAACCCCTACAACATGCCAGGACGCCGACCTCCATACTTGCCTTGGCTCATGTCAAATGACAGAAGCAGCACTCATGCTCCTTCACAGCAGGAGCTGGGAGCAACAGAGGCCAAAAACGGCTTTCAAGAACCCAGGGACCCGCTGCCCACAGCCCTGTGTGCCTGGCAGCGAAAGAAAGTGTTTTGTTTGGCTTTGTTTTGTTCACAGAGCCTCCTCCCCCAGCCCCTTCACCTTTACAGCCTCACTTGAAGCAACAAAGTAGCTTAATTATGCTGCCTTTTAAAACTTGGAAAACTAGGCAGGCTTGGTTCCTTGCGTTAAAATCTTTTCCCTCTTTTAAGAGCCGAAAGGAGCTTCCTTGCTCAGCCTGCTTTTAAAACCCTCACACTAAGCATGGAAAATTCTATAAATACCAAACGCAAACTTGGAGTTTAACCTTTAATTATTCTAGCCTCCAGCTCAACCTCCCGATTCCAGCATTTTCTTTCTGCACATATGCCCTCTTTAAACTCTGTCCAGAGCTTGATCAACACTGATAAAAAAAAAAATTTCCTTGGGAAGACTTTCAGAACCGCCTGAAAATGAATAGGAATTGTAAAAGTGGGTGTGATCTTTGGAGAAACACTCATCTGGCAGCCTGATTGCCGCATTGCTGCCGGAGGTGTGCATCAGTCTGATGGTCTGAAAGTACTGTAAGGACCCCCTCAGAGCAGGGAAATCCTGTATATTGACTTGGCTCTATTTTCTCCCAGGTGGTCTCCCGGGCGCATGTGTTCTGAAGACCTCTGTTCTGGTTATCTATTGCTACACAATAAACCACCCCCAAATTAGTGGCTTGAACCAACAACAATCATTTGTTTTGCTCACAAATCTGCAGTCTGGGCAAGGCCAATGGGGATAGCTTGTCTCCGCTCCACACAGTGTCCTCTGGGTGGCTCAGAGGATAGGGGGTGACTGGACGGCTGGGGGCTGGAATCATCTGAAGGTTCTCTCACTCACAGGTCTAGTGTCCATCTTGGCTGGCTATCGGGACCTCAGCTGGGGTTGTTGACTCTCCGTGTGGCCTCTCCATGTGGCTTCTTGGCTTCCTCGGAGCATGGTGGCTGGGTTCTGAGGGTGAGTGTCTCGAGGGAACGAGGTAGAAGTGCACGGCATTTTTATGACCTAGCCTCAGAAGTAACATAGCTTTGCTTCTGCTGTATTCTTTTTGTGAGGCAGTCACAATGGCCTGATCAGATTCAAGGGAAGAAGGCACAGACCACACTACTGGAAGTGTCATTGTCATTGTAGTGTCATTGTCACATTGAAGAAGGGCCTGTGGGATGGGAGATATTGTGGTGGCTATATTCATCTGCCTGGGCGGCCATAACAAAATCCCACAGACTGGATGGCTTAAACAATGGAAATTTATTTCTCACAGTTCTGGAGGCTAGAAGTCCAGGATCAAAGTGTTGGCACGGTTGGTTTCTCCTGAGGCTTCTCTCCTTGGCTTGCAGACAGCCACCTTCTTGCTGTGTCTTCACATGACCTTTCCTCTGTGCACACACATCCCTGGGGTCTCTTCCTCTTCTTCTTCTTTTTTTTTTTTTATTTTATTTATTTTCCCCCAAAGCCCCAGTAGATAGTTGTATGTCATAGCTGCACATCCTTCTAGTTGCTGTATGTGGGACGCGGCCTCAGCATGGCCGGAGAAGCGGTGCGTCGGTGCGTGCCCGGGATCCGAACCCGGGCTGCCAGCAGCGGATTGCGCGCACTTAACCGCTAAGCCACGGGGCCGGCCCTCTTCCTCTCCCTCTAAGGACACCAGTCCTATCGGATTAGGGCCCACCCTCATGACCTCACTTAACCTTAATCACCTCTTTAAAGGTCTCATCTCCAAATACAGTCATACTGGGGTAGGGCTTCAACATAGGAATTTTGGGGACACAGTTCAGTCCCCAGCAGTGGCCATCTTTGGAAAATGCAATCTGCCATAGGCTCTTAGCTTTTCCTCTCTCTCTCTGCATCTCTCAAGCTGAAATCATCCTTTTCTAGTGATAAGTGAGTCAAAAAGACAGTGTTGAGTTTGACCTGCAGGTGACATTTGGAAGAGGCTGCCCCATAAAGTTCTTTCTCTTCATGAGCCAACTCCACCTGCCAAGCCTGGGGGCACAGAAATGTTTGAGGACGAGCAGCATAACAGCAGGTGGCCACCTGCAAGCCAAGGAGAGAGGCTTCAGGAGAAAACAAATGTGCCGATGCCTTGATCTCGGACTTCCAGCCCCCAGAACTGTGATAGAATGATATGGCAGCCCAACTGGCTGTGCAAGAGAGCAACAGCGGACCCTTTGGCAGTCAGTTCAAATCTTGACCCCTGTGGTGGTTTCGTATTGTGTCACCTTGGTTAAGCTGGAGCGACGTTTCCCAGAATCCCCTTCCTTTTATGGTTTCAGATTAGAGTTGGTCAGAAGAGAAATTTGCATACCATTTGGAAGGTGGAGGAGAAGCAGCTGCCATTCCTCTCTGGTCATCGTGGTTAGATACAGTGTAACACAGAAGGTGCTAGAAGGTGCTAGCTTGTCCTTGTTCTCTCCTGCTCTGCATGCAGCTCTGCATGCATGACTGCTGGCCCTGCTGAGTCACAGCCACACCACTCCAGGCCCATCATCAGACATAGAGACACATCTTCCATGGGCTTCTTCCCAAGCTCTCCTTCATGGCCCCACTCTGGCAGCTAGACGCCTGGCTGCAAGAGGGCTGGCTGATGACTCTTCTCTGACCCTCCAACTTCTCCGTCGGATCCTTCCTTTCCCAGACTCTCCCACAGTTGGGTCAGGTCTTGCGCCATTACTCCACAATCCTCATCGTGGTCTGCATCCCTGCTCCACCCCTCACTAATACAACCCTCCTCGTACTCTCTGTCCCAGTCTCTTCACAATAACACCCAGGCATGGGCAGCCTCCCATGAATTTGATGAGAATCATTCATAATGGAGACCTCAGGGTCAACCGCTGCTCTCCCCTCTACCAGCGAACCATACAATCACCCTATGCTCGCAGTGGCCCCAGGAAAACTTGGAGACAAGGACCACATTCATGCACCCTGCTCCTTAAATACGTTCTACACTCAAAGGAATATAAGACAGAGTCCTCCCCTCCCTGAGGCCTGGCCCATGTCCTTGAGCTAGGACATGCACACGCGTAACTCTAAGTAACAATACTTGAAGACAAAATGGGGGCAGCATTCTAGGGGAGAGAGAAACGATGTAGTTCAGGGGTTCCAGGGAGGAAGATATTTTCTGGAATGGAGGGAGTGGTCAGAACTATTTGACACTTTGTCATTTAATCAGAATTGGGCATGAACTCTGGCTGCTCAGTGACTATGGCCAGAGCAAGATTTGCTCAATGGAGGGAGAAGAAACAGATGGGTTCAGAACAGTCTCTGGTTGAGAGTGGGGTGCATCTCGTTGTCTTGTCTCCATGCTCTGAATGGTGGTGTTGGAGTTGGGGCAGAGAAGCAGAGGTGTGCCCTTCAGGACTTTGCAAAGCTGGGAGGAGCCTTTGGCTGGCAGCCCTCCCTGAGGGCTCCAGGCTCACTCTCTGCTGCAGACTGCTTCAGCTCCTGGCTCTGGATGGTTCTCATTAGGCCCTGAACGAGGTGTGTCCTCACTTTTTCCGTGACATCATCTCTCCCCCAGGCTTTAGAAGCAGTGTGAACACAACGAAACACTGGCGAGCCCATGGTTCTGCACACTGGGCTTCGAGGGGACAGGCCTTTCCACCTTCAGTGACAGCACCATAATGATTCCTTGGCATTAAAAAAAAAAGTAACTCACCCAACAAGTTAATAAATCAGTTTGATATTGTGAGCTCACCTTCAAGTGACTTTCAAGTGGTCTCAACTCAGTGAAACATTTTTAGCACCCCACTCCCCACTATATGTATATTTATTTACTTATAAATTACATTCATCTGTTAATACTTTTTGCTAAGATCGTAAGGCCGCTTACATGTGTGTGAGGTCCTTTATTAACAATACCAGTTGAAAATCCGCATTTCAAATGATCTTCTCAAGTTTGAAATTTTTAAAATGTACTCCTTGTCAAATCGGATGAGATCGTGTTGTTTCCTCCTAATGTGGCTGGCAGAGCTCTTGAACTTGGAGAATGCAAGCTCTGCCAGTGTCTTCCTAGCTTATGCTTGCATTCACAGTATTATCTTCAAGCCACAGTTTCTTTAGAGGAGCCATTTCAAGCCCCTTGCCCATTTTGTGATGATGAGTTTAGCTAGAGCTGGGTAGTATAGTCTAAATCCACTTGACATGGCTCTCCTAACAGGCTATTCACTGACGGTAAAAAATCATGCGAGGTGGGTGCTGTCCAAGTTATGGGACTGCCACTCTTCCCTCATCATTCCCTGCCTGTCACACTGGGAGCTGAGCAGTGACATACAGCCCGAATGAGGCCCCAGTGTCCATCTGCAAGTTGCATATTGGTCATTGAAGTAGTCAGTTCTTGCTGCAATAATGCTGCCAGACACACATTCCGAAACTCATTGGCTTACAACAGTAGGCATTTCTTTTTCTTGCTCACGGTCCTGCAGGGCTGTGAGGGTTTAATCTTGGCTGGGCTTGGCTGTTTCAGGCTGCAGGTTGGCTGGGCTTGGTTCCAGGTTGCAGGTTTTGGGCAGGTCTGGAGCCCAGCCTGACGTGACGGCAGCCACCCAGGACATGGTCTCCTGGTGATGGCAGAAGCTTAAGAGGGCAAACCCCACCATGCAACACGTTTAAAGTACCTGCTCCCAAGCCATGTCTGCCAACATTCCTTTGGTCAAGCCCAACTTCACTGGAGGCGGGGGAGTATATTCCACCCACGGTGGGAGGCACCACAAAATTCCATGGCAAAGGGTGTTAATTCTACAGGTGAGAGACAAATTAGGATCGATAAACCAAACTATCACAGTGACATAAATGGAAGTTCTAAAGTTCTGATATTTTCTTCCTACCTGTGTTTGTCTGCTAGCTAGCGCCGTAACAAAGTACCCCACACTGGGTGGCTTGAACAACACACATTTATTGTCTTCCAGTTCTGGAGGCTGGAAGTCCAAGATCAACGTGCCGGCATGGTTTTTCCTTCTGAGGGCTGTGAGGGAGAACCTGTTCCAGGCCTGTCTCTTCACATTGTTTTCTCTCTATGTGTATCTGTGTCTGAATTTCCCCTTTTTATAAGGACACTAGTCATATTTTTTCGGGCCCACCCTAATGACCCCATTTAAACTTGATTACCTCTTTAAAGACCCTGTCTCCAAATAAGGTCACATTCTGAGGTGCTGGGGGTTAGGGCTTCAACATATGAATTTGGGGGGGGGCACAGTTCAATCCATAACACTACCCCTGAAAGGACTGTCTTATGTACCACTGAGAGTGTGTGTTCTCCCATTTTGGAGACTTTCTGGCCCAGAGAGCAGTGGAGAAAGTTCTCTTGCACCTGGCCATGACTGACACCTCTTGGCCCAGTGTTGAGCAGAGGACGAAGACTCCAGACTTTAAGACCCTGCCCTTTGCCCCACAGCCATCAGGAGGAGCCCTGACCTCTTTGGCCACACTGTCCCCAACCTTGAAGTTAAGTTCACCAAGACATCCCATACTCAGTTTGCTGGAGGGAAAAATTGACCCTGTTGGCTATAAGGTGTCACAGAAGCAAAATCTGTGTGTCAGTCGCACCACCTGTGAAATGAGTACTTTGCCTCCCTTTAACGGGGTGTTGTGATGTTTGCCAGAAGAGCCCCAGAGGAAAGGGCAGAATAAATCCCACTGATGATTCTATAGAACAATCCTGCTTTTCTTATTCACGCACAGGAAGGGGTCTGGGACAGATGATTGAACTCACACAAGTTTGTGCTCCAGCGAACAGGGTGGAATGGGCCGGCACGTAGGCAGGTGGTAAATAACTTGAACACTTTGTAGGAGCGCGCAAGGAGGCAATTCTCTTAGCAGGCTGCCCCGTAACGCTGGTCTGATTCATTTCTGAGTGATGTGGCCCACATCACTCCCCACAACAGCAGAAACCCGTGTCCTTTCTGCCCCGTCAGCCTTTTCCGTCCTGGCATAAATTAGGTACACTCTAGCCATTTCATTAAGAAATTATGTCTCTGATGTGACGCGTCAGGTTTCCAGAGCTGGACAGGAAAGCCTGTCTGTGGCTGGGGACGGCCATTTCCACCGAATACAATGACCGCTCCTGTGACATCTGGCCATTAGGGAGAGAGGAAGAGGCACAAGCAGCCACACTAGACATGCCTCCGCAGACTACGATGACGACGACGACGACGAGACTGTAACAGAATGATCAGCGGCTCCTTTCTTCTTCCCCACCCCCATGCCTGGTGTTGGAATATTCCAGACATCTGGAATTATGACTGGTTAAATGCAGTCAAACACAGATTTCTTTTTGTGGAAATATTCTGATCTAAGACCCAGGAGGGCAGGGATATTGGGTAATTGCCATCTTTGCAATAAACATATTATGGAAGTTTATAAACTTGGCCTATCTCTTGGCTGCTTTAGGCTTCTGGTGGGCCTGGGAGGCCTTTGATTTTGAAATCACTCAGACGATAGGCAGACTTTTCCTCTCCTTGCATTTGCAGTGCAATCTGATAAACACATCTGTGGCAAGCCCTGTTTTCGCTAGGTTGGGGCAGACCAAAGGATAGAGTACTTTTTACGAAATAAATACATACATAAAAAGCATGGATGTGACCCAACTGGAGTCGAGAAGAATGGAAAATATCACAAGATATTCTGTGCACACGCTATCTAATCTCCCTTTTAGACAGAAGAAATTCAAATGAGCCTCTGCCATTAAAACTTTGATTATCAGAAACTTCGTTTTAATCAGAGCTTGCCATAAACTCTGTGTGCTCAGCTGACTTGTGTATTTAACATTCTTGATATTATATGCTGTTCCAATTATAAAATTTTTCCTAAACTCAATTTCCTAGGGCCTCATGGTATTCAGCTAATCAAGCTTTAACTTTTTAAAAAAGTGTTTATCTCCAGCTCTCTATATACACACTGTGTATATATACACACAGGCAGCAGATCTAGGACGATGTCTTGGTGCTTCAGAGGCAGCCAAATGCACCCCCACAGGGTGGTACTTTGCTGATGAAGTGGCGACTCTGGTGCCCTGTGTGAACATTTCTATGCTGCCGCGCTGTGCCACCCCACCCTCCCCCGGGGGTTTAGTCCTGACCGCCAAAGGCAGAGGGTGCGCTCTGTAAAAAGATACTTTGCCGGCTGCTGGTTTCCCTCTGCCCCCTTCTTAGCCTCACAGAAAGATTAGCTTTCAGGAATGTGGTTAGCACACACTGCACTCGTAACTCAACCCAGAATATGACAGCACACAATCACAGGAAATACCGCATGTCATTACAACGTGCACGCTCATGCGTCACTCCCCACACATGCCACACGTACACATATTGCACCCAGACCCACGTTCCCACGCACCTTCCGTTCTGCACCCACAACTCGCCGCACATGCCCTGCATACACCTGGGCCCCAGCGGTTAGGGGAGAAGATCCACTGTTTTTTTTTTCTATCGCTGTGGCTTCTTTGCTTCCCATTCTAGGCTCGGTCCACAAGGGTCAAGAATTGTTAAGAAAGTCCATCTTGGCCCCATTCCAAGCACCGGAAGGGTTGGGGCCAGAGATTGTGTTATTTTAGTTGAGGGAGGGGAGGCCCGCTGTCGCCTGCCTTGGATCCGGCATGACTACATCCCACAGACCGGCCACTCAAGCCAGATGTCCACTCAGCATCTTCTGCACATGCCTACCAAGGCCCTTTGCCCTTTGAACCCAGCTCTTTTCTACCACTGGAATATTCTTTCCCCCTTCCTCTGCCTATTGAAATCTTCCTCTTCCCTCAATGCCTGGTGCAAGCCCCACCTCCCCTGAAGAGGCCAGCTGGAAATGATCTCTCTCATTTCAACTCCTTCAAGGCTTTATTTCCTATAGCACTCATTGGACCCAAAGTAAACACCGTCGTTGGGTGTTTGGAGGGTTTTTTGTGCGTTGAAGAGCAGGGACTCTGCTTTGTACTTCTCAACCGATGGAGCCTAAATATGATGACTTGCACATAGTAGACACTCAAGGAATGTTTGTGGATGATGATGATAATGATACTAACAGCTACCGTTAATTGAGCACCTACAGTGTGCCAGGTGCCTTGTCTAGAAGATTCTATTTAGCCTTTTTGGTTTTGATTAAATATATTTTTATATATGTAATACTTTATTTATTTATTTATTTTGTGAGGAGATCAGCCCTGTGCTAACATCTGCCAATCCTCCTCTTTTTTGCTGAGGAAGACTGGCCCTGGTCTAACATCCATGCCCATCTTCCTCCACTTTATATGGGACGCTGCCACAGCATGGCTTGACAAGCGGTGCGTCGGTGCGCGCCCGGGATCCGAACCGGCGAACCCCGGGCCACCGCAGCGGAGCACGCACACTTAACCACTTGTGCCACTGGGCCGGCCGCCTATATATGTAATACTTTAATACGTACTCTTCATAAAAAATTAAAATTTAATACATAGAGTAAAAAGTGAAAACCTCTCCCATTCCACTCTCCACCCCCTTTACCCCATCCCCTTACTTCCCTCTCTAGAGATAACCTTCCTTAATAGTTTGGTCTACCTGACCTTTGTCAAATATACAGTCATGTGTTGCTTAGCGATGGGGATACGTTCTGAGAAATGTGTCATTACGTGTCTCGTCGTCATGTGAACATCATAGAGTGTACTTACACAAACCTAGATGGTACAGCCTACAACACACCTAGGCTATACGGTACTAATCATAAGGGACCACCGTCATGTATGCGGTCCGTCGTTGACTGAAATGTCGTTATGCAGCACATGACTGTATTCTGGAAGCTTTCTGAGGAGTCCCTTAGGTCTCTCAGGCTAGCGTTTGACAGCGGGGTCACACATTGTGGTTCTCAGTGACGTTCTCAGAGTGAGTCTTTTCTGAGGGCACCTGTCCAAACATCCTGCTCAGGCGGGTCTGCCTAGAAAGATCCACTTGAGCCAAAGCCAGTTCCTGTCCATCAGCTCTAGTGACAGGCAGCTGGAAGGAGCACCAGAGCATCGAGCCACCTCAAGAGGCTTTTTCTTGTGTCGATCGTACTCTCTCTGGTTGTTGTTTTAGAGAGCAGCCCTGCGTGGATGCTGTGGGCGTCCAGCCAGATTCCTGCAGCACTCGTCCGCAGTGGGGTGGCTCACAGCTTCAGCCTTCTCAGAGAACTGCTCTCCACCTCCAGGAGCAGCCTCGCCTGGAGCTGATGGCTTGGGGCTTATGTGCCCTCCTGCCTCCCGTGGAGGTGGCCTGCAGTCAATGACTGACTGATATGGGAGCTATAAAGGCCTGGCCCTCTTGTGCCAAGTATGGGATGAATAATTCTATGCTGCTGATCATCCATCCCGCCCCCACCGCCCCCAAGGGATCAGGCTGAGGCTAGACTGTGGCCGAATCTCCATCTTTGCTTGGTGTCTTCCCTTGCCCTACTCTGCTCCCCTCTTCTCCTTGCCTTTTTCTCCCGAGAGCCCTCCCTCAGTAATTCACTTGCACAAGAATCTGTGTCTGGGGCTCTGCTCCCACGGAACCTGACCTGAGACACTCCTGGTCACCATGGCCTGCAGTAATAACCCTCGCAAGGCACGGAGACAGTTACCAAGCCATCCCTTGGCGTCTCTGTCCCGCACTTAAGTAATTAGTTCCCTCCCAGGGCCTGTTTTCTAGCCACTAATCAGGAGCTGTTGTGTGTGTGTGGGGGGGCGGTGGGGGAAGTGTGATAAGTGAAAGAGGGAGCCAGGGTGCAGTGTGAAGCTGAGAAACACAGTTACCTGGGAGCCAGGAACAGTGGGAGGGTCTCACTCCAAACCAAGTGTCAAGTGCACCGGCTAGAGGCACTAATTTGCCTCTCCTTTTCTGCACACTTGCATCCTGAGGTCAGGAGCCCTGAACGCCAACAAAAGAATATTAGTTAGTGCCGCTTGCTGCAGATATGTTAAACCCAACATAATGAAGGCTGGATACATGGAAAATCCAGAAGAGAGTTTTAAACCTGTTTATGTCATGGCATTGGAGGTTTGGAGGGGCAGGAAAGTGCTGGAAATTGACACAGGCCACTGATGTGGACCTGCCCTGGTCTATTATAGAAACAAAATGGCCACCAGGAATGGCTGTCCTGCCCACTGCCTATTGGTCGAGCACTTTCTTGACAAATATCTGTTGACATCAGAGCCTTTGAGTTTCTCTCTGCAGTGCAGTTCCCTGAATACTGTCTTTCCAGAAACTGTTTTGTAGGCAGGTGATACTGTAATGTGGGACATTTGGTTTGTAACTCCCTTTCTTAGTTCTCATGATTTCAATACAAAATATGCTACACTAATTAGGGCAAATGTAAAGAAACATAAACACCTAGGGGCAAATTCAGCAACTTTTTGCATACATTTTAACTCCCGAATAAACGCTTAGTCATCTTCTAATTTTTCTTCTTTGGCTTCAAGGAGAAACTTTAATTTACTCCCAACCATGTTTCACTGAATTTTAAAAAATGTCAGGCCTGGATAAATCTTCCCAGCTCCTTCAATAACTGAGTGTGTCCGTGTGGTTGGTCTAATATTCATTCAATTAACCAACTATACATATATATGTATACACATACAGTCGTGTGCCACATAATGATGTTTTAGTCAATGATGAACCGCATATGTGACGATGGTCCCATAAGATGAGTACCATATAGCCTAGGTTTGTAGTAGGCTATACCATCTAGGTTTCTGTAAGTACACTCCATGACGTTCATACAATGATCAAATCGCCCAATGACCCATTTCTCAGAATGTATGCCTGTCGTTAAGAGACACATGATTGTATATTTAATAGATTTTCTTTTTTAGAGCAGTTTTGGGTTTACAGGAAAACTGGGCGGACAGTATAGAGTTCCCATATACACCCCCTGTTTCCCTTATTATTAATATCTTACATTAGAATATTGGTTCAATATTGATGAGTCAGTATTGATACATTATTATTAACCAATCTCCATAGTTTACATTAGGGTTCACTCTTTGTTTTATATATGCTCTGGGTTTGGACAAATGCATAATGTATGTATCCACCATTACATATCATGCAGAATAGTCTCCCCACCCTAAACATCCCCTGCGCTCCATCTAGTCAACCCCCCCCCACTTCGGACGCCGGAACCCCTGACAACCACTGATCTTTTCACTGTCTCCACGGTTTTGTCTCTTCCAGAGTGTCATGTAGTTGGACTCATACAGTGTGCAGCCTTCTCGGATTGGCTTCTTTCACTTTGTAATGTGCATTTAAGGTTCCTCTGTGTCTTTTCCTGGCTTGAAAGCTCATCTCTTTTTCACGCCGAATCATATTCCATTGCCTGGATGTACATGCCCCTTACTCTCTACTAGACATTGACCTGAGAGCTAAAGAGATCCAAGGGGGTCGAACAATCAGTCTCACCTTTGAGGAACTTCTAGTCTGGTCGGGAAGAGAGGACACACACCCGTGCAAAGTCAGCTGATAGTATTAAACAGTGAGTCACATGTGCTGAGAGATGCATATGGGACGACGAACCCTGCAACAGCTAGGAGGCGGGGAGAGTTCGTGGAGGGTTCCACTGAGGAAGTGTGATGGGATGGGGCGGAGTGAGACCGAGAGGACAGAGGGGATTCAAGGAAGGCTCCGGGGTCTCTGCTTTTAACCCTGTCTCCTCTCCCCCAGGTTCTAGACACAGAAGAGAGAAAAGGGAAATGGTGTGCCCACAGTGTGTCAATTTCTCTGGCAGGAGACTGTCCCGCATGGGGAGTTTCTCCAGCTATCAGCTCGCAGGGAGGTGAGCTCACACCCTCTCTCAACAGGTGAACGCAGCAAAGCCTCAAATCTTTAGCTAAACTTTGTGTGCGTGTGTGTGGAGTATAAAGTTTACTTAGAAGAGATAATTTTTTAATACTTTTTTTATTGTGGTAAAATATACATAATATAAAATTTACCGTCTTAACCATTTTTAAGTGTACAGGTCAATGGCATTAAGTACATGCACATTGTTGTGCAGCCATCACCACCATCCATCTCCAGAACTTTCTCATCATCCCCACTGAGACTCTGTGCCCATTAAACACTAACTCCCCCTGGCCCCCTCCAGCCCCCGGCAGCTACCATTCTATTTTCTGTCTCTATGAATTTGACTACTCTAGGGACCTCATATAAGTGGAATCATACAACATTTGTCCTTTTGTGTCTGGCTTCCTGTTTTCCACAGTGGCTGCACCATTTTACATTCCCGCCAGCAGTGCACAAGGGTTCCAATTTCTCCCAGTCCTTGCCAACGCTTGTTATTTTCTGTTTTTTTGATAATAGCCATTTTAATGGGTGTGAAGTGGTCTCTCATTGTGGTTTTGATTTCTTTAGCTAAATTTTATCTGTTGGGGAAGCAGGTGAGAGTAATGATCCCAGTACTGGATGTTAACTGTGAGTGGACTCAACTTTGCCCATTAGAGGTCAGCCCTCCTGCCTCTGGCAGTTCACCCATGTCCTCTGGGGCCTGTTGTATAAAATGCTAAAATCCCTCCCCCACAGCTCATCTTCCTTCCCCATGGATTATCAGTGCTATCAATTCACATGTAAAAAGTTCTTCTCAATATTTAAATGCACACAGATATCTACATACAGTTGTGTTTTATCTTTTGTTAATTCATGTTTTAAATAGCAAGCAAGTTCAAATAGAGGCGACCCAAAGGCTGGGGTGGGAGGCCTGGGTAATCCCAGCATAAGAGCCCTGGGGGCTGGACATTGGGGAGGAGAGGGACGCAGTATCGAGAGCCATCCTTCATGTTTCTCTTTCTCCAACCTCTGTAGCAAGACTTTTGTTTTTGTTTTTGCAACACATTCCAGTGTCTGCTGTTAAGCACACACAGGACTTTCCAGGAAAGCCAAGGCCAAGGCCTGGCTGATTTAGCTGATAAAGATGCAGCAAGCCACTTTCAGATTCTGACAGTTTATTACATCTGTAACAATGAAAGGAAGATTAGCCAAAGGCGCCAGCTCCCTGCGTCCTTGCCTCACACCAAAAAGGATGGCACTGAAGCAAATGGGGCCGGATGGGCGACTTCAGGATGGGCAGGATCAACCTAGGCAGTTTTATGGTCTGCAACTCTATCCTGAGGGGAGCAATATGAGTCTCATACCTCATCAGAACCCAGGAGGTGATGAGAAAGGGTCTCCTGAAAGACTCCCAGGGGGGATAGGGGGTGTTATAAGCCAAATTATGTCCCCCCCCAACTCAAATTTCTGTATTGAGGTCCTAACCCCCAGTACCTCAGAATGGGACTGTATGTGGAGACAGGGCCTGTAAAGAGGTAATTAAATTAAAATGAGATGATATGAGTGGGCCCTAATCCAATCTGAATGGTGTCCTTAAGATAAGAGGAAATTAGGACACAGACACACACAGGGAAGATCATATGAGGACACAGGGCGAAGACAACCATCTACAAACCAAGGAGAGAGGCCCAGAACAGATCCTTCCCTCATGGCTCTCAGAAGGAACCAACCCCACCAACACTTTGATCTTGGACTTTCAGCCTCTAGAACTGTGAGAAATGAAATTTCTGTTGGTTAAGCCACCCAGCCTGTGGTACTTTGTTATGGCAGCCTGAGCAGACTAATGCAGGAAGCGAGTGGAAGATGGCCTCAGAGCTGTTCCTCACAGGCCTCCATCTTCTCACGTTCTGTCAAGACTCAGATTAGCTGCAGTTCAACTCTTGCCTGCATGACCCACATGGACACGTGGAAGGTCACGAGGGCGCCATGATGGAGCTGTTTCTAGGGGAATACCTGCCAGTCTCCTGCTTTATGGATAATGAGATATCATGCTAGCCGTGGCTTCCAAATATTTTAATGCACATATATATGCACTTGTAAAGGATTTTTTTTAGCTTAAATTTTAACTTAAAAAATGGGATTATACTCTGCCTACTTTTTTTCAAGATACTTTTTCATTCGATGAGCAGTGTCATGGGCAGTCTCACAGTGGCCTCCTGACCCCGGATTGCCGCTACAATAGTGTACTATTGAGGCCAACATTTCCACTGGCTGTCCCCTGAGTCCCCACCTTCCTGATGGTGGCAGAGATGACTTGAGAGGTGAACCAGTGGGGAAACCATTGTGTTTTCAACAGCAGAGGTCATGGTCGCTTAATACAGGACCGTGGCAATGAGGATGGGGACAAGTAGAAGAATTTGAGATGTGCGGAATGTATGTAAAATCTCACCCCTTGTCCTCCCCCACTGCACCCCCTTCCCTAGTTCATATGTGGAAAGTCCTCTCAGATATTTAATGCACACAAATCTCCACATATAAAGTTCTGCTTTATCTTTTGTTGGTCTGAAAAGTGGAATCACACTGTACCTATTTTTTTTGCAGGATGCTTCTTTTCACTTGACGAGGTGTGGGAAGCCTCCCATATCAGAACCCACATATGTAGCACATTCTCTTTTTTATCAGCTGCATACTATTCCTAGTCAGGATGAAGCATTTTATTATATTTTTTAACCCTATCGTTATTAATGGACACAGAGGTTGACCTCACTATTTTTTAATGTTACAATAAACACCCATGGGCATGCAGCCTTGTTCCCTCAGGGGCTTCTGTAAGATAGATTCCTAGAGTGAAAGTGTGGTCAAGAGGTATATGCCCAACAGAAATGTGTTTCTATGTGCACCAAAGTCACATACCAGAATGTTCATAGCAGCACGATTGGCAATAGCCCCAAACTGGAAACAACACAAATGTTCTTCATCAGTACAGCAGAATCATAAAGTTCCATCTAGTTATGCAATGGAATTCTGTACAGTAACGAAAATGGATGTTCTGCTTCACAGAGCAACATAGATGAAACTTAAAAATATAACATTTTATGAAAGAAGCCAGACACAAAAGAAATATATACTATATCACTCCATTCATGGAATGTTCAAAAACAGCCAAATCCTCTTAGGAGTCAGGACAGTGGTGACCTTTGGGGGATTTACTGACTGGGAGAGGGCACAGGGGGCTTCTGGGTACTGAGAATGTTCTCTTTCTTAATCTGTGCTGTGGTGACGTGGGTCTGTTCAGCGTCTGACCCGCACGCTTATGATTCCTCTACTTTTCTACATGCGTGCTTGGCTTCAATACAAGTTTACCACCGACATTTCTTTATAGGTACATGTATTTATAATAATGATTGGAACTGCCAAATCGCCCTCCAAAAAGGTTGCACCAATTTCCACGCTCACCAATAACACGCACCTGTTCACCTTTCCCCACATCCTTGCCAACAGCGATGCTAGAAAGCATTTTGATTTTTTGCCAATTTGATGGCTTTTGAAGAAAAAATCTTCTCATTTCATTTTCATTTTCCTAATTACCAGTAAGCTGAGTATCTTTCATATTCATTGGCCATTTGAATTTCTTTTTGTATGAATTACCTATTTATACTTTTCCCCATTTTTCTATTGAATTGTTTGTCTGGTTCTTATTTATACATAATGGATATTAACTTTTTGTTGGATGTGTCGCAAACTTGCTCTCCTAGAGAACCTTATGTCTTTTCCCTTGGTTTATGGCACATCTCAGGGGGCCTGCTGGGGCTAGGCAAGCAACGCAGTTAAGTGAAGCGGGCTCGGAGATGGTGGCAGGTCGTGGAGCGTGCGTGCACCCCTCTGCTGGGCTCTGGCCAAGGATTGCCTGGTGGGAAGGTGGGAACCCGTGTTCCAGATTTTCTGATTCTTCAGGAGATGCTGGAAACATGGATTTTTATGGGAAAACTTCCAATTTTAAAATGCTGGCAACTTGTTCAAAAAATTTTAAGCACTATAAGAGACAACACGTGTTTGGGCTGGGGTAGATCTGCAGGTCACCATTTGCAACCTCTGGTTGATGCTTTATCTCACAGCAAAGGAGGTTAGTGTTGTCACGTCTGTCCATCTTTTCCTTTATGACTTCTGAGTTCAGTGTCATTTTTTTTTCTCTTTATCAGTTTAACACATTTTTTTAACTCTCAAAATCCTTGTCTTTTAAGGATACAGAGAGAAACTTTTCATGCTTTTATTCAAATCTCCTTAATGAGAAATAAACGCAAATACACACATTACTGGACTCAGAGAGAAGAGGAAGTCCTGACCTTGGGGACGTGGGTGGCTGAGCCAGGAGATGGCTAAAACACCAAAACTAGAACTCCTCATTTTATCATTTAAGGCCAAGGACCCCCCACATGGTGGGATTTCAAGGGAAGAGAATAAAAGGTTTTATTCCAAGATTAAACCAGAGGCCCTTGGGAATACTGAAATTTATACTAAAGTGTAAATGACTTACTTCGAACCCCTTCCTGGGAGCAAGAATGCAAGCCAGAGCAGGGAATGAGCAGCTGGGCACTGCAAGCCTGAAAGTGCAGGAGGATGGAGGAGCACATCTTGAGTCTCACTCCCCTGTCTGAGGGAACTTCAGCCTTCCCCAGACCCTCCCTGCCCCACTTGGCTCCCACTCTGGCTGGGGGTACTGGCATTGCTCCAAGCAGAGTTGATGGGAAGCAAAAAGAACACCCCCAATCACCTCGGGTACTTTAATGGTGCCTTTGGTGGTATCATCCGGGCATTTCTCACTCATTCTAATAAGTAACTTGCTTTGGCCAAGACAGCACATCCAGAAACTGCTCTAGGGGTAGAAAAAATGTATCTGGCTGTATAGACAGCAGGACCCAACAAGGGACAAAACAGAGGATGGTGGCTGAGGGTGGGGCATGGCTCATTCCTTTGACTGATGATGACTTTTGATGACTGAGATGCTGGGCTCACCCGGGAGAGTCAGTGCTGATGGACACATGTTTATTCCGAATCATCATAACTGCATTTATTGAGGGCCTCGTGTGTTAGGGTCTGTGCCGAGCACTGTATATGCACCACCTCACCTCCTGTAATCCACTCAGCCTGCAGGGTAGGGCTATTACTCTAAGTGCTGCATGAACCTGGCGGCATACATGAGCCAGGCCTCAGAATTCTACTTCCAGCCCAGGGCTTTCTGCCTTCCCAACCCCGGGCCAGGCAGGGCCGGCCCTCCATTCCAGCAACCTCTCCAGCCCAGCCTCGCCCTGCCTTGGGTTCCCAGTCTCCAGCTCACGGGAGGTGTTTGGCAGCGACAGTAGGTACTGACTCTGCAGGCTCACTGACCCCGCCCCCTTCTGCTTTGCCTCAGGGGCCCCGCCCCCTTTTGCCTTGCGCGTGGGTGCCTCTCCCTTCCCATCTTTCCTCCGGTTGGAGAGCAAGGTGTGCCGAGACACTGGCTAATAATCCAGGTGTGAACCAATAATGAAGGTGCTGGATGGGAAGAGTTTTAAGGTGGGTCTTTTCCAGGCTGCACGCATTCATAAAAAGCAGCACAGAAAATATAGTTTATTTTCTGATTATACACGCAATTCATGCCCTTTGTAGAGAAGTCAAAGATATGGAAGGATATAAAGAAGAAAAACACCTCATCTTACCATCTGGAGAGAATCACTGTCAACATTTTCAGATGGCTCCTGCCAGTCATTTTCATCTTTTTTTCATATATACATATATATACATTTTCTAATATATATAATTTTTAAGCAAAGTTGTGATTATTCTAGCAATATACTTTTAGATCAGCTCTGTGCACACATTGTATCACGTGTGAGCACTTCTGAAAGGGACCCCTTGAAGGCAAAAGGCTGTCTGGGTAAGATGGAAGAGAACAAGGAAAGGGGAGGGTGTAGGTTTTTTTCAGCTGGGGGTTCCCTACGCCACCCTGGACGCGGTTGCTCCTGGGCCTCTGGGGTGGAGAGTGATGCCGTCAGCTTGAGTGAGGGCCAGGAAAGATCCCTCTGCCATCCTCTTCAATGTCACTCATCAGTTCATGGGAGGGTCGGGAGTTAGCAGGGGCCTCTGATTGTGCCCACCCCCACCCCACTGTGAGCCAGGTCCCCACAGCTGCCCCCTCCCCTGTGGTTGTGGGTGTATGTGTGTGTGTGTGTGTGTGTCTCGAGGGGACTGTCTCATGGAGGGACAAATGGGCTGGCTTCTGGCTTCTCGAGGCACTCTGGTGGGGGGTGGCAGGGCACCCTCGGCCAAAGCACTTCCTGCCTCTTGAGAAAGAAGCTGCCTTTTGGCTTTGACCATGGTGCTGCTGACCCCCATTAGCTGTTTTCCTAGAAGTGAAAATGGATTTGCTCTGAGTTCTGTCATCCCTTGTGACCCAGGGCTCACAGAAACAGTGCCAAGAGCGTAGGACTAGCCACCAGAGTCGTGCTAACCCGCCCTTAAGGGGACGTGTGCTGGATACCGGCCTTGTCAGCATGCCCCCTGTCCCCCTCCTGCGACCACCTGACGAAGACAAAGTTCTTGAAATATAGGAAGGTTTGGCACTTCCCTGGAAGGCCGTTCATTCTTCGGTGCCAGTGGGGGACGCCCTGCTGGCCCATAGTGGTTAGAATGAGAGAGACCTGGGTTAGAGTCCCAGCTCCGACCCTAGCTGTGCCACCGTGGGCAAGTTACTTAACCCCTGTGAGTTCAGTCTCCCAGCCTGTACAATGGGCCTAACAGCACTTACTTCATAGAGAAGCTCTGCCGAGTAGAGGCTTTAACTTACGTACATAAGGCACCTACCACAGTGCCGGAAACACAGAAGGTGCTCAATAAATGATCTTTGTTATTGTGTCTTAAATTTACTCCTATGAGTAACTTTAGGCAACAAATATTATCACCCCATCTTATGGAGGGAGCCACTGAGGCTCAGAAAGGTTAAACAGCGTTTCAGTTACTTATAACAACCATCCCAAACCTTAGTGGCTTAAAACAACACTGAGTGATGATAAACGAATGAGAATTTCTTGTGATTCTGTAGAGGAGATGGGTGGGTCTTGGGCTCCAGGTGGTGTCAGCTGCAGTCTTTCTCACGTGGATACAGTCAGCTGACAGCTAGATTGAGCTGGAAGGTCAAAGAAGGCCTGTCACATGCCCGGGGGCCTGGTGCTGGCTGTTGGCCTCGCTGCCTCGGTTCTCTCCCTCATGCCCTTTTCACCAGGCTAGCTTGGGCTTCCCAAGCCTGGCAGTTGGGGTCCAGGAGGGAGTGTTCCAAGAGGACAAGCCTCAGTGTGCTTTACATCATGCTTGTTAATGTCCTGTCGGCCAAAGAAAGTCACGTGCCCAAAGCCAGAGTCCCCGTGGGAGGGCACACATCCTGGGGAGCACGGCCCACCGGGGCTGCCCATGGAACAGTCTACCAGAGAAGGCTTGTCTGGGATCCCACGGCTACTGAATGGCATAGCCGGGATTTGAACCCAAGTCTGTCCGACTCCAAAAGCCATGTTCCTCCCTCAAGGCATGGCTGAGGCTGGCTCTCTGGCAGGCTGGCGTTTGTGGCCCCACCACCAGATTCTGATGGCGAGGGGATTTTCCATCTCATCTCCAGCCCACCCCTGCCCCCAGCACTCCATGAGGTCCTTGTACCTCTCCTGCTCACCTGACAGAGGGGAGAAAAGCACCCTTCTTCTGCTGGGCCCCTCTGCCCTCCTCTCTTCCATGTCGACTACAGAAAGCTACTCCTGCTTCCTCCAGAGCCCCAGCCAGGATGGTGGTGGCCCTATGACTTCTGGCCTCTCTGGCCGCAGCAGCATCCTGGCTCTGCTGGCCTCAGGGCACGCACGCCGCTCTGGACCTCAGCTCTATTTTCAGGGGTACCCTTACTAGGAAAGTGAGAGTCATGGGAACAAAGACAGTATCATGGAGATAAGTCTGAGTTTATACACACTGTCATCATCCCAGTGGACTTCCAGTCTGCCCACTGGCTGGGCCGTCCCCCAACATAGGCCTCCTACCCTGACTCCTGTCTACACTCAGCCAGAGGCTGATTAGAGCTGCGCTCGCAGTGATGACTGTGGGGACCCTGCCCCTTCCGGCTCCTGCCTGCCTCTGACTGAGTGAGGCCCTGGACAATTCCACCCACTACTCTGACCCGTAGGCCCTGTACCTGGATGAGGAACACCCTTCTCCCGGTCCTTCCCTGCTCCCAGGCCGGTGTTGGCAGTGAGCATTGCTCACTTTCCTATGGCTGGACTCACACTCTCCCCTCTTCTGAAGGCCCCAAGAGGGTAAGCCATTTGTTCAACACCCTATCGTGAGCGGATGGCAAAGCTGGGGCCTTGAACCTGGGGGTCAACTCCAGCTGTTATTCTCAAGGGAGCCCCAGTGCCCCCAGCCTGCAGTTTTGGAGTCTGAGCAGGGCCCACAGCTGTTCTGCCTCAGCGTGGAGTGAAGGCTAACAAAAAGCAAAGCCTCTGGAGAAAGAGGAAATGTTTTTTGGATGTTGAATTGGTGACCTTGGGGAGGTACGTGTGTGGGGGGGAGGCCTCTGACTTGTGCACAAAGAAAGGTCATGGTCAATGAGAAAGCTTTTGATGGAGAGAGCCTGAGATGGAGCCCAGGAATATTATCATGCAGCTGCCTGGGACGGATACGGGACCCTCTGTCAGACCAGTCCCGTTCTCCTGGTGTAAGATCAACAGGCCGAGGTCCTGGGATATGGAGCTCCCAGGAAGGGGACTGGGATGCGTGAGGTATGTAGGAATTAGTGGTGTCCTGTGTGGTCTCGCTGAGGGAAGCCAGGCAAAATCTGGCAACTGAGCTGTAACAGCCACGGCTCTTGGCTCCAAGCAACAGGAAGCAATTCTGGTTTATTTCAGCAGAAAAGGACTTTATCAAATTGATCTTGGGGAGTTCACAAAATAACCAGGAGGGCTGGAGAACCGAGTTTGGAAAGCAGGCCAAAGAAAGGAGGCTCTGCAGAAGTCAGGACCATGGCCAAAGTCAAGCCAATCCAGTGACAACCCCACTGCCAAGTCGAGGACGACCTGGCTTACACTGCCACCTCTGGACATGGATATGGTCCCTGCCATGCCAGGAATGGAATGTCATTGCTATGATGACTGCCACCCTCCACCAGAAAGGATCTCTGTGCTCCCTGCATCTCTGCATCACCAGCTCCTGACTCTGAGTCTCTGATGGGGGCATCTGATTGGTTGAGCCTAAGTCAGGAGCCCACGCTAATAGCAATGGCAACTGGGAAAGTGACTATCTGGCGTTTTTAGCTTCTCTGGTGGAAGGCAACTAGGAAGATGGAGAATTTCTCAAACATGGTAATGGGGATTGGACACAGGTCAGCTGTGCACCTGTCTCACCTGGAAAAATGTAGAGCAGCTGTCCCCAGTGAGTGCTAGAGAATCGTATGCCTCCAGGGACATCCTGAGCTTGTCTTCCCTTCCTCCAGATGGTGACGGAAGTGTGTGTGTGTGTGTGTGTGTGTGTGTGTGTGTAGGGACAGGAACGCATTACAAACAAAAGAGGCTGCACTGCGGTCAGAACCATGGCCCAAGGTAGGGGTGAGGTCAGGAACCCTGGGTTCGATTCTGAGTCTCTTCTGCTTGTTGACCTTAGACAAGCTGTTCTCAGTCTTGGGGCCTCAGTTCCACTTCACCGCCTGCTGTCCGGCCTTTGAGCATGTGGGAGCTGTGTGGTAGCTTCTGCTATAGTCTGGGCCATCAGGCTGAAAGATGCCCCGAGACTGCCAGAGCCCCAAATGGAATGGGGCCATTGGTTCCACATAACAGAAGAGACGGCAGGTTTTGGAGTCAAAGAGATCAGGGTTTACCAGCCATGTGACATTGCACATGTTCCTTAACTTCTCTGAACCTTAGTTTCCCTATCGGCAGAATGGAGATGACGTGGCAGGAACCCAGCCTCCATTCTAACCTGGTCCTGCACTGCCTCCACGTTCTGCAGAGGCTAGAAGGCTAAAACTACAGTTGTCAGACAGCTTTGCAGCTGGGGCAGTGGCTGGGAATTAGATTTCACTGATTAGATGCACTTGTGTGATGTTAGGAAGCCAGCGGCGAGGCAGAGACTACTTGCCTGCTACTCTGGCTGTTGCTGCTGGAGACGTGTGTATGTGTGTGTGTGAACATTCTAGTGTTTGATCAGTCACCGGCTTTGTGGGTATCGAGAGATGTTGTATCGGCAGTGGCTTCCTGACCCCTGGATGGCAGTTGAAATCAACATCTCCGTGGGTGGCCTGCTCCCTCCCCACCTTCCTGATGGTGGCAGAGATGGCAGCAGTTTGGGGGGCCCAGCTCAGCGGTGTTATGGGAGTCTAGAGCCTGCTCCTCTGGCCCTTCCAATGATTTTGTAAGCACCTAATTTCCTGTATTAAATCTCTTCTTGCTTAAAATAGCTGGAGAAGTGTTCTGTTTCCTGCAGCAGAACCCTGACTGCTGTCGAGGTAAGACCCCATTGCTCATGCAGTTGTTGGAATGAGATGAGGCGGTGGATGCTACACCGCTTTGTACACCGTAAAGCTCTTTACGTATGTTAGGTGTTTTTCAAGAAAGGGTATCCCTTTTGTCAGGGGAGACTAAATGTGATCGAAACCCTCGTGACGAGCCACTCGAAGTTTACATGCTCCACAGGGCTGCTGGGGCAGAAGACACACCTGAAGGAATTCAGGTAATCTGGGGTGGGTCGTCTGCTATCTGGGGCGGAAAGGGTTCTTCTATGTATTCCGGGGGAATCTCGCCTTTCTGTCCACTGTTAGAGCGATGACTGGCCCCACAGGAATGCCACAGGCAGCTGGGAAAGGTGGCAGGCTTCCTGCTGGAGCCCACAAGGTCAGCTGCCACGGCAGGCGGGGCCCGGGAGGCTCCCACCATTCTCACCACTAGTTTGTGTTAAAGCCCACTTTCATGCCTTACCCCCTCCCAGTTAAATCTTCGTATTTACAAAACCTTCCCCTCCCCTCCCATCAGCTTTGAAGGATCTCCCTTGCTGTGGTGAATAACATTCTCATGGCCATGGCATTGGCCCATTAGTACAAGAGTTTCCAGAGAAAAGAACTGAGAGAATGTCAAGTCTTCAGGGTTTCTGGTAAGAAGTTCAAAATACAGGAGGCCCAAAGACTGGGGTTGGGGAGACTTGGCAACCCCAGCCCAAGCGCGCTGGGTGCTGAGGGAGGAGAGGAACACAGAATTGGAGACAAGGGCATGAAAGTAATGGAGGATCTTGTAGAGCCCCCCACTCTGTTCAGTGAACAGATTGCTTTTCTCCCCTCAGATATCCAAACCCCATACCCTCTTGCTCTCCCTCATACTATTTCCTGCCACAAAATGGGGACCCTCGAGGAGTGAGGGGCCAGGCAGGTGGCCCTGGGGGCTATGAAGCTGGGTAGAAGCTGGGCTGGGGTTGGCTGCCAGAACAATCCAAGCTCCACTCCAGCCCATCAAGGGCCTTGAGGCTGAGTGGGCAAGATAAACCCTTTCCGTGGTTTTCAGGAGCCCTAATCAACTGCAAGGCAGGGTGAAGCCCTCCGGGGACAGATAAAACCAGCCTGCGCTCCAAGCCCAGTTGGAGCCAACGTTTGTGTGGTTTGAACTTTCGTGTGGTTTGGACAAGTTTGCCGGGCTTTGCTGGGGCGGTTTACTGTTTCCAAACTGCAGTACAGAGAGGCGAACAGCCCTGGCCCGCACAAGCCACCCCTGAGATGAGGTACGTGGCCTGTCCTCTCCCCCGGCAGGGTCTACAGGCTCGGGGAAGAGAGGCTGGGCGTGTCTGGGCCATACCCCCGGTTCTCGCCAGTGGCTCGAGATGTAGACGGTTTTAGAAACGCTCTCTTCGCCCAAGGCGGGCGAGACCTTCGCGCTGGGGAGTTGAGCTGCTGCAGGTTTGATTCTCTGCTCCTGCTTCTAAACTCGAAACCGAATGAATGCCCACTTTCAGATTCCATCTTCAGCCGCAGACGCCTCTAAGACGCGCACTCGCCCCGCGCAGAGGAAGCCCGGGACGCTGGGGACACCGCCTGGAGCCTCTGCGCATAGCACTGGGGCGTTTTTCCTTCCAGCTTGAGGTTTCTTGTTTAACCTCTAAGGTGCCAGAAGATCCGGAACGCTCGCTGGCAGGCCTTTGGCTGGCTCCGGGCGAGCCAGCGGGCACTCCATGTGCCAATGTCTGTTGCGCTTTGTGTGCGGGAGAGCAAGGCTGCTGGGCGAGGTGGACGGACGCTAGGCCAGCAGGGACCCATTTGACAATGCCCTGTCCCCTGGGAAGCCTGTGCCAGCCTGCGGGGGCCACAGCAAAATAGAACCTAGAACATGTGCTGCTTGGGAGGGAAACTCGGGCTTGGCATATCTCAGTGATGCTCACACCCTCCAGGGACCTTCCTGCCTCCACAGAACGTGGAGACAGAGAGAGAGGCGAGCGTGGAGAGAGAGAGAAAGGGAAGTGGGAAGAAATTGGTCACGGAGGAAGCTATTTTTATTCTTTGCTACAGCTGCATGCATTTCTCTGACCAACTAGGCAACGAAAATTAGACTGGCTCCTGCTGAAAACAGACCCTAAACTTGGGGGCGTTGGGAGGGGGGACACGACACAGATTGTGGGAAGTGCACAGGAAAGGGGTGGAGAGGGGGAAATCCCTGAGGATCCAGCAAGCCACAGTCTCCAGAAGCCCTCTCTGCCGCAGAACAACCCCCTCTGCCCTCCCTAGCCCCAGGTGCCTCCACCTTAACCTTGGCTCTCAGAGGTGGGGCATCCTTTCCCTTTTGTGTGACACCTTGGGCATGACGCCAAAAAGATTGGGAATTTGTTCATCAGTGTCTTCTGCTGTTAGGCCTTATCCCTTCCTGCAGGGGACAAGACTTGCTGGGTCGTGTCAGTTACCATGGTCACCCCAGCATCTGGAGAAAGTGGCAAATGTTCTGAACCAAGATTGGGGCTGAGAGCCCTCGAGTTAGAATCTTTTGAGGCCAGGATTGTCTAGTTCAGCACTTCCCAAAGTGTGGGCCAAGGATCCCTGGGGTTCCTGAGACCTTTACAGACTGTCTTTTATAACTGCAAAGCTCCATGAGGCTGGAGTTTCTTCATATACTTCAATGAAAACAACATATCACAGCAGATTGGATGCTGAAGCAGCTATGAGAAAGCAGCTGTCTTCTATTAAACCAGATATTAAAGAGGTTTGTAAAAATGTAAACAATGTCACTTTTTTCCCTAAATTATTTTATTTATTTATTTTTTTGGTGAGGAGGATTGACCGTGAGCTAACATCCATTGCCAATCCTCCTCTTTTTGCTTGAGGAAGATTGTCCCTGAGCTAACATCTGTGCCAGTCTTCCTCTATTTTGTATGTGGGGTGCTGCCACAGCATGGTTTGATGAGCTGTGCATAGGTCCACACCCAGGATCCAGGCCACGAACCCTGGGCTGCTGAAGCGAGCATGCGAACCTAACCAGTACACCACCGAGCTGGCCCCACTAAATTATTTTTTTGTTTCAGAAAATACAGTTATTTTTTCATAAGATTGTGCTATTGATGTTAACATGTGTATTAGTCATCTATTGCCATGTAACAAATTACCCCAAAACTTAGGGGCTGAAAACAACAAACGTTTATTATCTCTCAGTTTCTGCGGGTCAGGAATCTGGGAGCAGCTAGCTCTGCTGGGTGGTTCTGGCTCAGGGTGTCTCGAGAGGCTGTAATCAAGGTGTAGGCCAGGGCTGCAGTCATCTTAAAGGTCAACTGGGGAAGGAAAGGATCCGCTTCCAAGCTCACTCACGTGGCTGTTGGTAGGCCTCAGTTCCTTGTCATGTGGGCCTCTCTACAGGGCTGCCTTGTGACACGGTGGCTGGCTTCCCCCAGAGGGAGTGAAAGAGAGCACCCAAGACAGAAGCCACAGTCTTTTTATAATCTAATTTTGGAAATGACATCCATCACTTCTGTCCTATCCATTAGAAGTGAGTCAATGAGTCCAGCCCACATTCAAGGGGGAGATTACTCAAGGGCGTGAATGACAGAAGGCGGGGATTATTGGGCACCATCTTAAAGGCTGTCTACCATGCATGTAATAAGTTCATTATTGCTATTTTTATATTAATAAATATGTAAAAATTTTCTCAGTTTTCATTTTTAATATGGGAAATATTGATAGATATGGCCAATATAAACAAAAGCTTTTTGGAGTCCTCAAGAATAAATTAAAAAGTAAAGGGATCCTAAGACCTAAATAGTTGAGAACTGCTGGTCTAGGTGTTGTGGTATCTACAGCAGAAGTACTTTGGTACCATGTGGAGGCCAGTCCACCCACTCATCCACCCACCCACCCACCCATTCACCCATCGATCCATCCATCCATCCTTCTATTTCCCCTTCCTTCCTTCCTTCCTTCCTTCCTTCCTTCCTTCCTTCCTTCCTTCCTTCCTTCTTTCCTTCCTTCCGTCCATCCGTTCTTCCATCCATCCATGCTTACATCCATCTACCCACCTACCTATGCACCCATACATCCAATCCAGATGTTCCAACCACTGGGCCAGGGCTGGTGCTTTAACAGTGAACAAGACTGCCAGTGACTGCTCTATGGAGTTTATAACATGTTAATAGATGACACAATTAACAAGTAAATAAGATGAATTTAAAAATAGTGACTTCAGGTTATGATAATTTGGACCCCCAAAGCCTGGAGCCCAGGGAAGCAGGTACTCTCAAATTAGCACCATTTTGGGGGGTGACATCACAGGTGGCCCAGACTGAGGGTAGGGTGGGCCCAGGCGGCAGGGTCCAGGGAGCAGGGAATGTGTCCTAGCTGTGGTCGGATGGGCATGGGGCCCTGGTGAGCCAGAATGATCTGGTATATCTCTAGTTCTTCATGCCTAATTAATTTTTGACCCCCCTCCAAGTTTTTCATAAAAGTACAGCCTCCTTTAAATCTCTAGGGCAACCGTGGGGGTGGAGGAAGCGATTCATCCAGGTTTGCCCTAGAGGCCAGGGCACTGGTGACTGTGGGACTCGGGGTGAGAAACCCTCAAGTGGAAGATACAACCCATATGGGCAGAGTTCCGATTTCTTGGTTCAATTTCTGTTTTCTCAATGGAGGATCTCCTTCTGAAACTGACTTAACATGCTCTGGCTTTTATTTTGATCCTGGAGACTCCTCCATGGCTTGTAGTATCCCCTGTGAATCCCTCTGCCAGAGGTTCCACCACTTGGGAGTCTCCAGGGAAAATGCTATGATTCATGGGATGTGCCTCAACCTACCATCACCAAACATGTAAACATTGAGTTCTTTTATCATCTTGTCACTGACACCTCGGAAGTTTGAAGTGGCAACCTTCTGATAGGAGGAGGTAGGGGAAGTCTGGGGCAGAGAGAGGCAGGAAGCCCAGGCTTGAGACATAAGGAGGCTGGGTGCTGGGACAGGAAAAGCAGGGGTGGGTGGCTGGGATGGAAGGAGCACATCAGTGATAAGTAGTGATCTTCTCTACTTCAAAGCCTGGCCTCGCCAGCCCTGCTTAGAGGGTCAGCTAAGGTATGAGCCCCCCAGCCCCTCTTCCAGTCTCTGAAAGCCATTGAGCATTTTAAAGAGGAAATGTGGCCCCTCACTCAGTAGTTTCACAGTGTGAATCGCGCTCCAGAAGGATGGGAGGCCCGTCTCCTCAGGGAGCACGGCAGCTTGAATCAGTTAGACTTGCTTTTGGTGACTGTGCCCTGGCCCAAAGGGCTCCAGAAGGACCAGGCCAGGCCTCTCTGGGACAACATATGTCAGGGATGCTTTTCTAGGGGAGGAGGGGTGTTGCTTAAAATATGGCCTCTCTGTGGCCCTGCACAAATCTTCCAGAGCAGTCTTCTCCATGATGATCCATTGGTGGCTTCAGGCCTCAGGTTTGAATGTGGACTGTATCTTAGCAAAATGCTAAAACGATATGAATATTTGTGTTCAAGTTCAACCCTTATTTGGTTCTTGAGCCCTTTTCAGGAGAGAACGGGGTATTCTTTGGATTCAGGCCTCATGATGGATGAAATTTGTGAACTAATCCTAACCAGCTCCGTTGCCCATGATGTCAGTGGATCTGCAAGTGTGGTCCCTCACCAGCAGCATCAGCATCCCCCGGGGACTTGTTGGAAATGCGAATTTGGGGGGCTTACCCCAGACCTGCTGAGTTAGAATCTTTGGGGGTGGGGTGGGGCCTGGGAATCTGCATTTTAGCAAGACTTTCAGGTGATTCTGATGCCCGTTCAAGTTTGAGAGCCACTGTTGTATTAAGTTTATCATCCCCATTTAAGAGAGGAAGAAAATGAAGTTCAGAGGGGCTCACTAACTCTACCAGGGTCACGTGGCCAGCAAGTGGGGTGCCAGGGCTGAACCCCAGGGCTATCATTAGAGGACTGTGTTTTTTCTTTTGTTTCTTCCTCTATCTTCTAACCCGGAGGTTCTCAACTTGGCTGCATATTGGCATCACTTGGAGAGCTTTTGAAAAATAACATTGCTGTTAGGACTCCACCCTAGGAAACCGAATCTCCGGGGTGTGACTCCGGCAGGAATCTGTATTTTTTATTCCCTATTCACAGGCAGCCTTACGCAGATTGCTCTGCTTTTCGAAATGTTTCTGACGAATGCATTTGCACTAAGGTGTTAGTAACTGGATGTGTTACCTTTCTCAGGGTATCTGCATTTGAAAAAAGAACCAAGGACATAAAATAATGAATTGCATAAGCATCTTAGCAAGTGGGAGAGACCAGCTTTTGATCTCGTTTCTCCCACTTGCAACAGATTTATGGCTCTCACACATCCTGCTAGGAATCTACCCAGCACTCTCAAATATGCTGTGTCTTTTTGAGGGGATTTGGGGGCTAGAAGAACTTGAATGCATCGTTTTTGAATGCCCTTAAGCCATCCACCTTGGCCACAGAGGGCTGTTTCCAAAACCAGTAACAGCCAGTCAGTTCCTTTCTAACCAGCTAGCAAAATCAAAATCATTAAAAAATAATTTTTTTTAAGCATTCAAGAATGAAAGCTGAGGATCTTCGTCCCCCTCATGTGTTTCTCGTGCCCATCCAAGCATACTAAGCCACAGAAATCGAGGTGGCACCTAAGTCGTAAGTCAGTTAAGAGTAATTTCCCAGACCCCAATTCAATCAAATCACGTGAGACCCAGAGCGTGGCTATTTCTAGGATATGACAAGATTCAGATGTTGACCTAGGCTGCAGGGCCCGCCTCCCCCCCTATTTTTAATTGTCATAAACCTTTGATTTTTTTAAAAGTGAAGAAAAATAAAAGCCTACCCTAAATTATTTTTTTTTAATGGCAGCTACTGCGTCTCTACTCTGCTTCCTGCACCTGGCGGGGACTCAGCGCATCTCCGCCCTTCAGGAAACAGCCCACTTGTCAGCAGCTGGGCTCCCAGGAACAAAGGCCTAGGTTCATTATCACAGTATCGACCCTGACACGTTCCACCCAGGCCACCTCCCCCAGAGTTCCTCAATTCACACCCCAAATGAAGTGTAATTGGACCTGGACAGCTTTGAAGTCCCCGAGCAGATTGCCAGCATTTTGAAATGTCCTTGATTTGCATGGTGAGGACCTGGTTGGAGGTGACTTTTTCCTTTCCCTCATCCCACAGTTTTAAAGACAGAATTATTTTAAATGACATTCCCCAGCCAGGACGAGTTACCAGGAAAGAAATAAAAATTCTCAAAGCCAAAAACAGGAAAGACAAAATAAGTCCTAGGATTTCATCAGTCTCTAATTTGCCCTTTTGCCCAGTGTTTGTTCTGTGAGAGCCACATATGAGGCCATTGTTTCCTCCCAAACTTCACCTCAGGTCCCCAGTCTGGGGGATAACAACGATGCAGGAGATTTAGCTAGGAGGTTCTGGAAGCCCGCAGGCCGCTGTCAGACCTGAAGCAAGAAAACAAGCCGCTGAGATGGTGAGGGAGGCTGTGTATTGACTGGGGATCATCTATCTTCCCTCGCAGCTCAGCCAGGGCGGCTCTGCGGAAATCACGCACAGTCCCAGAGATCAGCGAGACTGTGTGCGCCCTGGGTCTAAAGCTGGATGATTGCCTGCAGCCCACAGAGGGGCCCGCCCGGTGGAGACACGCCTGCGGCCTATGTGGGCATTCGCGGAGCCCGTGAGGAGCCAGCTTGGCGGTCTGCTTTTCTCCAGGAAGTAGCCTGCCCCTAGTTTGCTGCCACCCACCCAACTCCTCTGCCTCTGTGAGCTTCCTCAGGGATAGCCAGCCATCCTCTGAAGCAAATGATCCACCTTCCCCTAGAGCAGCCCTGTCCAGTAGAACTTTCTGCGAGGATGGAAATGTTCTCTATCTGTGCTACCCAGTAGGGTAGTCGCTAGCCACATGTGGCTATTGAGCACTTGAGATGTGGCCAGTGTGACTGAGGAAGTGAATTTTAAATTTTACTGAAGTTTATTTAATTTGAATAGCCATATGTGGCTAGTGGCTACCCTACTGGACAGCACAGGGACAGATGATCAAATGAAACTCTAGTGGATGCCCCAGTTTGGGGAGTATACAATATTAACAACCCCCCAAAAGACCAGCAGAAGAATTTCTTGATCAAGCAAAGCTGTTTGTTAGACCTACTTCAGTAAGGGAAGATACCCCTTGACAGAACGTTAGTGATGTCTCCAAGTGGAGATGGGGGAAAGGGGGTTTATAACATTTTAGAGTGGACTGGGGGATTTTGAAATTGGGTCTTTCAAGGCAAGAAACTGGAATTGGGGAGAGTTTATGACAAAATAGTTTGGGATTGGTGAACACAGCAGGGCAAAGGTCGGATGAGCTTGCTCTTGGTCTAGATAACAAGCTTTTGGAGTTGGTTCAGTCTTATCTTCCAGGAGCAAGTATTTCTTAGAGCAAATAGCTAAGTTATTTTTGCTTGTTCTGGGTATTATTTAAACATAAGGACAGGAAAGTAGGCCTGGTCCCAGTATTGTTTAATGTAGGGACAGGGAATAACAAATTACCCCAAAATGTGGTGACTTAAAACAATAAACATTTATTATCTCACAGTTGCTGAGGGTCAGGAATTTGGGAGCAGCTGAACTGGGTGGTCCTGGCTTCGGGTCTCTCATGAGGTTGTAGCCAGGAGGTTGGCCAGGGTTACCAACAGTCATCTGAAAGCTTTCCTGGGGCTGGAGGACCCACTTTCAAGGTGGCTCACTCACATGGCTGGTGAAATGGTATTGGCTGTTGGCAGGAGGGCTCAGTTCCTGCCAGTGGGCCCCTCCAATGGGGCTGCTTGACAATCCTCATGGCGTGGTAGCTGGCTTCCCTTGGAGCGAGTGATTCAAAAGAGAGCCAGGCAGAACCCACAATGTCTTTTATGACCTAACCTCAGAAGTCTCGCTTCATCATTTCCAAGATATCCTATTGGTTATATAGGTCAACTTTATTCTGTGTGGCTGGGGACTATGCCAGGGAGTGAATATCGGGGCGAGAATCACAGGGAGAGGGAATTATGTGGTTTCAGTTCTCAGTGGTAAGTGGGGGGCAGTGGCATAAGGGGAATACAGAGGGTCCTGGGTTTCAGAGCTGAGACAAACTGTGGCAGGTTTGTATATGTTGGGGAAGGAGAAACTCACTGGCTGACCCAGCCTTCCACCCACCTTTTTATGGCACATTATTCCAGTTACCATTGCTATGTAACAAATCACTCCAAAATTTAGCCACTCCAAACAACCATTTTATTATGCTCATGGACTCTATGGATCAGGAGTTCAGACAGGGCACAGTAGGGGATGGCTTGCCTGTGTTCTACAATGTCTTGGGCTTCAGCTAGAAAGACTCAAAGCCCAGCGATGATAGTTGGGGGCTAGAGTCATCTGCAGGTTCGATCACTGACATGTCTGGTGCCCGGGCTGGGAAGATTCAAAGACTTGGACCATGGACTGGAGCACCTACAGGTGGCCTCTCCATGTAGCTTGGGTTCCCTCACAGCATGGTGGCCTCAGCATAAAGGAACTCTGTATGTGTGGCCCAGGGCTTCAAGTGTAATTGTTCTAGCAAACAAGGTGGAAGCTGCATGAGCTTTTCTGACTCAGCCTTGGGAGTCACCCAACATCACTCCCACTGTACTTTATTGATTGAAGCAGTTGCAAGCCTGTCCAGATTCAAGGGAAGTGGACACAGATCCAGTCTCTCAATGGGGACCATCAGTGTCACATTGTAGAAGCACATGTGGGATGGATGATATTGTTACAGCCATTCTTCGAAAATACAGTCTGCTACATACACCAATTTCCCTAGGCTTTTGCCTTTGATGGGTGGGAGCAGTGGGGGCTGCGGGAATTTGGGCCCGGGACATCCCACATAGGCATCTTTGTTAAACAGTGCTTGTTCCTTCCTGATCACAAGTCACTGGCCCACGTCCAAGCTGAGTGGGACACACGAGAAGGGAGAAATGAACCCGGGACTGAGGGTTCTTCACACAGGCCCATAGACAGCATCCCAGAGGGTGGGACCAGAGAGAGCTCTACCACTTACTGACCATGTGGCCTTGGACAAATGGCTTAACATTTTTGTGCCTGATCTCTAAATTGAGAATAATAAGCCCTGCCTGGGGATCATTGTGGGGAGCAGGTTAGGTGAGGCGTACAGAGTTGTAGCAGGATGCCTGGCACATAGTGGGTATTCAGCAGATGAGGGCTGCTATAATGATATCATATTTACTTCCCCAGCCCTTATCCAACCTAAGTTCAATCATCTGTGGCACAGTATTAGTTATATATTGCGGGGTAAAAAATCACCCAAAAACTTAGTGGCTTAAAACAACAAAACTCATTTTTTTCACTCTCCTGGTTTCTCCGGCACAGAAATCTGGAGCTTGGTGGGCAGTTGTGGCTGCGGATCTCTCAAGAGGTTGCAGTCAGATATTGGCCAAGGCTGCAGTCATCTGAAGGCTCAGCTGGGGTTGGAGCATCCACTTCCGAGGTGGTTCACGCACAGGGCTGGCAAGTTGGTGCTGGCCGCAGGCTGGGGGCCTCAGTTCTCTCCATGAGGGCCCTCTGCAGGGCTGCTTGAGTGCCCTCACGGCATGGCAGCTGGCGTCCCCTAGAGCAGGCTTCTCTAGGAGGGCAGAATCTGAGTCTGTCTTGGTCCCCGCTGTATCTTCAGAGCCCTTCCAATGCCTGGCTCGGAGCATCCTGTGAGGGTTTGAAAGACTGACTGAGAGATGCCTTAGCTATTTTGTCCTAGTTCCTTTTCATTCTTCTGCAAAGTCTTTTGACGTCTCCACCTATGTCGACAGTGGGCTCAAGGTTTTAAAGGGGATCCCGAGGCTGTGGGAAAGGGAAAATCAGGGAGAGACAGCCGCCGAGGCTCAGGGCGTTTCCTTATTGGAAATGCTTTTTCCAGAGCTTGACCTTGGGCTTCTGAGTGTGTTCTAAGCGAGTCCATGTTCACAGAAACCCCGACAAGTGTCCTAAAAGGCCGAGAGCTGTGCAGGCCCTGAGAGGGGGAAGAAAGTGCATGGGAAGGAGCTCACATGCTGCTGAAGGTAGCCAAGGGGCCCAGGGTTCCAGCTGGGCCAAAAAGAACCAGTCAAATTGCTGTCTTGGTTAAATAGCAGATGCAAAGGCCCTGAGGTGGAAAGATGTAGAGCAGGTCTGGGGCCTCTGTGCAGGAGGGCTGGGCTGTGAGGGTGGGGCCAGATGAGACTGGAACATGGGGTTAAAGCAGAACAGTGGGGTAATTGAGGCAGCCATAAGGAGAAAGAGTTGCTGGGGTGGAGAGAATGAAGCAGGGAGACGCAAGCGTCTGGGCAAAAGTCATGGGGTCGAAACCACAGCGGCAGCCTTGGGAAGGGGATGTGAGGAAAGGGGAGAGGCAGGTTCAAGAGCTATTTAGATGTAAACTTGACCAGATGAGATGACCAGATTAGATTAGAGGGGAAGGGTGGGGCTGGTAGATGAGTAGTTCCCTCTGAATGTTTGGAGGCAGCAGTGCTGTAAGGAGGCTCAAGGTATTGGCTCAGTGTCCTGGGACCCGAAAGAGAACCCAGAAAGCCTGGGGCCCAGCAGAGTTTGGGCCATGATGTCATTCACAGGGGGGTCTGCCTGCAGCCTATCTGGGGTGAGGGCCCCCTGCTGCTTGTCTCCCAGGCAACCTGCTCTGCTGAGAGACGTGCAGTTCTGCAGGTTCCCGAGCACTCGCACATATATCTTTGCCACATTTAATTGTCTCAGGGGGAATTGTTATTCCCATTCTACAGATGAAGCAATGAAGGCTTCAAGGCTCGGAGAGGTGTGGTGTCTTTTCTAAGGTCAAGGAGGTGGCAGAGCCAGGCCTGGAACCCAGTCGCCCTAACTCCCAGTTGAGTCTTCTCTCCAACATACTTCCCTGCTTTCCAGCAGCCACTTACGTTGAGTCGCGTTCACAAGCACTGCATTTGCAGAATTCCTCCAGGGCCTCTGGGAGGTGGGTAGGTGTGGCAGGTTTGGGTGGGGCTGCGAGCAGCTCAGGGGTTTTTTGGGTGGGGGATCCTGATAGGCGTGTTAGAAGTGTGGGCGTATGGTAGGGTATGAGTAGGGGGGCAAAGGACAGAGAGATCAGAGCCATCAATCAGAAAGGGGTCCCTGAAAGCAGGCTGATGTGGCTGGGGCTGCGTTCAGGAAACCGGTCAGGCTGACAAGGATCTTGGGCAAAGGCCCATGAAGGCAGGTGTCAAGTTCACAGAGATCTTGATAACAGGGCTCTTTGCTATCTCCCTATTCTGGTGCCAGATGTTCAGGAACTTGACCTCCTTTCCTGGTTTTGTCTTATTCTTTGTCCCCTCCCCGCCCCCCACCTCGCCATGTCCCTCTTTGCTGGTTTTCTCTTCCTGGAATGGGTGGCCAGGGTAAGGACCAGGACCCGGAAGGGAGCTACGAATTCCATCCCCTTAATTCCTTCCCTAGCTCCCCTCACAGCCGGAACACCTAAACGCTTTCTGCGACAAGCTCTCTAAATGATTGGAACTTTCTCCCAAATCAGCACTTTTTCATGCTACATTAGCATTTATTGGTTTGATATTTACATTTGGCAAAGGAGCACCCAGGCTCTGGGTCCCTGGAAGCACACACTGTCAACTGAAACAGACTCTAATTGCCACTCACAACCCCCACCCCTCCCTGCCACCTGCCTGGTCCTTCCCCCACTCCCAGTCCATTAAAAAAAAGGTTTAGAAGGGTTGTCTTCACAGACCAAAAGTTCTGCTGATAAACAGGTGCCCTGCCTAGAAGAGAGAGCGGCTCCCCAAACAAAAGGCCCGGCAGGGACAATTTGAATTTGTATTGCAGTAGTGTATAGACATGATAGCTCCTCCATTAGAATATAATTTCCTTGAGGGCAGGAATCTGTTTTAGTTCTTTGAATTTCTCCATATTCCCCTCGGGGCCAAGAACCAAGCCATGCAAACTGTAGGTTCTCAAGGAACTTTGTCTCCTCTAGAATTAGTAGGAAGTCGTGCCCTCCCTCCCTCTGGCAGCTGCAATGGGAGAGGGTGGAGGAATTATCCAGGGAATGCGGGGGCAATCCAGGGGCCACATGGTAAGAAGAAAAGTTCCCCCTTTCAAACAGCCCTGCAGATTTGGCCAAAGAGCGCAGCCTGCAAGGTTGTGTGGAGGAAGGAAGCTGTGTGGTAATGTGGTTAGAGCTCCGCAGACCCGGCTCCAGAAGTCAGCACTGCTATGTGACTGGTGTGGGCCTCAGTTTCCTCTTTGGTAAAATGGGGATTATGGCAGTTCCTTCCCTCACAGGCTGCTTATGGGGATTAACAGAGATCAGGCGTGTAACGGGCTTCGGGTACCCTGCAGGGCACACCGTGGGCTTCGGAGATGGCAGGTCCTGGGATTGATTCAGACCTGTGGCCCCATGCCCCGTGGGAGTGGAGCCCTAAGCGTAAATCATAACTCCTCAAAGGCCTCCCAGTGTATTTCTGCTGTGCCCTGTGGTTTTCAAAGGGCAGGCTCGCACATCAGCCCCAGAGCCTTGCTACTCAAATTAGGGCCCATGGACCTGGGATGCTGTTAGGAAGGCAGACTCTCAGACGCCCCCTTAGATCTGTCAAATCAGAATTGGCATTTTAAGACCCCCCAGGTGAGTCATATGCACAGTAAAGTTTGAGAAGCACTTTATAACCCCTATGTGAAATCTGCAATGTGGAAATGACGATTCTCATTTTGAGGATGAGAAAACTTCCTCCGAGAATCAATGACTTCTTTTGCCCAAGCTCATGAGTTATCTAGAAGAGAGCTTGTGACTCCCGTGTGTCCTGGATCCTTTGCCCTACCCGCAGCTGTTCCTTGAAGGATCAGCATACTCCAGCGCAGGGTGGAGATGAGCGGGGGCCAGGGCCCAGGATCTTATCTGCAGCCCCATCTCCCTGGAGGGTGCCGGGATGGCTGCCTGCTGTTGAGGCGCTGTGTGGAGTTCACCCTGAGGACTATGGGGTGTTGGCCCATGGGCTTGAGTTGGGATAACAAGGAGGCCGGAGAAAAATGTCACATCAACAGACTCAAGCATTCCTTTGTCAAAGTGGAATTTTCAAAAGGTTAAAACACTTGACTCTTGTGCAAATATAAAATGACCACATGTCAAAGATTTGATTTAAATCAGTCATTAATGAGGGAACCTCTACGATGTTGAAACCGGTTCCAATGAGAATGCGAGCAGCTAGGTATTTATAGGCAATCTGAGAGAGGAATGTTAGGGTGAGATAGTTGGGTTAGAAATTACTTGCACCTCTACCAGACAAAAATCTGCAAGTTAACCAAGCTCTGCCCCTACAGGATTGTAAAGTAGCCCAGTCAATAGGAAATCCATGGAAGGTGCCAGCCCAGCACTACGCTGAAAGGACACCCAGTAATCTCTTTCACCTATTTCCAATTTTGGATAATTTTTTCCAACACTACCCTGGGTTAGTCCTTGAGAATCTGGAAATAGCTGTTGCCTGAGAATTACCCTCAGAATGGAATGTGGGCCTTGGAAGGAAAGGAGGAAAAAAAGATGAGCAAGCCCGTCTTCTATCGGATCGGGGATGTGCTTTCCTGTCGACGTTCCCTCTGTCCTGCGGGGGACGGCGCAACTGTGCACAGAGAGCACGAGCTGGCGTCGTGCAGGACAAAATGACTGCTCACAGAAAGGAGACAACACAGCCTGCTCCTGACTCCCATTCTCTTTAACCTTGGCCGCTGCGCAGAGAGGGATGATGTATCTGCAAACATATGCAGCCTTGTCCAAAATATTTTCCCCTCCTGAAGAGTTCTTGCCAATATTGTTAATCTGTGGGTTGACTTCAGACCAAAATAAATCTCCCAGCCCTGGCCACCAGCTAGCTAATTTTACTTTGTAACCAGGGAATAGAAAGTGCGGGCCCTCGGCCGACCATTCTGTGTTTATTTTGCTTTCTCTCTGCTGCAGTTTAAAAATCACATTTGGAAAAGTAGACCCTCTGTGCATCAGCGCAGCCACTGAGAAACAACAACAGAGATGGACGGCTTGAAAAGGCAAGTTCTACCCTGGCCTGCCACATTCGTCTCTTTTCTGAGGATTCTGATCGTCCCCACTGGCCTTTTCCATGATGTCTAGAGTTGTAAAATGTGCCAAAAAGCAGAAGGAGACATGGCCATTCTGGGAGGATTTTCTTCAACACTGGGTGCATTTTGTCACTCTTTTTGGTCACTACCTAAGAGAATTTGACTCTGGGTTCTCCTTGACCAATCCTACAGGAAGCGAGTGGATAGAACCCCAACATGTCAGCCCTGGAAGGGACCTTGGAGGGCATGTAGTCCAGCCCTGCCAGCTGAGAGGCAGGATTGCCCCATGGCTGAGAGCACAGATTTCAAGCCAGACAGCCCCAGTTTGAAGCTGACTCCACTACTTACTAGCTGGGGACCTTGGCCAAGTTACTAACCTCTGCCTCAGTTTCCTCATCTATAAAATGGGGATAGTAATAATCGTACTTACCTCATAGGATTGCAGTGGGGACAAAATGAATTAACATATATAAAGCATCAAGAACAGCACAAACATACAGTAAGTGCTTGATAAGATCAAGAAATGAGGCTCAGAGACGAAAAGCAACCTCCCCAAGGTCACTCAGGGAGTTGCCAAACTGGGTTGGACTCCATGAAACAAAACGAGGGGTTATTGCCTCTTGGAAATTCTGACTAATAACTGTTTTCTTTGCCTGTGTTACATCATCCTGGCTCAACACTTGGAGAGAGCCCTAACGCTTTAGACAGGGCGGCACATTCTAGTCCAGGCGCACCTCTAACTGACGGTGGCCCTACTAGTCATTAGTTTGGGGCCGAGTGGTCTCTGGGGTCTCTGTTGGTACTAACATCTTACAATTCAAAATTAGGGTCTGCACCTTCCATTCAAGTCAAGTCTATCTTTTCCTGCAACATTCTTTCAACTTTTATACCCCCCATTTCCCTCTGACATTTTGCCCAACTGTATCTTGTGGGCATCAATAACCAGTTTCCTTTGGCTTTCCCACTCTGTTCCTCCCCCTCCCCCCTGCTAGGGCAATCATGGGCTTCAACTGCCCCACACCTGAGCCCTGCAGTTGCCCTGTTTAAGTTGATTAGACACTGTCAGTCTTGTAGGCGCCTTGAAAGTAGGGACTTGATTTATTCTTCATCATGACCCACTTTGAGGGCCTGAGTGCCCTTGACAGAGTGGATTATTCATTATGGTTTGTTGACTGGCTCCAAAACAAGTTGGGATATTGGATAAAATCTTGTATTATCAAGGCTTCCTCTGGTACATTCAGTACAGCTGTCATAGATGTCCTTTGAGAGGAAGCCAGTATTATCAAACTTCAAAGCCTGTTAAAAAGGGTATTTTAGAACAATTAAACTTTCAAACTTGAAAATTTCAAGCTAGGACACAGGAATATGTTAGATACTTCCTCTGCCACTTTCTTTTCTCCCCAACCCCATCCCACATCCCCTCCCCCTAAAATACAGGCCTTAGTCAAATGTTAGGTTGCCACCTATTGGTGAAATGAGGCATTGCAGCCCAGCTCTACAGGAGGTGAGTGCCTGGAGGGAAGTGAGTGGAGATAGAATACTGGGAGATGAGAATATAGAGTCAGGTGTGGCCCAGAGAAATATTTTTTGGATTAGGTTGATTCTGGGAGGCTAATAGCATAGGGGAATCCTGGAGTAAGAGAGATACTACTAAGTGCTCTAAGGGCTGCAGAGGAAAAGTAAACAGTTACTTGGGAACATTAACTTCTGTAATGCCTAATACTGCTAGTGTGTATATAACAAGGCCCCACATACCACTGGGCTGACCACCAACATAATCTTGCCTTTCTCAAACCTTTGTCCTTAGTCAAAGTTGTTGGAGCCCAATTTAAAGCTCTACATTGGAGAGAAGGAAAAAAGAGGTTTCACTATATAGTTGTGATGGGTTGCATTTTCAAAAGATGGCTGCAACAATATCCCACATTCTTTTCTGCAGTGTGACCTGCCACTCCCCCATCAAGTAGAGGGGTCTGTTTCTCCAACCCTTTGAACAGGTGGGTCCTGTGACTGCTTTGACTGATAGAATGAGGTGGAAGTGATGCTGTGTGATTTTTTAGGACAAGGTCACAGAAAGCCTCGCAGCTTCCACCTGGACCTACTAGAATGCTCACTTTGGGGACACTCCCTCTTGGAACCCAGCCAACACGCTTTGAGAAGCCCGAACTATGTGGAGAGGCCACATAAAAGGCACTCCAGTTGAAGTCCCAGTTAAGTTCCCAGCCAGCAGCCGACATTAACTGCCAACCCTACATGTGCCCATCTTGGACGTCCAGCTCCATTAAGCTTTCAGAGGACTCCAGCCCCAGCTGACACCTGACTGGAGCTGCATGGGAGACTCTGAGTGAAAACACCCCAGCCAAGCCCAGTCAACTCACAGAACTGTCAGAGATAATAATAAACTCTTGTACTAAGCCACTAGGTTTGGCGGTACTATGCAGCAATAGGTAACCAGGACAAGAGCAACTTTGGTTAGACACATGAACCATAGGTGACACATAATCAGGTATATTTTTAAAATCTTGGATTCAGCTTTAGGGGAATGAGTCCCTAACATCACAGAGCAGTACTATTTCAGTTCACATCTGATGCCTCTGATCAAAACACTATCTTGCACTTCCTGAGAGAGAGAGAGAGCACTTCCTGACAGGTGTCCCCTCACATCCTCCTCCGTGTGACTGTGGAGTTCAGTGTCTCTCACACATTCTAGCATGGCACTTGGGTGCCCTATTTGCAGGCCATGAGGGAAGAACCCATGCTGTTGTCTCCAGAAGGTTTCGTGGGTGGGATTGTGCCATATATAGCAAGAATCCACCCACACATTTTCTTTTAATCAACATCATCGATGTATAGTTTACAGATAACAAAATGCACCCATTTTAAGTGTACAGATTGATGAGTTTTGACAAACATAACCCATGTAACCACCACCATAATCAAAGTAGGGGACATTTTCAACACCCCAGAGAGTTTCCTTGTGCCCACTTTGCAGTCAATACCCTCTTCCCACGCCCAGCCCAAGGCAAACACTGATTTGCTTCACCGCTATAGATCAATTTCTGTCTTTTCTGGTATTTCATATAAATGGAATCATATAGAATGCGTTCTTATGTGAGTGTATAATATTTTGTTCAGCATAATATTTTTGAGGTTTATCCATATTGTTGTGTGTATCTATAGTTAATTTCTTTTTTTTACTGAGTAGTATACCATTGAATGGATATCGCAATTTGTCTGTTCATTCTTCTGTTGATGGACATTTGGGTCATTTGTAGTTTGTGGCTACTATGAATAAAACTGCTATGAGTGTTTCTGTGCAAGATTTTGTGGTCATATGTTTTTATTTCTCTTGGGTAAACATCTAAGAGTGTGATTACTGGGTTATATGATAAGTGTATATTTAACTTTATAGGAAACTGACACATTGTTTTAAATGCCCACCAGCAAAGTATGAGAGTTCCAGTTGCTCTATATTCTTATCAGCACTTGACATTGTCAGTCATTTTATTTGTAGCATCCCTGGTGAGTGTGATGACACCTCATTTGCCACAGGTTTTTAACTGTTTCCCTCACTATAATGTGAGCAGGGACTCGTTTGTTCACTGCTACATCCGCAGCACCTGGAATGGTGCCAACACCTGGAACAGCCCCAGCTGTCCATACCTGGAACAGTATGCAGTAAATACTTTTGGAATAAATGAGTTCATATCTCCCTGAGTTTTTGTGTGTTTCTGTAAGATTAATTTCTGCAGGGGTTGTTGAGCATAGAGGATTTATGTACTTACAATTGTGAAAGAGATTGCCAAATTGCTTTTCAAAAATTGCTGAACCAATTTACCCTCCCACCAACACTAGTTATTGTCAATTGTTTAAATTTTTCTGCTGGTGGAACAAGTTAAAAATGGTATTTCGTTTTGGTTTTAATTTTGCATTGCTGTTATCATTGGCTGAAATTGAGCATCTTGTTATATGTGTATGGGCCTTTATACTTCTTCATCTGCAATTTGTGTTACTGTATTTTGTTTATTTTTCACTGGACTATTTTTCTCTAATTCATTTATAGAAACTCTTTGCCTATCAAAGATGTTAACACTATGTCTGTTATGTATGTGGCAAACATTTTGTGGAGTGACAAGCAGAATGGTTCAGTGATGACTCTGGCAATCCCTCTCTTGTCGCCTGCTCAGGTTGAGGATCCTTGTGTTCCCCCTAGTGGGAGTGGCTGTGACTAAACCCAAGTTTGCATTGGGCTGAGGGCTCCCCTTCCTCCAGTATTCGTGCCCCCAAGTCTTGACTGTTTATTCCCTGCATGTAAAGCGTCTCCAAGCTTACACAATTAAAAGGTAGCATACAGGGTGGGGAGGGCAGGGTCCATCCCCGGGATCACAGCCCGCTATGCATCCAACATCCAGAGCCCTTGCTCACCTCTGTGGGCTGAAGAGAGAGCGGGGTCCATGTGCCTCATCTTGCTGAGCATTTACTTGAAAAATTTCCCAATAAAACCTTCTCCTTATACCCTTCCACGTGGCATTGAGGTGTCGGCCTTCACCTTCTTCTCTACATATTTTCTCCTGGTCTGTCATTTCTCTTAGATATTCTTTATGATGTCTTTTTTCATACACAAGGTTTTTTACTTTTACAAAGTCAAATCTGTCCATCTTTTCCACAACTTCTGGACTTTATGGCTTGCTTAGGAAGGCTTTCCTCACCCCAATCGGGTATAAAATTAGTTTCTGTTTTCTTCTAATACTTTCATAGGTTTTTAATGTTTGACTCCTTCTCTACCTGGAACATACTTTTAAATGTGGGGATGCCCACCTCCCAGGGGTCAACAACAGAGTTTCTATCCTTGGAGCTGCTCTCAGAGTATAATGTTACTGTACTGCATTAGTTATCTATTGCAGCATTAAAAATTACACCAAAACTTAGTGGCTTAAAACAACAACAAACCTTTATTACCTCACCGTATCTATGGGTAAGAATTTAGGAGCAGCTTAGCTGGGTGGTTCTGGCTCAGTTTCTCATGAGGCTGTAGTTGAGATGTTGGCTGGGGCTGCATTCATCTGAAGGCTTGACTGGGGCTGAAGGATCCACTTCCAAGATGGTTCACTTGCATGGCTATTGGCAATAGGCCTCAGTTCCTCACCATGTGGACCTCTCGATAAAATGTCCTCACAGCATGGCAGCTGGCTTCCTCCAGATAGGTTGTTCCAAGAGAGAACAGGGCAGAAGCCATGATATCTTTGATAATCTAACCCCAGAAGTCACACTCCGTCATTCCCACAATATCCTATTGGTCAGGGGAGGGATATACAAAGGTATGAATAACAGGAGGTGGGGATCATTGGAGGCCATCTTGGAGGTGGGCTACCACATGCACTGTCTGGCCAACATTCTTGGCTCTGTGGTTCCTGGCCCTGTGGATGAGGGTCTTGTGGGTCCAAAGTACACTTAAGAAAGTAAAGAGCTATCAAAGTCAGACAACTACTCTAAATGTCTGAAAAGGAAATTGAAAATTCTGTCTATGAACATATGGGCCCCAAAGACTCTTATTTAATTTTGCTGTTCTAGAATCCAGGAAAAAGATAAACTTTTCGAAGTGAATCAGATTGAGTGACGATGGGGCCAAGACTTGATCCCAGGGCTTCTGACACAAACTCCATGAACTTCTCTGCTCTCCTGCGCGTACTCATTGGTCCTTGCTAGTTATATTGGTCAAAGTCCAGTCAAGAAAACAAAAACTATTCTAGCTATTTCGAGTAGATGAAACTTAATGCACAAAATTGTTTACACACGTGATGGAAAACTGAGAAGCCAAACAGCAGAAGGTGAGGCAACCCAGAGATAAGCAAGTACAGGAAGCCTCTATTGCCTCTAAAGCTAGAGGGACGTAGGGAAGAGCTGGGTCATGGAGCCCAGAATTGGGGTCAGCAGGCAGACTCTGGAGCTGCGGTGGTCCTGTCCTCTGGGATCTGCAGCCACAGAGGAGCTCCAGCTGCTGAGGCAGAGAGCAAGGAGGAGAAATACCCGGGCTTTTCCCTTCCTTGTCCTCCAGTCTCCTTCCAGTGCCTTCCATGGATGCCAGGAAACATGCAGACAAAGCAGAGCAGAGGAAGGGGAGAAAGGGAGTGGAATCTGAGGGCACCAAGCCCGGGACTGGCACACTGGTGTTGGGCGTGCGGCAGATTTTATTTTCCAAAAATGGCCACAACGGTATTTCTGGTCCTACATGTTCTTCTAGAACCACGACACTCTCTCATCAACAGGTGAAGTCTGAGTCCCCCTCCTTCATCCTGGCTGGGACTTTGTAATTGCCTCCATGAATAGAATGAGACAGTAGTGATGCTTTATGACTTCTGAGGCTGGGTCAGAAAAGGCAATACAGCTTCCACCTGGGAGGTTCTTCCTCTAGAGAGGCTCTCCCTTACAATCCAGTGGCCATGCTGTGAGCAAGTCCAAAGCAGCCCAAGCGGAGTGTCCACATGGAGAGGTTCATGAGGAGGGAAACTGAGGCCCCAGCTGATGACCAACATTGTCCTCCAACCCCCTAGCTAAGGCCCCAGATATCACGCAGCAGAAACAAGCTGTCTTCGCTGCCCTCTGTCTGAACCTCTGACCTGCAGAATCTGTGAGCTTAATCATTTTCTTTTATTTTATTGCCACTAAGTCTTGGGAAAATTTGCTCCTTGGCTATTGTAACCAGCACAGCGAGGGAGAGGGGCGGGAGGAGTTTCGGTGCATATCTGGGGCTCAGGACAACACCAGCCTCATCTCAGATCTTTTCTTCAGGGGCAGAATCCCAACCAACAATTGGAGTTGGTTTGAGAGCACGTGGAAGCTGGTCTCCCTCTTCTGCAAATTCTTAAAACCTTGTTTTTGGAGCCATTCCCTTGAGGAATTCATTAGTTCATTTTACACCTATTTATTGAGTGCCTGAACTGTGCTAGGCAATGCGTATACACTTAAAAATAAAACAGGCACAGTTCCTAACTTCAGATGGAAAATAAATGACCTTATGTGTAAAAATATCATTACAAATTGAGATAAATGCTCTGAAGGACAAGGTTGGACGCGAGAGAGTGTAGTAGAGGGTCTGGATGTTGTTTGGGATGTTGGTGAAGGAAGCGATCTCTCTCTCTCTCTCTCTCCCCTTTGCTTTCCTGAACTTACTTATTTCTACAAAGCCATGAAATGTTTTATAATACACTTTTAAAAGTTAGCAAAACGAGATCTTTCACTGAAAATGATACTTGGACATACATATACAAAAATGCATTTACTCCCAAGAATCCAGAAATCATTAGGAATTTTTGCTGGAAGACACATGAAAACTAGGACTCCCTCCCTCAAAGAGTACCAACGCACCGAATTGGTCACAGAGTTTTAGGGGAGTGACTCTTAGTCCCCAGGAGCCAGGGCCCCCAGGCCGGCTGGTATGTGTGGCCAGCCTCAGCTGTGACGGTTGTCTCCAGAAGCCCAAGCATAGGGGTGTCGGCTCCGGGGAAAGGGAAGGGAAGAAGTGCTACAGGGGACAGCAGAGCTGCACCTGGGAAGCCTGGACAGTGGGGACTGGGTTGCAGGCGGGGCGAGACCAAGGAGCAGGCCAGGTCCCTATCACAGCCACTGTGCTGTGCCCTGAGTGTGATGGGCCGAAATTGCTACTTCCGGCAGGCCTCGTGGGGAAAGGGGCAGGTCTGAGGCCACTCCCAAGGCTCTTGATTTCCCTTCCACTGGAGAAGGGGTGTTCCTCCGGAGGTGGGGCTGGGGTCTTTGCATCTGCGTCTCTCCACAAGGCCCTCCTGCCCGTGGTAGCATCTGTCAGGTCCGCCGGCACTAAGCTCACACACAGCCTCTTCCAGCTACAGTTCTCCACGGGCTTGAAAGTGGACATTGATGGGTTACTCGGCCTCCTCCACCATGAGCAGCACGTGCACCGCTGCTGCAGCCTGCATCCGCACAGCCAGGCCCCTAGAAGATGCTCACCAAGTGTCTCTTGCAGGGATGGTCATCAAACAGCACGCAGCCAGACCTCAGAGCCGCAGCCCCACTTCATGATACTGTGGGGAAGACCCAGGGCTCCCCCAGCAGATGGGAAGATACGAGTGTGGGCTTTAGGCTGTGGCTGCCTCGATGGTGCTGCTTGGGTTCACCTCCCTCGCCTCGCTAGTGGTTCGCTCCATCCACGTCTGCTTCTTCCAGGTCTGCTCCACGCTCTGATTTTTCCCTCTCCAAAGATACAGAGACCAGACTTACTAATGAGCGATCATTGTGAACACACTTGCCCTTAACTTTGTTGGGGTCCAGGACGAGAGTACACACAGAGGCCCACATACCATATCTCTAAATATTTAACAATTAAAATCAAGCTTACCAGCCATTACATAACATAGGTTGACGAATATAACTTGACAGTAATGTGAAAGACCAGCTGCGAATTTAGAATTCTTGGATTCCTCAGAGTTCTGCACTAGCGCACAGCTGGCTCCCGGCCCCCATCGGCCCCTTCTCTTCCCCGCTGTGGGGCTCAGTCCCACACTGGGAGGGGCCTAGTGTGTCTACCTGCTCACTCTCCAGCCCACGTGGTCCAGCCCTGCCCGCCTTCTGCCCCACCCCAATGCTCCCCTTGCACACAGTCACCCCCTGGCTACCTAAGGGTGCGAACAGGTGGTGACGAGTGCTCTTGGGAGGGTAGACAAGGGGAGGCCCGGGCAGTCCCTGGTAGTGGGCTTAGGGTCATCTGGCAGGGAATTCTGGGGTCCCAGGATCCCAAAGCACGTCCAGACGGGGAGAACAGGCTCCAGGTGGCTGTCCCTTTGGTCTTGTAGACTCCTTGCCCCATGGGCAAGAATGTGACCAGAGCAGGGCCCTCTAGAGCATGGGACCCAGGCTAGGGTCCTTGATCGCCCAGTTCTAAGGGTACTTCCTGTCCTAGAGAGCAGACCAACTCTTGCGCAGTAGAAGTACCCTGTGTCCTTTGAGCTGTCACTCATGTCCTTGCCCTTCTTCCTGTGCAGCTGCTAGGAAGCTTCATCTGGGCTAGTCACCTCCCTGGCACCCATTCTCCCAAGGGCGATGTTTGAAATATTTCACCACCGTATATTATAGGCAACGACCAATCAGAGCAGATGTCTGCCCAGTGCTGAACTGGGGTTCTGGAGGTCCTCTACTGGGCCAGGCATTGACCCTTCTGTTGCTGGGTCATGGAGAGATAGAGAAAGAGTCAGGGCTACAAGGAGGGGCATTGGGAGTGAGGCTTGGAGAAGGGGCCATTTATCATCAGTATGGAGATATTTCAATATTTTAACAACAGTACTGCTACACCAGTGAATATCAGCTCTGCATTATCCCACTCTTCCTTGGGTTTTATTAGGGGCAGCATTGCGCCCAGGTAAAAGCCTACATCCCCAGCTTTGCTTGAAGCTTAGAGGTGGCCAATAATATATAAGGGCAAGTCTTCAAAGAAGCTCATTCAGCTGGGAGGAGTCCCCTTTGCCCTTTGCCCTTTTCCTTCTTCCTAACTCTGTCCTGCATGGAATGATGATGGCTGGAGCTCCAGCAGCCATCTCATGACCTTGAGGATGGAAGCCCCATCCAAAAGAAAGCAAAGCAAAAATATAGTAGGAGCCTGAGACCCTGATGACTGTAGAGCTGCCATACAAGCCCCACACTGCCCACACTGGACTCTTTTTATGAGAGTTTTATAAACTTCACATTTGTGTAAGCTTCTGTAGTTAGGTTTCTGTTATTAGCATCTGAATTTGATTGCTAACTCATTTCAATTCCAGTCCTCAATGCCCACGTCTTCTCAGGGCTGGTCCAGGGTCAGTATGTGGAAGAGAAAGGAATCTTCATTTGGCGTGTGCCTTCCATGGGCTAGATGTGTTTCGTCAGCTAATCCTTAAAACCATCCTGACCACTAGTGTTCCCTTCCTCATTATGACAGGTGAGAAAACTGGTCTGAAAGGTTATGTGGCTTGACCGGCAGCAGAACTGGGGCCAAGACCTGTGTCACAGGCTCTGGAGCCCACGTCTGCTGCACCACACTTCTCAGTCTATGCAGGCAGGACTGGGGTCCTCTTCCTGCTTGCCCCTGGGGGAAGTGCCAGGGAGGTCCTCAGAGGCTGGGTATTGTTGGCTGGGACTGTGACCTTTGCAGATCCTCACTGGCATCCTGTCCAGAAAAGTGGGGTATGTGTGTCAGAAAGGAGCCTTTTAAAACTCCTGTCTTTGTCCATCATTACTCTCAAGAGAAAAACCCAGAAAACCTCAGTAGCGCTATGGGCTGGAGGGTTGGGGAAGAGCTGTGAGGCAGGTAGCAGGCAGCCTTCTGCCCTTCCCGCTCAGGGAATGGAAACTCCCTGGGCAGAAGAGGAGCCGGGACGGAGACATCTCTGAGGCAGAGGCCTCCGAGGCGCTTGAGAAGGTACTTGGGCTTCGCAGGCTTGGAGGCTGCTGTGTCCTCTGCCCAGCACACTTGTACCCCCAAGGCCCAAAAGCCCAGCTTCTCGCTGACCTCTGAGGGCGGCCACAGCTGGAGGACCATTTTCTGAGGCAGCCTTATTGTCCCAAGGGTCACTAGTAGATGCTGGTGGAGGCCCAGCACCTGGAGGCTGGTCCTCATCCCTTCTTGGACCTCTCTGCTCAACTCACTTCCATTCCTAGTACATTTTCAGGCGACGGAGAACTGTCCAGAAGCCGGAAGCCTTCACTTTCCTGCAGCTCTCCCTGAGTTCTACATTACCTGTTTTTGTCTTCAGGGACCAGGGCCTCTCATTCCTCCTCTCCTCCATCTGCCCAGGAACTCGCAGAGGTGAAGTGCAGCCTCTCACACCCCCCAGAGAGGGCCTGCCCTTGGCAAATGGCTTCCTGAGCACTGGAGAAAGATGGAGAAGACGCAGGGCAGGAGTGGAGGCTGCGGGCTCAGAGGGCCTCCCCTGGCCGCCTCTGACAGCCCCTCCCTGTCCCTGACTCCCCTCCGCAAACATGACCCACCAGGCCCTCCCGACAAGCCCCCGCCGTGCCTCCCCCTTCACAGGCTCCCAGGCGGAGGAGATGGAAAGCAGACCCTCCTGAATGTTTAACTTCAGCGGAGATGATAATAACTTTCCCATGGACGCAACTGTATCCTTTCCCTGTGTTCCTTCGGGGATCCCGAAACTCCATACGGTTCTCATTTGCAGCTCGTTCCTGAGGAGGCCTCATTTCCTCGCCACACACCCCTGATGTGGTCAGGGTCTCCCTCCCACAGCCCGGGTGGAATGGGGGTGGGGTGGGGGCTTCCCTGAGCTTTTCTCTAATGGCTGCCCCCCTTTGCCTGCCTTGGCCTCCCCAGATCCCTCTCTTGGCCTCTGCCCTTTCCCTAACCCCTGCCCCCCAATGCCTCAGGCCTTTCAGTTCCTGCTCCCCACGCCTAGGGGCTGTGGTCAGGGCTGTTCCCTAGGCAGATGTGCCTTTCTAGAAGCTTCTCCCATTCAGCTTGGTAGGCATGTGGAATGACTCCAGGGGTCACCATCAGTGCTGTATCCTATGTGAATGGCGCCTCCTAGAGTTAGAAGGCCAATAGTATGCTGGTAGGCCCCAAAAGAAGAGGAGTTTCAGAACCCTTTCCAGCCAGGAAAAGACCCCAGTGGCTTTTATTTCCATACCCTAACCCCCTCTTGCCAGTCAGCTCTGCTCCCCAAACTCTTTCCCCCACACACCTCTCGTAATTTTGACCTTGCAGGAAACCCAGAGGAGTTGAGAAGAGGAAAGAAAAGAACAATAGACTCTCCCGTTTGCACGGCACTGTAGTTTTTTTGTTGTTTTTTTAACACTTTCACATTCCTGGCATCTCTCAAGCTTCAAAACACCCCTGTGAGTGTGTGGAGCAGGGGGGCATTATTGGCATTTAATAAAATAGACGAGGAAAAGGACCCAGGGAGGTTGAAACGACAAGTCTGGATGTTAGAGCCAGACCAGGGCCACTTAGGTCTGGTTCTGCCCGCGTCCTGTTTCAGAGGTCACAAGGCAGGAGGGGCAGAAATGCCGGGAAGCAGGCCGTGCGCTTAGTCATGAGGCGTGTGGATGGTGGAGCCAGACTGCCTGGGTGGAAGTCTCCTGCTCCACCATTTGCAAATTGGGTAACCTTGTGTGAGTCACTTAACTGCTCTGTGCCTCTGTTTCTTCTTCTGTAAAATGGGGATTGATAGTATAGCTATGGGTTAATAAAGAGAAAGGGTGAAGAGCATTGCCAGGACTAAGTGCTTTGACCACTGTTATCAGATGAGGGGGAGCCGAATGGAAGGCCACAGAGGACTTGGCTTCTCCCTCCCTCCAGCCCGCCTGTCTCCACACCACACACTTGGAGATCTTCGACGACAAGTAAGCCCTGTGGATGTTGCTGCTCTCGCCTCTGCATCTGGCTCCCACCTCAGGTCTCGTTTTCCAGGCCTAGTTCTGAAGTCACGGGCCAGTGGTTTCTATCCCCCTCTCGCTGTTGGCAGCTCTCTGGGCCCCAGTACCAGCCCCGCTAGGGCTCAGAGATCCCAGGACTGCCTTCTTGGTTGCCAAGGTCCTGAGTACCCACAGGAAAGGAAGCGCTCTGAGCGGGCCTCAGGAGCCCGGCTTGCCCTCAAAGCCTGGTCCTTCCAGGCGGTTCTTTTGTCTGAGGCTGGACCCAAGATAAATAGATGTGATTAGGAGATCAAAGCACTTTCCACAGGTTTGGCCTGAGGGGGCCCTTTGATCTGCCATCCCTTCCACCCCTCCCCATCAGCCCCACCATCCCCGGAGTCCTCTCAACTCAGAAACCTCTCTCTGCTTTCATTCCTCTTCTTATCAGGCTGCTGCCTCAGCGCTCTGAGCCAGGCTCAGTCGTGCCTGTTGATGAGGAGCTGGGTTTTCCCCTCCAGGTTGTTTACTAAATCACCAGTTCGAAGCTGAAGCCAGCACGATGCAGCAGGTCTGCGAAACCCAAACGGTTTCATTTTGAGCCTCAGTTGCAAAACCTGAAATCTTGATATGCTTGTAAATGATGGCCGGGTGAATCACGCCTGGCTCTCGGGGTATCTAATTAGATGCAGGTCCTGCCTGGTCTCCCAGAACTTGGCCCAGTGAAGGGAGAAATCACTATGAGTATTCTTTCTTTTTTGCTTTGAAAAAGGTAGAAATTCCTGTAAGTGTTTACTGTGGAGAACCTGTGGAATTTTCCTGAAAACTTGAGAGATGGCTTCAACTGATTGTGTTGTAACTGCTCAAAATGTACCCTCTTGACATTTATGGGCTCGTCCTCAGGCCGTTCAGGCTGCAAGGCCCTAAAACCAGAAGGGAGGTGTGTGCCGAGGAGGCGAGGCGTCTCCTGACCTTCCGGGCGCATTCCAGGACAGGCCGCCTCGGCCAGGTTTCTCTGCCACCAGCACAGGCCATGGGGGCCCCTGCTGGCCTGCTCCTGGGGCTCCCGTTCCGACCCTGGGTCTTGAGCCCAGCTCAAGCTGATGATGTGCAGGGCAACTGGGTGCCTGTGAGGGAGAACTTCCTCATCGAATGAAAGCGGTGGTGGGGGACACGGAGGAGCATTTCTGGGAGAATCTCCAGGGAGGAGGGAGATGTCTGCTCCGAGCTTCCCTAGGGGCAGGCAAACGGGGACTCCGGCTGCTTTTCTTTTTTTTTTTTTGGTGAGGAACCCTAGCCCTGAGCTAACATCCATGCCAATCCTCCTCTATTTGCTGAGGAAGACTGGCCCTGGGCTAACATCCGTGCCCATCTTCCTCCCTTTTATATGGGACGCCGTCACAGCATGGCTTGACAAGTGGTGCATCGGTGCGCGCCCGGGATCCGAACCTGTGGACCCTGGGCCGCCGCAGCGGAGCGCACGCACTTAACTGCTACGCCACCGGGCGGCCTCCGGCTGCTTTTACACTTTTCCCTCCAGGAGGACAGGCCTTGGGGAATCTACTTTTTCTAATATGACAGGAATTGACACCCTAGGTTCATTTATTCAGCAGATATTTAGTGAGGGCCTGCCGCGTGGTAGGAGCTGGTCCAGGCGCTGGGGATAGATCAGGGAGCAACATGGGTGGAAGATTCCACCTCTCATGGAGTTTACATCCTAGGAACTGGAGAAGATCAACATTAAACATAATAAAGGAGTAAATGATCTCTCTTAAAAAGGAGAGAAGCATTATGGACAAATGTCAAAGGAGAGAAGAAGGGGGATTAATTGGGAGTATGAGATGGGGGTGGCGGCTGAATTGAATAGGGCGGTGAAGGGGAGCAGTCTCTGTCACCCCAAAATATGCCTCTTTGGCATAAGGATGATCTTGTCCTGGTTATTTTTAAGAAACAGCAGACACAGGAGAAACTCTGAAAACCTAGTAGGAGTTACTCTTTTGTAAGGGACATTTACATTTATAAGGGAAATCTCCATTTGTAAGGGTGTCTCCCTCTCTGTACCAGGAAGAGAAGGATGACTCTAAATCTTTGGAAATTCTTATCAATGGAGAAGGCACAGACTTAAATCTGCATAACCACCTTACCCTTGTTTTCTATGCTTTGCCTGATAACCTCCCATAACTAGCTCCCAAATGTCTTCTTTTGTCTTTAGCTGGAGATGGTATTTAAGGTGGTGGCTTGGGCCATTTCAAGGAGTTACTCAGTTTTCCTGGGTCTCTCCCATGTATACAGAAGGTATATATGTTATTAAACTTCTATTTGTTTTTCTCCTGTTAATCTGTCTTTTATTACGGGGGCCTCAGCCAAGAACCTAGAAGAGCAGAGGGAAAATTATTTTTCCTCCCCTACGGTGGTCAGGGAGGCCTCAAGGAGAAGGAGACATTGGTGCAGAGGCTCAAAGGAGGTGAAGGAGTAGGCTGGGCGATTATCTGGGGAAAGACCGTTCCAGCCAGAGGGAACAGCCAGTGCAAAGGTCTTGAGGAGGGATCGCCTGGAGTGTTCCAGACGCAGCAAGGAGGCCAGTGTGGCTAGGGCAGAGGGGGGGAGAGAATAGGAGATTCAGGCTGAGACGTGAGGGTAGGGCAGATTCTTGTACCCTCCTGGAGGCCATTGTCAGGACCTTGGCTTTTACTTTGAGTAAAATGGGGAGCCACTGCAGGGTTTTGAGCAAAGGAGTAACTTAGGTTTTAAAAGGATCACCTTTTCAATATGAACTTTCCAAAATTCTCATGCAGCATAAAAAGGGAATAAGCCATATTAAATTCCAATATTGAGTGTCTAATATGTGCTAAGCATTGTGTGTCCTAGTTGCTAGGAATACAGGAGGCTCTTCATCTAAGGAACTCACTATATATGTGTGCATATGGGGGGGTCCTGTCAGAGACTGGAAACAAATTCAATCACAACACCAAGTGAAGAAGCACAGAGGTGATGGGAGGAGTCAGGGAAGGCTTCCTGAAGGGACGTCAGAACTGGGTTCTGAAGGCTGAATAGGAGTTTTCCAGGTTGCACAAGGGGGAAAGTCGTTTCAGCAGAGGAAACAAACTGTGGAAAGGAATAGAGGCTTGAAAGAGCAGAAAATTATAAGTAATTCAGGGAATGAGTGGACATTGTAATGTGGAATGTGCTGGAGGGAGTGGGCAGAGATGAAGTTGAAGAGAGAAAGGAGAGGGGGAGACAGAGAGAGTGAAGGAGAAGAAATGCTCATCTCTTGTTCCCTGGCAGCTGAAGATAGGTTCTCTGCCCAGGCTTCACATGTCAAAGGCAAAACTGTCTGGTTTCTGAGATTTCACCTGATCAAGTGTGATGTGTTCTCTGTGCCTTGTTTTGTCCTAGTTTGGGTTCCCCCCGAAGCAGACCCTGAGTGCAAGGAGTTTATTTGGGAGGTGATCCCCGGACGCACCTGTGGGGGCATCCAGGAATGAGACAGGGAGGGGAAGGAATGCAGTAGAGGGCAAGTGAATAAGTAGATGGGAAACAGCCTCAATCCTGCCGGGTCCCCTGGGAATGAGTGTACAATTTACATGAGGGGTGAGGGGGCTGGGGTGTTTATCCTCCAATCCCATCAGTCATTAGTTGAGGGCTGTCCCTGGGGGTGGCAACTCCTCCGCCTCCCAGTCTTTCCTGCAGCTGGGGAAAACCCCCAGGCAAAGACCTGAAGTGGAAGATGAGTACCAAGGGCACATTCAGGCACCCACAGCATCTGTTACAACTGTATACGTTTCTTCAACAACCTACTAGGTCTGCACCACTGTGCTGGAGAGGCCTCGAGCCCTTCTGTGGCCAAGGAGGACACCGATGTGGGGAGAGTTAGGCAAACCAGGCCCAGGCCCAGACTCAGGCGTTCTGGGCTCCCTCTTGCCGCAGTCCACGTGACATAGGCTCAGGGGTAAAGGGAGAGATGGATGAGAAAGGACCGGCCTGCACACTTGCTCTTGAGTCAGAGGTAGTAGAAGGGTTTGCAGTGCAGAATCTCTTTTCAGTGTCGACAATCTCTCTCTCTTTTCCTTTTACTGCAGTAAAATGTACATAACATAAAATTTACCATTTTAACCATTTTTAAGTGTACCATTCAGTGGCATTAAGTATACTCACAATGTTGTATAACCATCACCACTATTTCCAGAACTTTTTCATCATCCCCAACATAAACTCCATACCCATCAAACAACAGATAACTCCCCACTCCTCCCTCCCCACTGCCCCTAGTAACCTCTGATCTACCTTCCGTCTCTATGCATTTGCCTATTTTAGGTACCTCATATAAATGGAATCATACAGTATTTGTCTTTTTGTGTCTGGCTTCTTTCATTTAGCATAATGTCTTCAAGGTTCATCTACCTTGAAGCATGTGTCAGAATTTCATTCCTTTTTAAGGCTGAATAATATTCCATTGTATGGATAGGCCGTATTTTGTTTATGGACACTTGGGTTGCGTCCACTTTCCGGCTATTGTGAATAAAGCTGCTATGAACATGAGTGTGCAAATATCTGTTCAAGTCCCTGCTTCCCATTCTTTGGGGTGTATACCTAGCAGTAGAATTGCTGGATCCTGTGATAACTCAACGTTTAGCTTGTTGAGGATCTGCCATCCTGTTTTCCACAGTGGCTGCACCATTTTCCATTCCCATCAACAGTACGTGAGAATCTCTTTTAAAGACACTTTGGTCCAGCTCTTCACACCAGCTGGGGAGGTGGGGGTTGGATGAGGACCACCCCCCACATGGGGGGATTACACGGGGTCAAGTGAGGACACACCCAGACTTACACGGTGAGGCCTGCTGACAGTTGAGGGGACCCTTTTGGTCTCTGAGTGTCCAGTTCATTCTAGCACAGCTGCATCACTTCAGCTGGACTATGTCATAGTGCTGGACAGCTGGAAGGCCATGGGTCCGAGGCTTGCCTTTACTATGGCTGTGTGACCTCAGACAAAGGACTTCCCCTTCCTGAGCCTCAGTCTCCTTCCCTGTACAAACAAATGAATAGGAAGAGGATGGGCAGGTGAAGAGGTAATGTGAGTCCAGTGCTCAGCACGGGACCTGGCAGATAGTATGTGCTCCCTCAGTGGGCACCATTGTCACTATGATCCATTTCCGGGGATTCCTCTGTGGGTGAGCCTCTAGGTGGCAACTTATGCACCCAAAGTCAAGGTTAAGAGCCTACTTGGTGCCCATAACTGTGCTAGGATTTGGGCGTGGAACAACATGGTGGACACCATGATACACGCCCAGATCCCCCTTTAAGAAAGGACTTACTGTCCCAGTTTGTTGGGGTGCTCTCAGGGGCACCCTCCAGCTGTCAGCACCTCCAGGGGCTGCCTCAGCTACAGAGAGTGCCTTGGTCAAAGTCACACCCTTCCAGTGACCTTTTAATATGGTGATATAAAGGCCTAATCACCAAGGCCTATCTCTGGACAGCTCCATGGTAGGCTGAATAATGCCCCCCACCCCGCCAAGATGTCCACATCCTAGTTCCCAGAACCTGTGAATATGTTTATCAGCTTGCATGGCAAAAGGGACTTTGCAGAGGTGATGGAATTAGGATCTTGAGATGGGAGATCAGCCTAGATTATCTGGGTGGGCCCAATGCAACCACAAGGGTCCTTATAAGAAGGGAGTAAGAGGATCAGAGTCACAGAAGGAGATGTGACGAAGGAAGCAGAGGTCAGAGTGATGTGACTGCTGGCTCTGAAGACGGAGGAAGGAGCCATGAGCCAAGGAATGCAGGCGGCCTCTGGAAGCTGGAAAAAACAAGGAAATGAATTCTTCCCTGAAGCCTCCAGAAGGAACACAGTCCTGCCAACACCTTGATTTTAGATTTCTGACCTTGAGAACTGTAAGAGAGTAAATGTGTGGTGTTGAAAGTCGATAAGTTTGTGGTAACTTGTTCCAGCAGCAATAGGAAACCAGCACAACTCTGAAGGCAGGTTCAGTTCCTGAGCTCCCTGTGGGGAGGGGGGAGCAGGGGTCCCATAGATGCTGCTGCCGGCCTTCCTCTGCCCAATCCTGCTCCCTTCCACACAGGTTGGTGCCACGGGCTCTCCTTAATAAACATCCTGCACCTTAAACTCCATCTCGGAGTCTGCTTCCTGGCGAACCCAACCTGCCACAGCTGGCATATATATATATATATATGCGTATATATATATATTTTTTTTTACAGCTTTATTATGGACAATTTCAAACAGACACAAAAGTATCAAGAACAATATAATGATCTCGCATGATCCCATCGCCCAGCTTGGACAATCGCCAACTCGTGGCCAATCCGATTTGATCTACACGGGAACTAGTTTCAAGGGAGAAGCAGAGCTCCTGCCCCAGAGACGCTCCTGGGCTAGGTGGGGACTCAGATGGGGCAGATGTCTCTGAGGCCAAGAGAGCGCAGGCAGCAGAGCCCACGTCAGCAGGTGTGCGGCCAGGGGCGCAGAGGAGCAGCCTCGGAGAAAGGCAGGAAAGGGGGAGAGCCGACCAGAGCGACAGGGCAGGCCACGTCCTGAAGGGGTGGGTCCCAGGGTCACGGGTACCTGAGTGGGAGGCAGGAGGCAGGTGATGCGGGAAGAGACATAGCAAGCAGCACTTGACTAGAGTAGACCATCACCTGCCTTTGTGTTTCATTCCATTGTCTTTCTAAACCATTTTGTTTTTTTCTAAATAGGCCTCCACCTGCTTCTACAAGACTCTATTAATAATGGCAATGCTAGAATAGTGCCAGCTGCCGGGCTAAGCACCTCCCACAGGTTAGCTCACGAATCCGCCCAACAACCCTAGGAGGCAGGTACTATTTTTAACCCCGTTTCACTGAGACAGTGAAGTAAGGCCACTTGGCCAGGGTCCCATGGATAGCGTATTAGTGTTCTAGGCCTGCTGTAACAAATTGCCACAAACTGGGTGGCTTACAACAACACAAATAGATTCTCTCTCCGTTCTGGAGGCCAGCAGTCTGAAAGCAAGGGGTTGGCAGGGCTGGGCTCCCTCTGAAGGCTCTAGGGAGGATCCTTCCTTGCCTCTTCCAGCTTCTGGAGGCACCAGGCATCCCTGGGCTTGTGGCTCCAATCTCTGCCTCCGTCTTCACACGGACTGCTCTCCTCTCCATGTGTGTCTCTTATAAGGGCACTTGTCATTGGATCCAGGGTCCACTTGGATCATCCAGAATGATCTTCTCTCAAGATTCTTTTTTTTTAACTGAGCCTCAGTGTCCAGGGATTTTACTGGGTTGGTGTCGTAGGCGTGGAGCACCTGGGTAGCTGACAGGAGTCACTAAGTCTCCAGCCCCTCCAGAGGACAGACTGATACAGGGAGATGCAGGGTCCCCATACATGTCACATTGTTAGCATGAATGATCTGGCATGGCCTGAAGCTCCAGGAAAACAAAGACATTGTTATCCAGCAGAATATTCCCAGAGCATAAAGGTCATCTCCCAGGAGCTGGTCAGGGGTCAGTCACTGCTTTACAAGGTGCAGGATGTGAAACCTCCAAAACTGCTGACTTTACCCTTTACTGCAAGGGACTCACTCGGCCTGGATGCCCACATTCCAGGCCCGACTCCACTCACCCCACCATGGGCCAGCAGCTCAGCCAGCACCATCAAATCTGCCCAACTTCATCTACGACGCCCCAGTAGGTGGGGAGCTCAGGGATGGCCAGGAAGTGATGTGTCAGGTTAACATCTAGGCTCAGTCCTCAGGTTCCAGAGCCCTCCCTGGGAAGTCTGACAACCTCCCTGAGCCTCTCAGTGCCCTCTCCCAGCCCCTCAGGGATGCTCGTGTCCAGTTCCCTGTAGAGTAGAGTCTGCCTCATGGCCAGGCTGGAGCTAGAAGACACTGTTATGGAATCCAACCCCAGGGCACCGTCCTGGGAGTTGCTGGGTCAGGCTGGGCTCTCAGGAGGCTTCTCAAGATTCTTAACTTAATTACATCAACAAAGACCCTCTTTCCCAAGTAAGCCAACATTCCCAGGTTCCAGGGGTTAGGACGTGGACATAGGTTTTTGGAGGCCACCATTCAACCCACTACAGATGGGAAGAAAGGGACCAGGGGTCTGAACCTAAGAAAAAGTATCTGTTGTCCTTGGAATGTGATTCAGTCTTACCAAGAAGAGCCGGACAGGTAGGAACTCCCTTGGGCAGGTTTTACAATGTGGCCCCAAGTTCTTTGACACTCCCCCCATCGAAAGGTGGTGTCTCTGCCTCTACCCTTGAATCTGGATGGACTTGTGACTCACTTGTCACCAAAAGAATGTGGCAAAGTGATGCTGTGTGACTTCCAGTGGTGCATCAGAAAAGGCAATGAAGCATCTGCCTTTTTTGCAAAAACATTTGCCTGTGGAGCTCTGAGCTGCTATGTGAGCTGTCTGAGTGCCCTGAAGCCGCCACACGGGAGGAAGCCCAGGCCACACGGAGAGGTCCAACATAGGTATTCTGACCAATAGCTCTAGCTGACACAGCCGACAGCCAGCTTCCTCCACCTCCAGATGATTCCAGCCCCCGGCTGTCCAGTCATCCCGCCCCCCGCATGGAATCTTCCCAGCTGAGGCCCCAAGAAATCACGGAGCAGAGACAAGCTGTCTCTGCTGTTCCCTGTCTGAATCCCTGACCCATGGAATCCGAGGATAAGAAAATGGCTGTTTTAGGCCACTAAGTTTTGGGGTGGTTTGTCACACAGCACCAGTAACCAGGACACCCCTCCTTGTCTAGAGAAAGCCCCAAATAGGAGGTTAGCAGTTCCTGAGAAATAGGTCTGATTCAGAGAGACGAAGAAAATACATCCTGTGTGAACTAGCACCACCCCCCCAATTTCCAGTGGTTCTGTGATGAGAGATGAGGTGAGATGGGGGTGGGGGGCGCACAGAAAATGGAAGCAGCTCCTCTCAGCATGAGAAACCACCTCTTCCCAAAGCCCACTCACAGACAGAGCCGGGCAGCCTGAGGCTGTGGCCCAGCTGCCTTCCCCACAGCTGCCGCCAGAGCGAGGCCCCTGAACAGGGGCCGCAGTGGAGCCCAGCTGCAGGTACCACTTCCCAGGCAGCTGCAGCAGACTGCAGGCCCCGGCTGCCTGACCGACCACACAGCCCGCAGGGCCCAGCCTACGCTACCCCAGGGGGCTGACCGCTCCTCCAGGCCTGCCTTAGCCAGGGCCTGGGTCTGTCTGCTGCCCTGGCTGCCAATTACAGCACTAGCCCATTCATTTGCTGGATTGGATCTTTGGATTTTGTCATTTGCTATGCGGAGGTTTTCTTTCTGACTAATTTGTTTACCAGGTTTAATTCTTCAATCATGTTTTCATTTTAAGAGATTTCAGGGTAATTATAAACTTTGAATAAATCCATCTGAGGCACCGAAGCGCTCTCAGCTCAGCTCTGCTAGGGCCTGCCTTTCTGTCGCTACACTTGAGAGTTGGTGTGAATAGGGCCTTTCCTGCCCACCCCCACCCGACTCCTGCAATTGAAAACAGCTGGGCCTCTAGGAGCCAAGGTCAGGATTTGAGAAAAAGCCACAAAGGAAAACCACACCGGAGTTGGGGAGAGATGGAATCAGGCCTGTGTGTGAGTGAGGCTCCGGAACCTGCGAGAGTCAGCCCTTCTCCAACTGTCTCGCCCAGGCTGCTCCCCCGGGCACCGGGCAGAGGGGCCCAAGGCACAGGCTGCCGCAGCATTGCCAGCTGAGGGTTTGTCGAAGCAGGGTGCAGGGATTCCTTGGAAAGGAGCAGATGCAGAGGCTGTGGCTCTAGTTGCAGCCACAAAGTCCCTGAGCAGTGGGGCCATAGGCAAAGTCTCTGAGCCCTCAGGAGTCAAATAGAAATATCTCGAGGATAATAATGACAATTCCTGCTCCCTCCACTTTGCAGGCTTGTCACGAAGGAGCTGATGGAGGGGAGGCATTTTGTAAGCTGTATCCGGTGGCACAGTTGTGAGGTGGTGGTGGTGTGGAACAAAGTCTTTTGGTCATATCAGCAGGGTCACACTGGCAGGCTGGGGTGATGTGACACCCGAACAAGTGATATAAAGGCAGGAAATGCCACCAGGCCCCTAGACGTCTTGACTCCATCACCATTTCTCAACCAGCACGTCCTGGCTCCTGGGTGTGCTGGAATGGTCTCTCTGGAGTGGTGAGTGTCTGAATTGTGACTCAGGATCCCAGTTCTGGCCTCAGCAACTTATCAACACCACACAGGAGGGCTGCCTGTGTCCTGCATCTTATCAGCATCAACAAATTAGGGTTGCCTAATTTGCATACTTACAGCCAGCTGGTGAGTGGTTAGGTAGGTACAGTGCTGCATGTGCAGTAATCATAACCAGGATCAAGGGATTAAGCTTAGCTGATTTACATGCAGCCAATCATAGCCAAGGTATGAACAGCAAAGCTGCCTGGGGAACCAATCACAGGAAGAGAATTCTCCACTGCCGAGTGTAAGCCCTTGAGCTTCCAGAGTTTGATGGCGCTTGCTCCCACTGCAGGGTAGACGCTGTGTGGGGACTCAGGACTTGCTCTGATCAGAGTCTGGAGCTGGATCGCATCCACAGTGACAGCGTAGGCAGCCGAGGTCGAGAAGAAGGGAGTGGCCATACTGTTGTTTGGCTTCTTCTGGAAGCAAGCCTGAGACCAAGATTCTAGTGCAGGGAACACCAGCAGGGGACTGCAGGTTTGTGGGAAGACAGCTAATAAAGGGTGCACGGTCATGCCAGGTACCTCTGGTGGCCACTGTTGTAGACTGAACTACAAATTCATATGTTGAAGTCCTAGCCCCCAGGACTTCAGAATGTGACTGTACTTGGAGAGAGGGCCTTTAAAGAGGTGATTAAAGTCAAATGAGGTTGTATGGATGGGCCCTAATCAAGTATGACTGGTGTCCCCATAAGAAGAGGGGAGTAGGACACAGACACACACAGAGGCAAGACCATGTGAAGACACAGGGAGGAGAAGGTGGTTGTTTGCAAGCCAAGGAGAGAGGCTCCAGGAGAAACCCACTCTGCCAACACCTTGATCTTGGACTTCCAGCCTCCAGAACTGTGTGACAGTACATTTCTGCTGTTTAAGCCGCCCAGTCTCTAGTACTTTATTGTGGCAGCCCGAGCAAATGAATACAGCCACAAAGTCTCATTTCCATTGTAGGAAACAGTGTAGAACACAGGCTTCCAAGTTATCCCCCAAGAGAGGTGAGGATGCTAGGGTATTTACCCACCAACCTACATCAGTCATTCAATAGGGGCTGCTCCCAGGGGGGCATTAATTCTCACACTCTCCATCTGCCACAGGGGCAGGCAAAGCAGCTTTGGTGACCAGTAGAAGCCCCCAGGTGAAGAAACTCAGGGATTGCCATTTGAAAGTGGGCCTGGATGCACAAAGTGGTAAGAGTGAGGGGACTTGTGGGCAGCAACGATGATGGCATCTGCCGCACAGGCCAGTGAGATGAATAATGGGCTGTCTTAGGTACCTGCCTGGTGGCTAAGCCACCAAGGCCTTTGACCTCTACCCCAAAGGAATATGTGTGTGTGCGGTGTGTATTAATAGGAAGGTTTAGTCTAGATAGAATACTCGCTTTTATATTGGATGATCCTGTGTAATGTCGTATGACCCTAAAATAAATATAACTTACAAAAGTTACCTCTGGGGGCCGGCCCAGTGGCGCAGGCGGTTAAGTGCATGCGCTCCGCTGCGGGGGCCCGGGGTTCGCTGGTTCGGATCCCGGGCGCGCACTGACGCACTGCTTGGCAAGCCATGCTGTGGCGGCATCCCATATAAAGTGGAGGAAGATGGGCACAGATGTTAGCCCAGGGCCGTCTTCCTCAGCAAAAAAAGAGGAGGATTGGCGGATGTTAGCACAGGGCTGATCTCCTCACCAAAAAAAAAAAAAAAACACACAAAGGTTACCTCTGGTTAGTTTCCATGCCAAAGCCAGTGGGGCGAACGAGCATGTAACACAGTTCACTGTGGTCTTGGACCCCTGTAGCTTTGGTGGCCTCCCTAGCGAGTCCTGGAGCACTTCAGTGCCTCTTGCTAATTTTAGACTCGTGGACTGGGCACAGCTGGGATGAGGGCGCTTTGAGTCAGGCTTCTTGGCTTCAAGCAACTGAAACCAACACTAGCCTACTTCAATCAGAAAGGGGTCTCTGGAAGGTGTGAGGTAGTCCACATACTTGAGGGAAGGGGGCAGGACTCATAGATAAGAACACTCTGCCCGGGGGTGGGGGTGACTTGCTGGCACACCCCACCACAGCTTCTGTAGGACACTGTTATGCTGGACCCTTGAGATCACCACCATGGTGTCATTGTCCCTGCCTCTTTATGACATTCCCTTGAGATTCAAAGTCTTGGGGCACCCTGGCCGCTGAGGTTAGGGGAGAGGGTAGTTTTAGCGAGAGGAGCTGGGCCATGAGCTTCTCTAAATGGGAGGCAGACCGTGTGTTTCCCCAGTATTACCCAAACCAGAGGATGCCTCCCATACGGGAGAGACACTTGTGCTTGGCACAGGGGTAGGTGAAAATTCTAGAAGTAGGGAGATGAGGGTGGATTTGTTCCTGTGAGTCCTGGCTCGTTTGCTCAGTCTTGGGTCGGGCTAGTGGAGACAGTGGGTAGACTAAATGTCTGGCTGTATGTCGGGTGAGTGCCCTTGACCAGGGATCCCTTCGGGCACTAAGAGGCACCAAGGGGCAGAATCAGGAAGACCAAAGGACACTGGGTGTTCTGCTGATCTATTACCGCATAACAAACCACTCCAGAACAGTGGTTTAAAACCATAACAATCACTTATACTGCTCACAAATCTGGGGCTTGACTGGACTAGGCCAGGAGGTTCTTGATTAAGGGTCTCTTAGGTTGCAGTGACATAGTGGCAGGGGCTGGAGTCATCAAAGGCTTCTTCACTCACAGGTCTGGCTCCTAAGCTGGGGGCAGAACCAGCTGGGCCCTTTGGGCCTCCCTATCTCTGTGTGGCCTCTCTGCATGGCCTTTCCAACATGACAGACAGCTCAGGACAGTGGGACTTCATACAGATCAGCTCAGGGCTTTCAAGAAAGAGAGCCAGACAGAAGCTGTATGGCCTTTTGTGACCTAGTCTTGGAAATTGCTCAATATCACTTCCACCGTGTTCTATTCCTTCCATGTGAGTCTGGAAGGCCAGCCCATATTCCAGGGGAGGGGGTTAGACTCCTCCACCCTTTGATGGGTGGGCCGTCAAAGAATTTGGGGACATGTGTTAAAACCACCACAGTGGGCTAGGAGATGGCAAACAGCCACTTGGCTTGATTGTTTGAGTGGACCAACACATTTTTCCTTCTCTATGTTCTAATTTGGCTGCTTGTTTCCCAGGATGCAGGAAGGCCCTGGCTCAAGCTCCCAGCAGCATGTTAGTAACTAACGTGTTTGCACCTCGTGGGCTGGACCCACCGACTCCAGTTAATCCCACTTCATCATTATGCCAGGAGAGCTCATTCCAACTGAAATTTGACTATTGGTTTTTAATTTTGGTGCCATTTTTCATGCTGATGGCTCTTCTGGCTGACAATAAATTACCCTGGGTGCAAATTAAATACAATAGAATTGCTAATCAGGCCATTAGAATACGCTGACAGGGGGAAATCTGCAAGTTGTCAGACCTGGCGGGCTCTCCCCTTGCCTTTGGGACAGCATTCACTTGACTTCCAATGGACCTGTGCCTAGGACCGATTCAATATTGGAAATAGACACCTGCAGGCAGCTGGAGGGACTGAGCAAGTGGCTGTAAGGCCTGCAATCCTCCGCTGGTTCGGCTGGTTCTTTTTGCAGGAAATATCTTGTCCTGTCAGTACACATGTCCCTGGGGATCACTGTCTAATGTCCCATACACTCTTCTCATGCAACAAAGTGTTGCGATTTAATTCTCAACCTCCAAGCCCAGAAGGAAGGCACCAAATATCTGGCATAATGAACAATGTTTTCAGATTTCTAAATTTAGAGGGAAGGTGAGAACACACCAGCAGTTTTTCTGCTGTGTCTAATTCTGAGCAAAGACAGAAAGACTCTTCTCCGTTGAAGCCTTCCTGTCGCACATTCAGTCACAGTTTCTTTATATATATATTTTTTAATCCCTATAAAACTGAGTGAGAGGAAATCGATTCAGGAGCTGCTTCCTAAGGGTGTAATGCTTGATGCCAAATAGTGGCTCTGTAAATTAGGAGGTGTTAGACCTTCAGAGAAGATAGAATGTGGTCTTCACAGGCGAAGATGCAAGCCCGGACGCTGGGCAGTGATTTTGCTGGGGGAGGGGAGGTGTATTGAGGATCATTTACAAATGAGAGGAGGACCTCACTGAAGCCATAATAGCTGACACTTATTGAACCCTGCCAGCCATATCTGGCCACTTGAAATGCTTGCAACATTTAATCTTCACCACGGCTCTCTGCCATGTAGATTACTATTATTACCCCCATTTCATGGATGGCAATCTTGAGGTTATGTCACTTTCTCAGGGTCACCCAACAAGTTAGTGGCAGGGCCAGTGTTACTAGATTGGATTCAGCTGCCGGAGAGAGAGAAAAAAATACTGGCTTAAACAAGGTATTCTTTCTTACACAAAGTTTGGAGGTAAGCAGTCCAACTCTGGTATGGCGGCTCCATAATCAACGGCCACCCAATTTCCTTCTATCTTGTTACTCCGCCTCCAACATGTGGTCTCTGCCTTGGGCTGCCAGTTAAAATGCAGGACACCCAGTTAAATTGGAATTTTAGATAAACAACGAATAACTTTTTACTGTAAGTATATCCTGTGCCATATTAAGTACATAAAATACTAAAAGTAAAGTATTAAAACTTTTTTTAATTAAATAAAAACTAAGTAAAAAAAAAATATATATATATATTTATTTTGCAGGGAAGGATTCTCCCTGAGCTAACATCTGTTGCCAGTCTTTCTCTTTTCTTTTTTCCCCTCCCCAAAGCCTCAGTGCATGGTTGTATATTCTAGTTGTAAGTCCTTCTAGTTCTTCTATGTGAGCTGCCGCCACAGTGTGGCTACTGACAGATGGGTGGTGTGGTTCCACAACCAGGAAGCGAATCCAGACCACTGAAGTGGTGAGAGCACTGAACTTTAACCACTAGGCCATCAGGGCTGGCTCAAAAATAAAATATTTTAATTTGCTCAATCTGGCAACCCTATCTCTGCCTCATGACTCAAGATGGCTGCTTGCACTCCGGCCTTCAGGATCACGCTTCAGGCAGCAGGAGGGAGGAGGGTTAAAGAAGGGTCTCCCTCCCTTTAAAGACACTTTGTGGAAGTCACACTCCAAACTACTGCTCACTTCACATTGGCCACACGTGGCTTTTACAGAGGTGGGGAAGTACGGCTTTTATTCTGGGCAGCCATGGGCTCAGCTGACAATCAGAGCTTCTGTATTAAGAAAAATGGATATCAGGGGTCAATTTAGTGTCTGCCACACCTGGGATTTAAACCCACGTCAGAGTAGCTTTCAAGTCTTAGGGCTTAATCACCCTGCTGTCTTGACTGTTCTCCATTTCATGAAAGAAAGGGTGGAGTAGACATCGTGTGTGTTGCACACAGCCCTTTTTGGATCCTTTTCACAATTTCTGGGTGCCTCTTCCCTGACTTTTCTGTGCTTTTGCTGCAACAGCCTGCACATGCGACACTCTTCAGAGGCCTGCCCTCAGGCTACTGGAGCCTCTGATCACACCTGGGAATTTGGCTGGCTCGACTCCAATGACTCACTGTGCGGGAGTCTGCAAGCCCAGCTCCCTTGCCTGGAGTCAGGACCAACACTCAAGTGTAATTTACACTCCGGAGCCCTGGCGGGGTCAGGCCGAGGCCAAGTGTGCGCCCTTGCTCAGCTGCTCCCCTTTTCCTGTCCTGCTTTCCCCACTCCCTTAACTGGTCTCTCCTGGAAGCACTGCCTTCGTAAATCACTTGCACGCAAATCCTTTTCACAGTGTCTTAGTGGCCTAAGATAAGAGTTTACCCTGAAAAATATAAATAGGAAGTGGGACAGCACTTTTGAAGACAAAGCGGTTCTGTTGTCACATGCCCCTCCATGATGAAGAGGCCAAAGTGACTTGCAAAGCCCTTGAGCTTGAATTAGGTCACACCCTGCCTTACCAGCAAATCCTGAGCTGTGACAACTTGTACGAAGTTGGACATTTAATATTTATTTCCATCTTCCTCCAAGCTGTATGTTTTTTTAGGGAATATATATTCTTAGTCAGGGTTTGGTGGCGAAAACAGACAGTGCCCTGTGTTTCAAATAGGAAAGGATTTAATACTGGAGATTAGGTGCTTCTAAAGCAGTTGGAAGAGCTCTCAGATTTCCTCCAAACTTCCAGAGCATCAGAAAGTGCAGCGAGGAGTGCACGGATCTGTAGGACCAAGGTAGGCGGTTCTCCAGGAAGTGCCTGGGGGTTGCCATGAAAGTTTTCACTTGCTGTACCCTTCGTGTCTGTCTGCTGCTGCTAGAGAAGCAATAATTACGGTTTCTTGCCTCCCTTCGGCCTTCCAAGTCTTGTGCAAGTACAGTAGCTCCTCATTATTTGTGGATTCCCTATTTGCAAATTTGCCTACTCACTAAAATTTATTTCTAACCTCAAAATCAATACTCATGGCACAGTCAGGGTCATTCATGGACTTGTGCAGAGCAGCAAAAAACTTGAGTCCTCAGCACGCCATTCCCAGCTGAGATGGAACAAGGTGACGCTCAGCCTTCTTGTTTCAGCTCTTATACTGTAAACGTGTCCTTTTTGTGGTCTATTTAGTGCCGTGTTTTTTCACATTTTTTTGTGCTTTTTGTTGGTGACTTTGCTGTTTAAAATGGCCCCCAGGCATAGTGTTGAAGTGCTGTCCAGTGTTTCTAAGTACAAGAAGGCTGTGATGTGTCTTATGGGAAAAATATGTGTTAGATAAGATTTATTCAGGCCTGAGTTATAGGGCTGTTGGCCATGAGTTCAATGTTAATGAATCAATGATATATATTAAATAAGGTGTCTTTAAACAGAAACACACATAAAACAAGGTTATGTATTGATTGGTTCACAAAAATATTGTGATCAGAGGCTCTTAGGAATGGAAACCTGTATTTCCACTAAGAGCAATGGTTCAGTATTCACTAACTCAGTGTTCTCAGCAACTTCATAGAACATAGCTACCATGAATAATGAGAATCAACTATACTTCTCATTGGTGGAATTGAATTAGTAACCCATTTGGCAAGGAATGCTGGATCCCAAGCTTCCAGATGCTGCAATACTTGGGAGAGCATAAAAGGGGAAATGGTGCTGAGTTGCTCTGAGACAATCCAGCACAGTATGTGAAAGCATTTAATGATTTAAAAAAATTTTTTAGAGCCAGCCCTGATGGTCTAGTGGTTAAAGTTCAGCGCTCTCACCGCTTCAGCAGCCTGGGTCTGCTTCCTGGTCGTGGAACCACACCACCCGTCTGTCAGTGGCCATGCTGTGGTGGCGGCTCACATAGAAGAACTAGAAGGACCTACAACTAGGATATACAACCATGCACCAGGGCTTTGGGGAGAAAAAAAATTGACTTAAAAAAATATTTTTAATGGTGGCCCTAGGGTTTACAGTAATTAATTTATCAGTGTCTACCTTCAAATAATATCATGCCATTTCACATGTAGCGTAAAGACCTTATAACAGTATACCACCAATTCCTCCCTCCCATCCTACATTTTACTTTTAATCATACCATAAACACACAATGCATTGCTGCTATGTTGGCTTTAGACAGTCAGTAATCTTTCAGAGCAACTTAAAAAAATTAAATGAATTCTTATTTACCATTATTTGTTCCATTTCTAGCCCTCTTCATTTATTTGTGTAGATCCAAGTTTCTGTCTCATATCACATTCCTTCTACTTGTAACATTTCCTGTAGTGCAATTCTGCTGGCAATGAATCCTCTCAGTTTTTCTTTGCCTGAGAAAGTATTTCTCTCTCTTTTTTTTTTCCATGAGGAAGACTGGCCCTGAGCTAACACCTGTTGCCAATCTTCCTCTTTTCGCCTGATGAGGAAGAGTGGCCCTGAACTAACATCTGTGCCCATCCTCCTCTATTTTGTGTGTGGGACACCGCTGCAGCATGGCTTGATGAGTGGTGTAGGTCTGTGCCCGGGATCTGAACGTGTGAACCCAGGCCACCAAAGGGGAGTGCATGAACTTCACCACTATGCCGCCAGGCAGGCCCTGAAAGCATTTCTCTTTCATTATTTATTAAAATAGCAGTATTTTTATTGCATTTCTTGTTTTCCTTTGGCTTTATTGAGGTATAATTGATAAATAAAATAGTAAGATAAAGTGTACAACATGATGATTTGATACACGTATACATTGTGAGAGAATTCCACCCATCAAGTTAATTAACACATCTATTACCTCACATATTTACCTATATTGCCTTCCTTTTTTTTTTTTTAAGATTTTATTTATTTATTTTATTTCCCCCCAAAGCCCCAGCAGATAATTGTATGTCATAGCTGCACATCCTTCTAGTTGCTGTATGTGGGACGCGGCCTCAGCATGGCTGGAGAAGCGGTGCGTCGGTGCGCGCCCAGGATCCGAACCTGGGCCGCCAGCAGTGGAGCGCACGCACTCAACCGCTAAGCCACAGGGCTGGCCCCTATATTGCATTTCTTAAAAGTCAAAATACAAAATCTAAAACAAGTGACTTTTAAAAATCCCTTTGCTAATTATATCTCTTTCACTTTTGAAATATATGTTTGCTGGGTATAGAATTTGGGATTGACATGTTCTTTTTCTTTTAAGCATTTTAAAGATGGCACTTTATTGTCTTCTGACTTGCATGGTTTCTGAGGAGAAGTCTGCTATAATTCCTATCTTTGTTTTACTGTATATAATGTGTCTCTTTTCTCTGGCCACCTTCATGATTTTCTCTTTGTCTTTGGTTTCCAGCTACTTAAATATGATATGCTAGTTGTCTTTTTTAATCCTGCTTGGTGTTTTCTGAGGTTCTTGGCTCTGTGGTTGAGTGTCTGTCATTAATTTTGTAAAATTCTCAGCCATTATTTCTTCAAATATTTCTCCTGCCCCATTCTCTCTCTTCTCCTGGGATTCCCATTACATATATGTTAGACTGATATTGTCCCACAGCTCTTGGATGCTCTGTTCTGGATTTTCCCCCCACTCTTCTTTTCTCTTTGTGTTTCAGTTTGGGTTATTTCTGCTGACCTATCTTCAAATTTGCTGGTCAGCTGTATCAAGTCCCCTGATGAGCCATCAAAGGCACAGTAGTGTTTTTCATTTCTAGCATTTCCATTTGCTTCTTTCTTATTTTATTCTCTCTGATGAAATTACCCATCTGATCTTGCATGTTGTCCAACTTTTCCACTAGGGCCAGTGTCCAGTGGTTGTTGTCCCAGGCAAACAGGTCCTCATGTCTTGTCTCATCTTGGAGGCATCTGTCTTTCCTTAGAGTTCAGGTCACTTGGTTGCCCTGTGACCTTGGCTCTCTGATGAGCTCAAGAAAAGTGATTTTCAGATTGTCCAGATTTTTTGTTGGTATCGTTATAAGGGTGCTCTTTCCAGCATTCTACATCCTAAATGGACTACTGGTTTTTTTTGAGAGATATGTTTCTGTAGAAAAAGTATAAGAATTAATTTTGTGTTTAATTGCTGGTTTCTTTTAGATCCTTGAGATGTGCATATATAACCAAACCAAGGCACCAGTATTTACTTGGTGGAATTCAAGAGGAAATTCTCAATCACCAGAAGACTAGTTCAGAAGCATTGGTAAGTAGTGTAAATGACTGATCAAACTTAATATATTAACCCCTGTTATTGATTGAATTGTGTTCCCAAAATTCGTGTGTTGAAACCCCAACCCCTAATGTGACTGTGTTTGCAGAAAGGGCCTTTAAAGAGATAATTAAGGTTAAATGAGGTGTGAGGATGGAGCCCTAGTACAATCTGACTGATGTCCTTATAACAAGGGGAAGAGACACTAGGGATGTGCAAGCACAGAGGCAAGGATTCTGGTCACCAATTACAATGTATGGTTTTTTTCCCTCTACCAAGTAATTCTCAGATGCTAGCCGTGTGTCCTTCAATTTAACTCAATTCTGACACTATACCTGGAGATAGCATCAGATTCACAGGTTAGGGGCTCAGTCCCACAAGACTGCCACCCCCCAACTTCAGATGCCAGTCGCAAGCCCAGGTTATCACCTGTGCTTCTGACCAACTGACTATAGATTGAGGGTTCCAGTGACCCCCTCCTTGCATTCAGTTAATTCGCTAGAGTAGCTCACAGAACTCAGAGAAACATTTTACTTACTAGATTACTGGTGTATTACAAAGGATATTAAAGGATACGAATCAATAGCCTGATGAAGAGATATGTAGGGCAAGGTCCTGAACAAAGGAGCATCTGTCCTCGTGGAGTGTGGGGCCTGGCATGGTGGCAGGTGGATGCATTCTGGTTCACCAACTTGGAAACTCTCCAAACCCCATCCTTTCGGGTGTTTATGGAGACTTCATTACATAGGCATGATTGATTAAATTATTGACCACTGGTGATTAATTCACCCTCCAGTCCCTCTCCCCTCCCCAGAGGTTGGGTTGAAAGTTCCAAGCTTCCAATCACATGGTTGGTTCCCCTGGCAACCAGCCCCCATCCTTAGGTGCAGTCCAAAAGCAACCTCATTAACATAACAAAAGACACCTTTATCGCTCTCAACACTTAGGAAACTCCAATAGTTTTAGAAGCTCTGTGCCAGAAATGGGGACAGAGACCAAATATATATTTCTTATTACAAATCACAGTATCACAAGAGGAAAGACCAAGTGGACACAGTGAGAAGGTGGCCATCTGTAAACCAAGGAGAGAGGCCTCAGGAGAAACCAACCTTGCCAGCATCTTGATCTTGGGCTTCCAGCCTCGAGAATTGTGAGAAAACAAATTTGTGTTGTTTAAGCCACTCAGTCTGTGGTATTTTCTTACGACTGCCCAAGCAGACTAATATACCCCCAATGGCAGCTGTGGTAGATTCTTAAAAATGGCTCCCAGTGAATCACGTCTCCCAGTGTTCACATCACTTTGCAAAGTGTCTTTGCAGCTCGTCCTATCAAGAGATGGAATTATTTCTCTACTCTTTGAATGTGGGCTGGCCTTGACACTTTTTTTGATGAATAGAATGTGGCTGAAGTGATGTGGGTGGAGGGTCTGAGTCCAGGCCTCAAGAGGCCTTGTGGCTTCCACTTTTGCTTGGAGGGATTTCCAGCTACCATGTAAAGAAGCCCAGGTTATCTGTCTGGAGAGAGAAACCACTTGGAGGAGAACCAAGCCTTCAGACATGTTAGTGAACCTTGCCAACACCATGGGAAGACAGAGGCCCAGACATTGCAGTGAGCCTCCAGCCATTTAAGCCACCCCAACTCAGCCATCAGTTGTGCAGATATTTTGGGTTCTCCAGTCTCAGCCAACATCCAGAAGAACAGAGATGAGTCATGCCCTCCCACAAATTCCTGACCCACAGAGTTGTGAGAAATAAAATGGTAGTTGTTTTAGGCTACTAAGTTTTGGGATGTTTTGTTAGGCAGCAATAGCTAACTAATACAGCAGAGACTTCCAGTTGCCCCACAATGTTCCCTCTCCTCTTTGTCCTCTTTAAAAGAAAGGCTCATTTTTCAGCTAGATATATGGTCACCTGAAATAAAAATTGCATTTCTTAACTTTCCTTGCAGCTGGATACAGCTGTATGATTAAGTTCTGGCCAATGGGATGTAAGTAGGAAGGGTGTATGCAACTTCCAGGGCAGTATTTATTTTTGAGGCCTTGATCTTATTAATACATCAGATCTATTGGAGACTCCACTGCAATCAGAGAGACAAGAACATTTTGCACCATGACCATCTTTGATTCCTTCCTTACCTGAATGAGATATGGGTTACTTTGGTACCTGTTAGGAAAAAACAAGAGCAATAGCAACCAAAACACTGTACTTGTAGGCAAGGCATGAGGAGCAATGGAGAAAAAAGGAGCTAAAAATGAGACAGTGTGAGGATGTGGAGAAAAGGGAACTCGTGCGTTGTTGGTGGGAATGTAAATTGGTGCAGCCACTATGGAAAACAGTAAGGAAGTTCCTCAAAAAGTTAAAAATAGAACTATTGTATGATCCAGCAATTCCACTTCAGAGTATTTATGCGAAGAAAATGAAAACACTCACTTGAAAAGATATCTGCACCCCCATGTTCATTGCAGCATTATTTACAATAGCCAAGACATGGAAACAACCTAAATATCAACATAGATGGACTTTCAGGGCATTATGCTAAGTGAAATAAGTCAGATGGAGCAAGACAAATACCATATGTTCTCACTTATATGTGGAATCTAAAAAGAAAAAAAGAACCAAGCTCATAGATACAGAGAACAGATTGGTGGTGGCCAGAGCAGAGGTAGGGGGTAGGGGGTGGGAAAATGGGTGAAGGGGGTCAAAAGGTACAAACTTCCAGTCATAAAATAAATAAGTCATGGGGATGTAATGTACAGCATGGTGACTATAGTGAATAATGCTGTATTGTATACTTGAAAGTTGCTAAGGCAGTAGATCTTAAATGTCTTCATTACAAAAAAGAAATTTTTTTTGTGACTATGTGTGGTGACAGATGTTAACTAGACTTATTGTGGTGATCATTTCACAATATATGCAAATTTTGAATCATTATACTGTACACCTGAAACTAATATAATATATCAATTATACCTCAATAAAAAAATATATTTAAAAAAAAATTGACCCAGGGGGCCAGCTCGGTGGCGTAGTGGTTAAGTTAGTGTGCTCCACTTCAGCAGCCCGGGGTTCGTGGGTTCGAATCCCGGGCACAAACCTACGCACCGCTCGTGAAGCCATGTGTGGCAGCGTCCCACGTACAAAGTAGAGGAAGATGGGCACAGGTGTTAGCTCAGGACTAATCTTCCTCAAGCCAAAAAAAAAGAGGAGGATTGGCAGCAGATGCTAGCTCAGAGCCAGTCGTCCTCACACACACACTCAAAATTGACCCAGGGAGCACCAATTAGAAAGACTTCTAATCTTTCGAGTGCCTTGAGAAATAAGTTGTGGTGAATCTTCTCATTGAAAATGGATTTAAATCAAGACTTTAGGCCCTCTGTCTGACTTTGAGCATGGAATGTTCTCAAGGTAATAACACAGGCCTGGTACTTGCACCTCAATTACCCACTCACAGTTTATGCTTGTGACCTTGCTGAAATAGAACTTACAAAGATCTCCTTGCTATATCCTGGTTCCAGGTAAACAGTCCTTCCAGGTGTGGTAGAAAGTTGAGAGGTATGATTAAAACTTTGGATGGGAACCCACAACTGGCATAGATGCCTCTCTAGGGCTCCTCATCCTGTTTGCCATTAGGCCTTGTTCATTCTTCATCTCTCTTGATTCTGTCACTTTCTCTCTCTCCACAGCCACGTCCTTGTTTTCAGCCTTTGTAATTTCTCTCCAGGGCTCCCTGCCCCTGCCCTCAGTCCTGTCCCCTCAAATCCATTCTCTGCTCTAGAGCTGCAGTGATTTCTCTAGAAAGTATATCAGATTCATGACATACCTATGCTTAAAATCCTAGCATGCTCCTCAATCCTTCCATAGGAAGTAGAAATCCTCATTCAGGCTCTGCGCGATCTAGCTCCACCTTCTCCCCCTGCCTCATCCCTCTATTCCTCTTCTTTCATGTGCTAGCTATGCTCCGGCCACTCTGGATGACTTGAAAACTGTCGAAGCAGCCCCGCTGTCAAAGCCTGAAAGGCTCTTTTCTGGCCCCTTCTCTAGGCCCACCCTTTGCTGCCTTTTAAGACTCAGCTTATGTATTAAGCCACCTCCTTGAGCAGCCCTGTCAGATTAGGGCCTTCTTCTTTGTGTCCCAAGCATGCCTCTGTCATTGCACCTATCAGGCTGTTTTCCAATGGTCAGTCTTACCCACAAGACTGCAACGTGCTTGATGTGAGTGTAGCGCCCGCAGCCAGTGCCCCCCGCCCTGCCCCCACATCCTCTCAGCACTTACATTTCTGTGCCCAGCAGCACAGGATAGGCTGAAAGTGCCAGGGACTGACTTCATAGCTCCTGAGCACAGCTAGCAACCAACGACTGATGGGAGTTGCTGTATAAATACCCTGGCTCCCTTGCCCTTTGGATGAGATACTGCTGAAGCAAGTGCTCTACACCCAGAGTTTTCCCTGTGGGCGTGAGCTCCAGTTGCCCGCAGTGGGAGCCAGTAAAGCCCACCCTTAATTGACTCACTTTTGCTGTTCCTCGCACTCCCCAAATAAACCGTTAGCTAGCACTCGCCTTTTACCTCAGGATCTGTTTCTGGGGGAATCCAAACCATGGCAGTACCTTGTCTTGTTTGTCAGTGTATCTTTCCACAGCACCTAGCTGAATCCCTGGCACCGAGCATGTCCCAGATGGTCACTTGTCGACTGGCTGACTATCTATCTGAATGAATAACTGAATTAATTAATAGTTGCCAGGACCACTCTTCTGGTATTATCCCCTATCCCTCTTGTGGTAGACAGAGATGTGTCACCAGATGCTCCTTCAAGGAAGTTCTTGTCACCCAGCCCTGGGAAGTGCGACGAGCAGACAGGACCCAGCTGTCACCTCTATCAGTTGGCCTCAGTGCAGAGAGCCACTTCGCTCCAGGTCACACCCTTCCCAGGCAGCCCACACCTGGTCACTGAGTATAAAAGTATGCTTTAGCAGAAAGTATAAAAAGGGTATAACAATGTGGCCATTCCAGCCTATCACAGGAACACTCCAGTGGGTGACCTTCGCTCCCGAGCTCAAGGCTTTGTGGGGCCCACGCTGCAGCTCGGCTTCTCCCTTTGCCCTACCGTGCCTCCCTCTGCTTCTTTCCACAAAACTCCATCGCTAATAAATGTCTTGCCCTTCAAAAGCCATCTGCTTCCGGAAAGCCCAACCTGTGATACCTCTCTTCCATACATTCCGTGCTCTAGTCACCTTGATTCCCTTACTGTCACCTCCACAGCCGTCATGCTTTTCTGAGTCCACCCCATTGTTCACACTACTGTCCACTCCCTTTGCCCAATAACAATACCTGGACAATGCTTTGCAGTTGATCAAGTATCGCTCCAGATGGTATCAGATTCAGTCCTCACAGTAGCCCGGGGAGGTAGGTGTTCTGATTCCCATTTTTCAGATGAGGAGACTCAAGTTTAGAAACATATAAGGATTTTCCCAAAGTCACACAGCTTTGAAGTGGAAACTGGAACTCAGAAGCCACTGGCAAGCACAGGAATGTCAGCAGATGACCTGCCTCCGGGTAGGCCGCGGGGATATGTGCTGGGCCATATCTGCAACAGGAACTATCTGCAGTATTTGGGTTCAGACGCTGAAGATCCCTGTTGAATATTCCCTGGGAACAGTTATGGCCCCCAGTACCTTCAGCTGAATGAATATGTGAGATTTGCTCAGGAGTCATCCGTGCAGTGAAATACCTGTGGGGAAAGACCCACAGGGGTCCAGGACCGAGGGCTTGGGGAGGGGGTGGTTGCTGGTGGAAGGCCCCCTGGTGCTTACAGATGGCGGCGAGCACTGAAGGAGGAGTAGGGGATTTATCTGGACTTCACACTGGGGGCGCATCGCCCGCTGAGAGCTGCCTGGTGAAGGGAGGATGGGTGGCCAGGGGAAGGCAGGGTGGGGTGCGAGATTCTCATCTGGAATCTGAGAGCTCCTCCCTCAGTTGACACAGGGAGGCTCACCTATGGAAGGCAGCGGGCAACGCTCCGCCCAGGTGCTTCGGAAGGGCTGCACTAAGTAATGTTGGCCTGCACAGGAGTGGAGGACAAAGGCTGTTCACATCTTATCAGCTGGTGCTCCCCACAGGCCGTGGAGGGACCCACCTGGGGAGGAAAACAAAGGCTGCCTCAGTCCCGGGCAGTCACAAATAAATGGGCGGCTTAGGTTGGGGATGAAGCCTGGAGTCCATCTCAGACGAAGTACGGCAGAGGATGGCTTCAGCCTGACCCTGGGGTGGGGGCTCTGGAGTGTGAGTTTGCCTCAGGGTGATCCCACCGAAGGCAAGGGAGCTGGGCTTCCATACTCCCCCGCCCGTCAGTCATTGGCAGGGCTGCCCCACCCTAGGGAGAGAGACATTTCCAGCCATTTCCCGCTCTCCTCAATAAAGCTATTGTAGGAGTGGGAGGGCAGGCCCTCTAAAGAACAGACAGGTGCTGTTTATTGGCAACAAAAACTCACTGAAGCTGAGAATGCTCAATAACAGTACAGAGGTATCCAGGGGAAGCTGGGGCAACACAGACATTGGCAACAATGATTCTTAGTGAAGAACAAGAAGCTTTCCAGACCTCCTCGTCCTTTCCAGAGCATGATGATGCTCCTCCTGTGCCTCTCTTGCCACTGTTATAATCATCTTTGCTCTTGCTGTAAGCTCCATGGGAGCAGAGACTGTGCAACTTCGTATCCCCAGCATTTGGCACAAGGCCTGGTACATAGCCTGCCTGAATCACTGTTGCCAAAGGGATGGAAGAGAGAATGTTTTGTCCAACAAGAGCATAAACCACCAATGCAGGGGGCCAAGACTGAAACATAGCTCATGCTTGTGGGAACAAGGCAGAGGTCAAGGCATGGACTAGGGCCTTAGCTGGCTCTGGAATGATCATTTTGAACCTGGGACTAGTTCTGCAGCCTCTCCATTAGCCACCAACCCATCCCCTTGAATCAGTGATGCCTTCTGGGGATATCAAATATCTGTAGCTGTTAACTTTTTGTGTGTGGATGGGGTGGAGGGTGGGGAACAAAGGTGCTTCTCAGCCTCCCCCAGGAGAGCCCAGATGGTTCTGAGCTTAGAGAATGAGATCAAAGAGAAGCTGGGCATCTGGGCCACAGGGAAGCCGACTTTTGGGTTAGGGGAGCAGTCTCCAGTGCAGAGCTGATTCAACTGGGGGACTCTAGTAGGTGCACTGACCCTTGCTGTGGCCCCCACTTAGACACTGGTTATCCCTTTAAACTTTTTGTATCATTCTTTTCAGATGTGATTGTTACTCTCCCAAAGCAAGAGGGCTCTGGGAACTGACTCATGGTAAAGTCACATGAGATTGGTATAAAAACCTGGAAAGTCATTATTAATTTACGGTGAGAAATCCAGTTGCTTAGTCATTTATTTATTCCATGAATATTTATTGAGTGCTGACCTAAGCCAGGTTGGCCATACATAACCCTAAAGTTCTTTCTGGAAGGTAGCATGCCCTTTAGGTAAGAGACAAAAACCACACGGGTTATTTTAACAGAATTTAATATAGAGAATTAGCTAGGTATGAGGAATTATTAGTCACCAAAGAATCAAAAGAGCAAAAAAGGAACTCTAACATATCATGGAACAGTAATTTCAGGCAGCAGCTACCACTTCTGGGGAACGAAGGGGAAAAGGTGGAATTATTAAAACCTAGAAGCTTAGAGGAGGGATTGTTACTGAAACAAGTAGGCTCACCTCCTGGTGAGTTAAATAGGACTTGACACCAATGGAAGTTGTCTCACAAAATAAAGTGTATTTGCAGTAAATAGGAGGCCATGAGGAATCATTTCCAAAGTCATGGCGTCCCCAAACAAAGGGAAGCAGGAAGTTTTATTTCAGTTGGGGAATGAATATTCAAAGGAGAGAGGCTGGTATTCGCTTCCACAGGCTCAGTTGGAGAACATGCTTCCACATAATGGGGCCTAAGCTCCTCCTGGAGAGATCTTTGCATTAAAAATAAGGCAATGGTCATGGGCACAGCTATTGTGGTGAGGCTTGGTCAGTTTCAGGATGGCTGGTGGTTACATCTCCCTTGAGTTTCTTGCTTGGTCAGTTTCAGGATGGTTGGTGTTACATCTCCTTAACATACAAAAGGAAAAGAAACAACTTGGAAAAACAGTTAATTTCTTCCAAACCCACCTTTGTGTTTCTGGAGGATCACATGGGGCTGAAACTCCTCAGCCTGAGGAAGGGGCACCTGCTGGCTGGTGCTGGTGTCTGAGCTCAGAGCAGGGGCCCCACGGAGCTGGGACTCAGATCCCTGAGGACAGAGTGCTGGCCAGCTGGTTTTGGCATCTCTGAGCTCAGAGACGGATCTCATTGGGCTGGGACCCAGACCTCGGAGCAGCGGATACTGGCCAGCTGTTGTCTTTGGGGTAGGAGGTGATGAGGCTGGTTCTGTGGATGTCAGAAAAACTGCAGACTGGGTTCAGCTACTGCTACAGGAAGGAATTGCTGCTGCCAGAGTGAAGAAGCGTTGTGTGTGTGGGGGGAGCACTCACAGGATCAGGAAGCTAACAGGAAGCCCTAGGAAGCCAACAGGAAGCCAGCAGACACCCAAAGGAAGAAACAAGTCCTTTCTTCTTCCTCTAGCCTTGAGTCTTCCTCTAGCACCTCCTGTGGGCACAGCCTAACAGGGGGCAGCTGGCAAAGCAGAAATGGGGTTTGCAGATTCCCAGCCCCAGCATCATAAAGAAGGGTGAGTTTGGGGCCGGCCCTGTGGCTTGGTGGTTAAGTGCGCGCGCTGCGATGCTGGTGGCCCGGGTTCGGATCCCGGGTGCGCATCGAGGCACCACTTCTCCGTTCATCCTGAGGCCGAGTCCCGCATACAGCAACTAGAAGGATGTGCAGCTACGACATACAACTATCCACTGGAGCTTTGGGGGGAAAAAATAAAATAAATAAAATCTTTAAAAAAAAAAAAAAAAAAAAAGAAGGGTGAGTTTGGAGCTGAGTCACAATATCTTAATAACTGACACATCTCCAAAGAAGTTTGAGGTGAGTGAGGGTGAGCTAACCCCCTCGCCCACAGCCTCACTACCAGTTCACACAAAAGCAAGTCTCTGACCAAACTCTGTCGCAGACGGAGATGTTTATCAAACATGTATTCATTAGCAACCAGGCACAAAACAGTTCCTGCAACCTGTTCTCGAGGCTTGAGGAAGTCCCAGCTCTCAGCCTATCCCTTGCATAAAAGGTCCACTCAAGGAAGATGCAACACTCCAGAAGCATTAGGGAACCAGAAATCCTCCAACATGAAAGGTTAGAGCAAGCTTCAGCTGCCATCTCTAAGGTGCAGGCTACAGGCACTGCTAGATTCTGATAACCTCTTCATGTAAAGGTGGAGAGTATCTGGAACATATTTAAGCAAATCTATAGATCCTGAATACCTTTAATTTCACCAACAAGAACCTCTTTCTAACACTTGTCATGCTAATTAACAAGCCACCAATTTCATCAATGAAAACCCATTTCTGACTTTCACTTTGCAATTAGCAAAGCTGCAGGTATTTATGAAACCCTTGTGATCTTGTATTTGGATGTGGCCTTTCTGATGCAAAGCTAGCTAACTAGCTGGAGAAGGGATTTTCGATGAGGGCAAAAGACTGCCGCTGGAATTAAAGTTTTAACTAACACAGACATAATATCACACCATTCTGATGGAAGTATTTAAAAAATAAAATGCAGACATTATAACAAGTACAGTACTCTTTGTACCATGTACCACCAGGATTTGATGGTGGACCAGGCAGACCCAGCCCTTGCTCTGAAGGAGCACTCGGCCTGGAGACAAACGATAAACAGATGATTGCAGTGTATGCAAAGTGCACCAATGGGGGTTGGCCAGCATGGGCTGAGGGCTTTTATGAAAACATAGGTTCTGCCACTCAATTGTCAGTGATGGGGTTCAGAGCAGGCTGCCCCAAGATGTGCCACTCTGGTATGTGGATTATTTTGAGCTGAAGACAATAAAGGATCAAAAGACTTAGAAAGAAACTTTGACCTCCCCTGCAAACTAACTGCCTAAAAGAATTTAAGATAGAAGGCCTGTCCTGAGGATCTTGCATTTGGATGTGGCCATCACCATAGATAACTCTGGGTATGGATAGACTGGGAGGGTCCTTGCTAAGCCCATTCTTATCAAAGCTCTGAAAACCAAGTAAAAGTAGAAGATACCCTTTGTAAGAGACATTTACATTCATAAGGGAAATCTCCATTTGTAAAGATATCTCCCTCTTTGTACTGGGAAGAGGGGGGATGACCTTATCTCTAGAAACTCTTATCAGTGCAGAAGGTGAGGATTTAAATCTGCACACTTTTGTTTACTGTGCTTTTCTGGTAATCTCCCATAACTGACTCCCCCCACCCCCAACATCCTCCTTTGTCTTTAGCTGAAGATAGTATTTAAGATGAGAACCTCTGCCATTTTGTTGAGCTACCCAGTTTTTCCTGGGTCTCTCCCATGTATACATGTTATAAAGCTTTGTTTGATTTTCTGCTGTTATTCTGTCTCATGTTAATTTAATTTGTAGCCCAGCCAGAAAGGACCCAGAGTGGGTAGAGGATAGTCTTCCTCCCCTGCATCAGTAAACCTTCCCTGTAGGTTGAGTTGCCACATAAAATACAGGCTTCCCAGTTCAATTTGTATTTCAGGCCAACAAGGAATAATTTTTTAGTTTAAGTACTTGTATTTTATTTGCTAAATCTGGCAACTCTACTTCTAGGCTAAGCCAGAAGGAAAGTGAAATAGGGCAAAAGTCAGCCTGGGGAGTGTGGATCAGTTGAGGCAGGAGGGTGAGATAGTTTTAGGTTCTGTGCTGGAGTTATCTATTTCCATCTGCCTCCCAGGCCAAGCCCAAGTGTTTTGGAGGTCAGGGGGTCTGCTCCCCTAAGCAGTGCTGGTCCCAAGCCATGTGTGGTCTCTCTGAGCTCCCCCTTCATAAATGCTGCAGAGTAAACCCCGTCTGCCAGCACATTCTTTGTTAAACAGACCCCCAAATAGCTGATTACCTTTAAGCTTCCAAAATGGCAATGCCATTTTTCTTCTCTCTTCTAAATAGGTCCCCTGAATGGAGTTTGTTTGCTCACAGCCTTCATTTTCTTTTTCTACTGATGGCTGATCTCATTTTCCTCTTAACACTCAGAGAGGTTAAGAAACTTTGCCCAAGGCTAGCCAGCTGGGACTTCATCTTACCTCTGGCTTCAAGGCCTGTGCCCTTTCTGCTACTCTGTGTCAGTCTGTGTCCTGGAAATTGTGTCCCTTGTCACAGAGAAGTAGCTGTTGGGTAAAATAAAGGACACTGGGCTGGGAGTCAGAGGACTTGGGCCTTGTTCAGAAATGGAAACATCAGAGACAGGGTCAGCAGTGTGGGGAGGGCTTTGATGCTTAGGAACTACATATGTTCTGCAATTCATGCAGGTTGATCTGACAGAACCTTTAGATAAACCTGAGCTCTGGGCACACAGAGTGACCCAAGGCTAGGCCCTGTTGGTGATGTCCCAGACCAAGGTGGCACAGTAATTAAAGGAGCAGCTCTTGGGTCAAAGGCAGGAGACCATGCTGGCGGGAGCTCAGGGCAGGTGGGACTCCCACCCCACCTTTGAAAAACCAGCCCTATTATTATAGCTCTGTGGCCTGGCAATGCCTATGCTCATCTGGAAGATTCAAGGGGATGGAGGGCAGGTTCATGATCTACCCGAGACATCACAATCCTCAAATCCACCAGCCTGGGGCCAGGAAATGATGGCAGGGCAGAGGGACAGGGGTTAAATGAACACAGGCTTTATGGAGAGCCAGGTGGGAGCTTGAAACTCTTCTTTACTAGCTGTGTTCTAGGGTGACTAGACAATCTCTCTGATTTGCAACTTTCCCATGTCAAAATGAAAATTACATGATCCACCTTTAGGGGTTGTTTTAAGAATTAAAGATAGTATACGTAAATGTCTAGCACAGCATCTAGCACGTAGTTGTCGCTCAATATGAAATAGCGCTGCTAGTGGTAGTGATGATGGTGATGGAGGGGTGATAGAAGTGTTGGTGGTAGTGATAATGATGGAAGTGATGATGGTGATGGTGGTGATGGAGGTAATGGTGGTGGTGATGGAGGTGATGATAGTGATGGAGGTGATGGCAGTGGTGGTGATGGTGATGGAGGTGATGATGGTGGTGGTGGTGATGGTAGTGGTGGTAGAGGTAGAGGTGATAAAGTTGGTGGTGGTGGCAGTGACAGTAGTGGTGGCAGCAGAACTAGCAGCTGTTCACATTACCTTGATTGGTCCAAGACATTAAATCCTTGTTGTAACTTATTCAGAGGGACTTGGCCAAGTACTTTGTTACTATTGTTTTAAATGTATATATTCCTTTTAATTTGCATACCCTACTCACATTATTTACTTGTCTCTATGGTCAGTCATTCTATTCTGTTTAATGTGTATGTTTAATTTGTATTTTCTCTTAGAAAATGTGTATTGTTTTGTGTACATGTATGTTTCTTTTGCTTTTAAAACCAACTCTATTGAAGTATAACTTACATGCAAAAAATGTACCCAAGTGTACAGTTCGATGACTTTTGACAAATGTATATACCCATTTAACCACACCTTAATCAACATATAGATCATCCATCATCACGGAAAGTTCCCTTGTATCCTTTTGCAGTCATTCCCCTCCCTCAATCCCAGTCCTAAACAACACTAATCTGCTTTTTCTAACTAGATATTAGTTTTGCCTGTTCTAGAATTTCATAGACAGAGGACCACATAGTGCATACTCTTGTATCTGGCTTTTGTTCAATATATTTTTGAGATTCATGCATTTTTGAGATTATTGCATATGTCAATAGTTTCTTTTTATTGCTGAGTACTATTCTATTGCATGAATATACCACAATTTGTTTATCCATCCTCCCATTGATATATTTTAAATTTATGTATATTATATTACGTATCTCATTCTGTTTCTTAGCTTTTTCACTAAGCATTGGCTTTAAGATTCACCCATGTGGCCATATGTACATCTAATCCATTGCTACTCAATGCTTCTGATTACTCCGTGGTGGGCAGCCTCCGGGTTTTACCTAACCACCCCCTCAGTAACGGGTACTCAGGTTGCTCCCCACCACAGAAAACACTGCATTGAGCATTTTTCTACATATACCCCGAGGACCTCTGAGTTGCCCTGGGGTATATACCAGGAGGGGAATTGCTGGGTCATTCTCCATGTGTTTACTTAATTTGTGTCAGAGGTGCTAGATTCTTCTCCAGAATGATTCCACCAATCTATACTCCTACCAGCAGTGCCAGAGGGCTCCTACTGCCCCACAGCCCCCCAACACTTGACATTATGTAGCTGTCTAACTTTTGCAATCTAATATACAAAAAGTGATATCTAATTTTTAAAAATTTGCATCTCCCTGACTGCAAATGATTTGCAGCCCCTCTCCAAGTGGGTTCCTCTTGTCTGCACTCCCTGTTGGTATTTTTTGCCCATTTTTCTATTGGGGGTGCTGTTTTCTTCTTGTTGATTTGCAGGTGTTTCTTGTATAGTTGACATGATAATCTCTTGTTGCTTTCAGAGATTGCAGACATTTTCTTCCACTTTTGCCATATATCTACTCATTTTGTCTGTGGTGTCCTTCAATAAACAGAAACCCTTGATTTTGAAGCAGTCACATTTCATCTTGCACATTAAGGTTTTTGCCTTTGAAGTTTTATTTAAGAAGTCTTTCTCTGCCCGTAGATCATAAATAGATTCTACATTTTCTTCTGTTGACTTTATAGTTTTAACTTTCACATTTAGGTTCTAAATAGGAAAGACCTCAGCTTTCCACTTGTGTAAGGAAACACCCACTTCTTTTCTACTGTGTGTTTCTTCCCTGCGAGTTTCCTTTACTGCTCACACAAAACACTTCACTCCTGCCACTTCTCGTGTCACCAAACGTGCAGAGGTTTTTCCCACACTCAGCGATTCTCTACAACACCAGCTTGGTGTCCTACAATTCAACTCAATTCTGACACTATCTGCCTGGTGATAGCGTCAGATTCCACAGGTGAAGGGCTCAGTCCCACAGGACTGTCCCCCCACCCTGAATTTCAGATGCCGGTTGTAAGTCCAGGATATCACTTTTGCTTCTGACCAACTGGCTATATAAATCAGAGGTTCCCACGACCCCCTCCCCAGGTTCGATTAATTTGCTAGAGTGGCTCAGAGAACTGAGAGAAACATTTTGCTTACTAGATCACCGGTTTATTGTAAAAGGTTATAACTCAGGAACAGCCAGAGGGAAGAGATGCATAGGGCAAGGTATGTGAGAAAGGGCGCGGAACTTTCATGCCCTCTCCAGGCGTGCCATTCTCCCCTCATCTTCACATGTTCACCAACCTAGAAGCTCTCAGAACCCTGTCTTCTTGGGTGTTTATGGAGACTTCATTACATAGGCGCAATTGATTAAGCCATTGGCCACCAAACTCAATCGCCAGCCCCTCCCACCTCCTCGGAGGTCAAGGGGTGGGACTGAAAGTCTAAACCTCCAATCAAATGGTTGGGTCTCCTGGCAACCAGCCCCTATCTTTAGGTGACCTAAGGGCTTTGCAAAAGTTACCTTATTAACATAACAAAAGATACCTATATCTCTCTAACACAGGAAATTTGAAGTGTTTTAGGGGCTGTGAGCCAGGAACCATGGACGAAGACCAAACATGAGAAATTTATATTTGGTCATCTGAATGACCAAATATATATTTCTTATAAATCACAATATGGCAGGTTCTTAATCCAAAGGGTCCTCACTTACAGGTGGTGTTAGATTGGGATCCAGTTTTAATTTTTTCCATTTGGTGTGCCAATTTTTTTCTCAGATCCACACAGGTGATCTCCAAAGCCTTGGCTGTAACACGAGTAGTTGGAAAAAAGAAATCTCTTAATCAGAATCTGTTTGAACTTTGTATTAAAGTATGGCATACATGAAAGTTCTCAAATCAGAAATATTTGATGAATTTCCAAAAGTGAAAACAACACTGAAGCAGAACCTTACCCGTATCCCAGAAACCCTCCCACCCCTTTCCATTCACTACCCATCATAGAGTAGTTTTGCTTTTTTTTGCTTCATGTAAATGGAATCATACTTCATGTACTCTCTTGTGTCTGGCATTTTTCACTCAATATTATATTTGTAAGATTTATCCATATTGTTGCATCTAGTTGTAGTTTGTTCATTTTCATTGCTGTATAGTATTCCATTACATAATTATACCACAATTTTTTCATTCTAGTGTCAATGGGCATTTGGGTAGTTTCCAGTTTTTTGGCTATAAGGAATAGTGCTGCTATGAAAATTCTTGTACACATCTTTTGATGAACACATGTACACATTTACACTGGGCCGTAGGGTATGCATATGCTCAGCTTTAGCAGTTTCTGCCAAACGTTTTTCCAAAGTGTTTGTACCAATTTACACCCCCACAGAATGATGTGAGAGTCCTGGGTGCTCTGCATCATTGTTAATGTTACAAAGCCCTAAGGGACCAGTCACCCACAAGTGGGTCCTTTTGCCCCGCGGTCGCTGGTGCCAATGGAAGAGACTGGGTTCGGAATAGCAAAGCAGAAACTTTATTCATTGATCAACAAATGGAGGAGGTTGAGCTCATGCTCTAAAACACCTTCTCCCTGAAGGGATAGTGAGCAGGGTTCTTATAGGATGTGAAGGGGGGGTGTCTTTGCATCATTGCTCGGGGTTCGGTGTGGGGGGGAGGTAGGGCATTTGGAGCATGCGCAGATCTTCCCTTCCTGACCAAGGCACCTTTTGCACACGTTTCCTTTTGCGCACAGCACCCCATCGCCATCTTTGGCCTTTCTGGTTTGGACCAGTTCTGCGGTTTGGCCATCTGGCAATGTTCTGCCTTGGTTCCTGTAAGCAAGTAAAACTTAAAAACAAAGCATTAGATATGGAAAATGTTTCAGGGACTTCCCTGGGTGACATTAATACTTGGTATTTTCCATCTGTTTTTCATTTTAGCCGTTCTAGTGGGGGTATCCTGGTATCTCATTGAGGTTTTAACTGGCATTTCTCTAATGCCTAATGAAGTTGAGCGCCTTTTCAGATATTTATTTGCCACTTAAACATGTTCTTTTTTGAAGTGTCTGCTCAAGACTTTTGCCTGGTTTTCTTTTGGGTTGTCTGTCTTTTTCTTATTATTTGTGAAAGTTCTTTATATTGCCTGGATATGAATCTTTTTTCTGATATATATCCTGAGAATATCCTCTCTTAATCTGTAGGTTGCCTTTTTATTCTTTTCATTTCAAATAGTCCAATAGTCCAACAGTGCTCTTTGTGTTCTGTTAAAAACATCTTTGCCCACACCAAATCATGAAGATGTTTTCTTCTAAAAGCTTTATTATTTTATCTTTCATATTTAGATCTGCAATTTTTCTGAAATTGATTTATATGTATGGTGTGAGATAGGGATCCAAATTCTGTTTTTTTCCCATTTAGATATAAAATTAACCCAGTACCATTTATTTAAAAGACTATCTTTTTTTCCCCACTGCATGCCAGTGTCACACTGTCATAAATCAGGTGACCTGAATGTGTGTCTGCTTCTAGATTTTCTATTCTTTTCCATTGATCAGTTTATCTATCCTTGTGCCAGTATCTCACTGTATTTCCCAGAGAGGGCTTGTATATTCTTGATTAAGTTAATTCATAGGCTCTTTTATAATTGTGCCAATTTTAAATGATGTTTTGTTTTTATTACATTTTATAGTTTCTAGTTATTTCTAGGGGTAAAGAATGGCTACTGATTTTGTAGATTGATTTTCCCAAGTTAAGAGTTTGTTGGGGCCGGCCTGGTGGCATAGCAGTTAAGTTTGCATGTTCTACTTCAGCGGCCCAGGGTTCGCCGGTTCCGATCCTGTGCACGGACCTACTCACTGCTCATCTAGCCATGATGAGGTGGCGTCCCATGTAGAGCAACTAGATGGATATACAGTTATGACATACAACTATCCACTGGGGCTTTGGGGAGAAAAAAAGAAAAAGAGGAAGATTGGCAACAGATGTTAGCACAGGGCTAGTCTTCCAGCAAAAAAACCCCGAGTTTGTTGGTAGTATTTTTATTTTTAGATAGATGATCATATCACCTGCAAATATCAGTTTAATCTTTTTCCTTCCAAAAGTAATACTTCTGTGATGGTTAATTTTATGTGTCAACTTGGCTAGGCTATGAGGCCCAATTGTTTTGTCAAACACCAATCTAGATGTTGCTGTGAAGGTATTTTTTAGATATGATTAATGTTGAAATCAGTAGGCTTTGAGTAAAGCAGATTACCCTCCATAATGTGGGTAGGCTGTATCTAATCACTTGAAGGTTTTAAGAGAAAAAAGACTGATATTCCCCAAGGAAGGGAGATTTCTGCCTCCAGAGTGTGTTTGGACTTGACCTGCAACATCAGCTCCTCCTTGGCTCTCCAGCCTGCCAGCCTACTCTGCAGATTTCAGTCTTTCCAGCCCCCACAATTGCATGAGCCAATTTCTTAAAATAAATCTCTATCCCTACCTATCTATCTATCATTTTTCATCTATCTGTCTATCTATCTACATCCTATTGGTCCTCTTCCTCTGGAGAACCTTGAATAATATAACCTCTTAATTATTTTCATTTTCTAACACTGGCCAGGACTTTCATGCTATATTAAACAGTAGCAGTGATGAGGACATCTTTGTCTTATTCACAATCTTAAAGGGAATGTGTCTAAAGTTTCCCCATTAAGTATATTTGCTATAGGTTTTGATATATTACTTTTATGAAGAAAGTTTCTTTATATTCCTAGCTTGCTAGATTTACTGATGTTGAACCTTTGTTGAATTTCTGAGATAAAACCTTTATTATGATGGATTAAAAAAAACCTGTTTAATTCAGTTAGCTAATATTTTATTTGTGATTTGTACATCTGTATTCATAAATGAAAAAGCTCTATAAGTATCTTTTAAAATGTTGTCACTAACTAGTTTTGTAATTAAGATTATACTGGCCTCATAAAATGAGCTGGACGTCTTTCACTCTTTTTCTCATCCCTGAAACAATTTGTGTAAAATAGGAATAAAACAGTTCTGGAAAATTTCATAGAACTCACCTATAAAACCATCAGGGCCTGAAGTTTTGGGGGAGGGGATGTCTTTGACTACCATTTCAATATCTTCAGACTTGTTGGCCTGGAATTAGTCATCTTCTTGATGGAATTTTGATATTTTATATATTTCTAGGACTTTATTTCATTTTTGTTTTCAGTATTGTCACCAAATAATTGCCCCGAGGAACTCAAGGGAGGTTTTGGAAGCGTTTAACTGTTTCTCTAAATTGTTTTTTCTTTTTTTGTTGTGTTAAGAGATACAATCACCAACCACCCTGAACCAGTCCAAACCCCACCTCAAGAGCAACGCCTGCCCAGATGGGCCAAAAAGCGCCCAAGAGATGACGTTTGCCTCATTTTTAATGCTAAGATCTTCTCTCTGGGAGGAGCTTAGGCCTTATTACCATAACATGCAGTGTATGTGGAAGCATATTTTCCAACTGAGCCTGCGCAAGTGAATACCCACCTCTCCCTTTTGAATATTCATTCCCCATAAAAGGGGCCCACTGTCCCCTGCTGAGGGAGAGCCATGACTTTGGAAATGATTCTGCGTTGTCTCCTATTTGCTGCAAATACACTCCAGTTTGTGTGACAACTACTTCTGGTTGGACAGTCTGATTTTAACTAGCCATGAAGTGAACCCACTTTGGTTTGGTAACAATATTAGTAGTGCAGAGTTATTTGTAACACTTTTTTCTTTTCTAATCATCACTTTTGTGTCTGTAGTTATTTCTTCCTTATCTTTCTGTATTTTATTTATTCACAACTTCTCTCTTTTATTCTTGATAATGCTTGCCAGAGGTCTGTCTTTTTAAAAGTATTTTCATAGAACCAGCTTTTGATTTTTAAAATAATGCCTATGGTTTTTTGCTACTGTTCTCTATTTCATAGCATTCTGCCAGGATAGAGCCAAGCATTTGCAGTTGTTTTCAATAGGAGCTGAACGTGCAAGCTGGAGGTCAACTCCAGTTTCAATGTATCAATAATTAGTAACTATATCTGTCACAATATAGTCTCACCAAAGCTGAAATTATTCTAGAAAGATGGTCAAATTGTTACCTTGGCCACAGTACATATATCAGAGAACTGTTCACAGGAAAACATGAGAATAGAGTCTAATATTGGAATGACAGCAATATTGTTGATACATGCCAGGACTCGCCAGGACTTGTGGTCTATTCAGCAAATGCAACTCCCTCTCCTTGGGAAGGGTCATGAAATCCTGGTGAAGAATTTTGCAGGACCAATCCAGAGACAGGACTTTTTGATTGTGATAGGCTCCTTTTCAGAATCCCTTGATATACTCATGGTTCCAGCTCAGACCCCTGCTCTCACATGCTCAGATCTTCAATGAGCGATTTATAGCATAGTCATTGCAAGTCACTTATCTCTGGTAATGGGTCTGCCTTTGCCTCAGTTGAGTATAGAGGATTTATGGACAGGAAACTTATCCCACTATCGCCATCCTCCCCCATGCCCCCAGATAAATGGGCAGATGATAAAGCTGGTACAGTATGCTAAGAATGCTCTGAAGTAGATTACTAGAAGGATGAGCCATAAGACATGCCAGGTTTCTCACTGCCCAAAATGTCACACACTATTCAACTTTTACAGCCAGTCCTGCTGAATTACCATGGGACCATCTGTCAAGAACGGTCTCAGCTGTCTCCACACAGATAAATAAGTATGATGTCTGAATGCCATCCTGTCTGTAACTGTATTTCACTTATTTTTACCCTATGAGTTAGTCTTTGCTATTACTTATGGGGTTAGACCAAGGGTGGGGTCTGCTGCTACAATAATTAATGCCAGTACCCTCAGAGTGCAGTGGGTCAGTGTGGCATTGTCTAATTGATCAGTGGTAAAATCTCCCTCCCAGTTATAACTTGAGGAAGACAGACCAATAGCAATGTCTCCTTCAGAGTCACTGGTGTTGATTTTTCAGAGACTCATGAGGATTCCTCAAAGCTGCGAGGATGGAAGCAATAACTCCTTAGTCACTGCAACTATACCTAGTATTTTACTTGGGTAGTGCCCAAGAGTACTACCATAAAACAGTTTGTCACAGGCCAGGTTTCCTGGAAAACAGACCTGGAGACAGAGATTTGCATGCGGGAAATTTATTGAGGAGCGCTCTCAGGATCTACACCTGAGGGGCATGAGGGACGCAGAATTGGGCAGAGGAAGTTTAGTTGTGATGGGTTTGCAACAAAGGCCCAGCAGATCCCATGGGGAGCTCTGGAAGTGAGATGGTCCTTTAGAATTGTCTCAAATTGAGATGAGAGGGCCAGGCCTTTATATTTCCACGTTGACCAGTCATTGGATATGGGCTTGCCCCTGGGAAGGGGACATGACCTTGGGTGAGGTGGGTATTTTCAGCTGAAGGCAGTCCTCAGTGAGAGACTCAGCTGATAGCTGTTAGCTGCCGACACTCCCAGCAGCAGAGGTAATGAGTGCTTCAGTCCTGAAGCAGAACATTTGGGCAGTGTGCCACAGCACCCACTACAATTCACCCCTTGTACCACTCAGATCCACTTGCTTCATAGAATGAACTTGGGGAGCAGCTCCTTCAGAATTCAGGTGGGCTTCATTTCCTGGAAAAATTTACAAGAGGAAGGTCACTGAGATGAACTACAGACCCAGCTACTGCAACTTGAGGGCTCAACTGATATTCACTGTCTCCCTTCTCTACTACCCATTTGAGATTCCCTTCATGCCTAGAGAGCAACTCTGTCAGTTTACGTAGTTTACCTAGTAACGTGATGCAGATTCTCATCCCTGAGAGGTCTGAACCCTGGTCACCATGCCATTTTTAGGCCAGGGTTGCTACATTTGTCCATTTCCTATGAAAATCAGTCAAGGAAGTACCAAGAGGTGCCCAAGATTATCATCTGAATGCCAAATATAATCCTCCCTATGTCCATTGTGTAACACAGCTCTATCTCCTCGTAAAGATGAAGGCCAATCAAACCTACTAGGAAAGCAACTGTTCTTATTGTCTGCTTGTCTCTTAGTGCAAGAAGCCCAGAGTGACTGGGTAGAAGTCATAGTTTAAACTTTAATAGGACTTTTGCAGTGTCCCTGGTGGAAGAGTTACCCCTCTGGGGGTCAGAACCTCTAAATCTGCAGAGCCTAGAGTTGCAAGACAAGAAGCACAAATTCCTCATGTGGGCTATTGAGAGTAATGGTAGATGGGGCCACTCCTACTTTCACCCTTTCTTACTGGACTCTTGTATTTCACTGACTGAGGACATAGCAGCATATAATAGTCATTAATTTAGGGTATATGCAACATCTTAGAGGATGACAGAGTATCACTTCCAAGTTGGCACCTCAGCTGTGCCTTCAACCAGCTATTTCATCTCTGTATCAGGCTAGCAGCTTCTGGGTGATTCAGTATGTGATAGGACCAATGGATGTCCTTTACTGTACCTCCTTTACTACAAAGTGCGTCCTTGGTATAATGCAATGTTGTACAGGATCCCATGTTGACAGATCAAACATTTTGTAAGCCCTCAAATAGTGGTGCTCGCTAAAGCCCTGAGGACGGGAAAGGTAAACCCTTATTTTGTAGATGTGTTGATCCCAGTCAATATGAATTTCTGTGCCTTTCAGTCTAAAAAGGGTCCAATATAATCAATTTGACACCAACTGGACAGTTGTTCTTCTTGAGGAATGATGCTGTATCGGGGCCTCGTCATTGATCTCTGTTGCTGGTAGATTGGGCATTTAGAGGTGGCAGTAGTGTGATCAGTCTTGGTGAATGGTAGCCCATGCTGCTGAGTGCATGCATAGCTACCATCCCTACTACAATGGCTACTCCTTTCGCGTAGCCATTGTGCCAGAACTGGGGTGGCTCATGGCAGAGACTGGCTGATATCAACTTGCTGAGTCAATCTGTCTACTTGGTTTTCTGGTTCCTCTTCTGTGGCAAATGTGCTCTGGTGGGCAAATATCATCATACTTTGTGTTCATCTCCACATGTCCATCCACATACCTCTTCTCTTGACCTCCTTATCCTTGATCTCCCAATCTTTCTCCTTCCAGGTCCCTGACCTACCAGCCAAGGCATTCATCACTTCCCATGAATCCATATATATTCCAACCCTGGGCCACTTCCATTTTCTCATAAAGTGGATGAGCAGGTGCACTTCCTAGAGTTCTGCCTTATGGAAGGATTTCCCTCTCATCACTATATTTCAAGACCACTTTTGAGTACAGCCAGCCGCCATCCTTTTTTGTTGCTGTTGAGGTGAAAGTCACATAATATATAGTTAAGCATTGTACAATTCAGTGGCATTTAGTGTATTCACAATGTTGGACAACCACCACCTCTCTCTAGTTTGAAAACTTTTTTATCACTCCAGTAAAACACATTATACACATTAAGTAATCATCCTCCATTTCCCACTCCCCCCATTCCCTGGTGACCACTAATCTGCTCTCTGTCTCTATGGATTTGCCTTTTCTGGTTATATCATATAAAAGGAAGCATACAATATATGACCTTTTGTGTCTCGCTTCTTTCACTTAGCAAAACGTTTTTGAGGTTCATCCAAATAGTAGCTTGTATCATACTTCATTCTTTGTTATAGCTGAATAATATTCCATTGTATGAATATACCATAATTTGTTTATCCATTTATCCATTGATGGACATTTGGGTCTCTTCCACCTTTTGACTATTATGAATAATGCTGCTATATACATTCATGTACAAGTTTCTGTGTGGACATATGTTTTCATTTCTCTTGGGTATATACCTAGGAGTGGAATTGCTAGGTCATATGGTAATATTGTGTTTAACTATTTGAGGAATCACCAAACTATTTTTTACAGCAACAGTACCATTTTACCTTCCCCCCAGCAATGTATGAGGGTCCCTCTTTCTCCACATCCTTGTCAACACTTGTTATTTGTTTTTTTTTTTTCGATTAAAGCCATCCTAGTGAGTGTGAAGTGGTATCTCATTGTGGGTTTGATTTGCATTTCTTCATTGACCAATGATGTTGAACACCTTTTCACGTGTTTATTGGCCATTTGTATATCTTCTTTGGAATAATGTTAAGTCTTTTGTCCATTTTTAATTGGATTGTTTGACTTTTTCAGTTATAGGAATTCTTTATATACTCTAAATATTAAAGCCTTATCAGATATATGATTTGCAGGTATTTTCTCTTGCTCTGTAGGTTGTCTTTTCACATTGTTGACTATGTCCTTTGATCACAAATGTTTTTAATTTTTATGAAGTTCAGTGAATCTATTTTTTCTCTTATTGCTCATGTTTTTGGTGTCAAGTCTAAGAATTCATTACCAAATCCAATGTCATGAAGATTTACCTCTATGTTTTCTTCTAATAATTTTATAGTTTTAGCTCTTATATTTAGGTCATTGATCCATTTTGAGTTAATTTTTATATATGGAGTGAGGTAGGGGTCCAACTTCATTCTTTTGCATATGGTTATCCAGTTGTCTGAGCACCATTTGTTGAAGAGACTATTTTTCCCCCCACTGAATGGTCTTGGCACCCTTGTCAAAAAATTGATTGGTCATAGATGTTTGGGTTTATTTCTGGGCTCTCATTCTATTCTATTCATCTATATGTCTATAGTTATGCCAGTACCATGCTGTTTTGATTACTGTAGCTTTGTAGTAAGTATTGAAATAAGGAAGTGTGTGAGTCCACCAACTTTGTTTTTCTTTTACAATATTGTGGCTATTCAGGGTACCTTGCAGTTCCATATGAATTTGAGGATCAGCTTTTCCATTTCTGCAAAAAGCCGTTGGAATCTTGATAGAGATTGCATTGACTCTGTAGATCTTTTGGAGGAGTGTTGTGATATCTTAACAGTATTATATATTTTAACAATATTAAATCTTCCAATCTGTGAATATGGGATGTTGTTCCATTTATTTAGGTCCTTAATTTCTTTCAGCAATATTTTATAGTTCTCAGTGTACAAGTCTTTCACCTCCTTGGTTAAATATTTTTGGTGAGGAAGATTGGCTCTGAGCTAACATCTGTTGCCAATCTTCCTCTTTTTGCTTGGGGAAGATTTGCCCTGAGCTGTCATCTGTACCAATCTTCCTCTATTTTGTATATGGAACACTGCTACAGCATGGCTTGATGAGTGGTGTGTAGGTCTGCACCCGGGATCCGAACCCACAAACACTGGGCACACAAACTTAACCATTACACCACCAGGCTGGCCCCTCCTTGGTTAAATTTGTTCCTAGATATTTTACTCTTTTGTATACTACTGTAAATGGAATTTTTATCTTAGTGTCCTTTTTGGATTGTCTATTGCTAGTGTATAGAAACACAACTGATGTTTTTCAGTTTCTCTGGGTTTGCTATTATAAGTAATACTTTCAGTTTTTTTAATCTGGTCCTTGCTTTAACGTGTATGTTTGTTTTTTTAAATAACACATATTTATTCTCTTGCAATTCTGGAGGTCAGAAGTCCAAAATGAGTTTTATAGAGCTAAAATCAAAGTGTGAACAGGGTTACATCCCTCCTAGAGAAGTTCTTTAGGGGCGAATACACTTCCCTGCTCTTTCCAGCTTCTAGAGACTGCCTGTGTTCCTTGGCTTGTGACCTTTCCTCCATCATCAAACTCATCAGGGTAGCATTTTCAAGTCTCTGACTCTGACTCTCTGCTTCTGCCATCACATTTTCTTTGTCTCTGATCCTCCTACCTCCTCTTTTTTTAAATTGTGATAAAATAGACATAAAATTTATCATTCTGTACAGTTCAGTGGCATTAAGTACATTCACATTGTTGTGCAATCACAACTGATTTTTGTATGTTGATCTTGTATCCTGCAACTTTTCTGAATTCACTTATTAGCTCTAGTAGTTTTGTGTGTGTATTCTATGGGATTTTCTCTCTATAGAATCATGTCATTTGCAAACAGAAATAGTTTTACTTCTTCCTTTCCAATTTAGATGCCTTTTATTTCTTTGTCTTGCCTAATTGCTCTGGCTAGGACTTCCAGTACTATGTTCAATAGCAGTGATGGAAGCAGGCATCCTTGTCTTGTTCCTGATCCTAGGGAAAAAGCTTTCAGTCTTTCACCATTGAGTGTGAGGTTACATGTAGGTTTTTCATAAACGCCCTTTTTCATGTTAAAAAAGTTTCCTTCTATTCCTAGTTTGGTGAGTGTTTTTTTCATGAAACAGGGTTGAATTTTGTCAATTGCTTTTTTTGCATCTATTGAGATGATCATGTGGGTTTTTTCCTTTGTTCTTTTAATGTGGTACATTGATCTATTGTGTTACGTTGAACCACCTTTGCGTTTCTGGGACAAATCCCACTTGGTCACGTTGTATAATCCCTTTTATGTTCTGTTAAATTTGGTTTGCTAGTATTTTGTGTCTGTATTCACAAGGAATATTGGTTTGTAGTTTTCTTTTCTTGTGGTGTCTTTGTCTGTTTTTGGTATTAGGGTAAGGCAGGCCTCGTAAAATATTCTGGGAAGTATTCCCTCTTCTTCTATTTTTTGGAAGATTTTGAGTAGGATTGCTGTTAATTTTTCTTTAAATATTTGGTGGAATTCCCTAGTGAAGCCATCTGGTCCTGGACTTTTCTTTGTTGGGAGGTTTTTGATTACTGATTCAATCTCTTGTTATAGGTCTGTTGAGATTTTATATTTCTTCTTAAGTCAGTTTTGTTAATTTGTGTATTTCTAGGAATTTGTCTATTTCATCTAGATTGTCTAATTTGTTGGCATACAATTGTTCATAGTATTCTCCTATAATTCTTTTAATTTCTGTAAAGTTGGTTTTTAAATTTCTGATTTTAGTTGTTTATGTCTTCTCTCTTTTTTTCTTAGTCAGTCTAGCTAAGGGTTTGTACATTTTGTTAATTTTTTCAAAGAACCAAATTTTGGTCTTGAGGATTCTCTCTATTGTTTCTCTCTTCTCTATGTGGTATATCTCTGCCACCATCCATTTTTAGTTCATATCAACATACTGAGCTTGCCCATTCATGAACCAAGCTTGGCCTTTTTCCATTCCATTAGCTGGTCATAAGGAATACTCCATGAAGCCATAAGTGTGAGTGAGGAAGAAGCACGGGTGGAACAGTGGTGGATAACATGGAAGTCTGGGTCACTTGCTTTTGCAGCTTGCTTGTGCCCTCTGGCTCTTCTTAAAACTGATCCAGATATATCACTTCTATCTTTTGAAGAATTACTTTTTGGCCATCCTGAACATATGACTTGGTAGATCTGATAGAAGCTAGCTTATGATGGTCAGTTCTGGTTGTATGGTTACTTGGTGCCCGTTGGTCAGGCACTTGTCTCTATCAGGCATCCACCTTGTTCTGATGGTTAAGTGACATCACCTGCCATCTATTATTTTGAGATGCTATCATCCTCATTGATATCAGTAACTTCTAGTCTGTAAGAGAATATCCTACCATCATTCCTGGCCTACAGAGGATGGACACTGAGTTTCTCAATAACGCTGGTTCCCCTGTCACCCATGCCTTTTTTATTACTTTGGTAAAGAGTGTTCTTGGGGTCCTCCTGTGAAACATAGTTATCTGATGGGCTTTCCAGCCTCACACAATATAATCCCTGTATTAGTCTGCTCAGGTTGCTGTAACAAAATACCACGAACTGCACTTCTGGTTTCCAGTTCCACATATAAGTAGCCTAGAAGTTACCACTCTGTCCTAACAATAAGTAAAAAGCTGAACAGACTGAAAAATCAACAACTCTTAGATTTGTAAGAGAGGGACGACACGGGGCAAACTGCTGCCCCCCAGATCAGAGAGACAGATAGGCAAATACAGGGAGTCACGGCTAACCAGAGCAGAGATTTGCGAGTGGAAATCACCACGGGAACCACTGCCAGAGTGGGAAAATATGAACTGTAATTGATGAATTGCTAGAGGCTCAGTGTGGACAAGTCTGAGAGATAAACACTCCAGGGGAACCCAGTCATAGGGAGACCCCCACAATGTTACCTCCAGGAGCTCTACCTGTTTCTCACAGTAAATATCAGAGATAAATCCCCTTGTGTTTCTGTCAGGGGGAGGGGCAAAGGAACCATTTTGAAATACACCAGAGCGTTCTGTTCTTCTTAACAAATCTTGCCCTCAGGAGAAACTAGTTAACCAGAGCCTTAACCTACCAAGGTATTATCAGAGCCTAACTGACCTGGGGGAAGGGAAATACCCAACTTCAGCCCACTCTGGCCATTCTGTCCTACTTAGGGATGGAGGAAAAAAACAAGAAATACTTTTGAAGTTCACAGTCCAGAGGCATATGCTACTAAAAGACTGAGACCTAATCATAAGACTATAGAATGCTCCCCCTCCCCCCACACCTCACCACCACATTACTAAAGGCCTATTTACAGCAATTCCTTTTACCGAGTACATCATGTCTGGCTATCAAGAAAAAATTGCAAAGCATACCAAAAGGCAAAAACCACAATTTGAAAAGACAGTGCAAGCATCAGAACCACACATGGAAGGGATGTTGGAATTATCAGACTGGGAATGTAAAACAACTATGATTAAAATGCTAAGGGCTCTAATGGATAAAAGAGATGGCATGTAAGAACAGATGGGCAATGTAAGCAGAGAGATAGGAATCCTAAGACAGAACCAAATAGAAATACTAGAGATAAAAAACACTGTAACAGAAATAAAAAATGCCTTTGATGGGCTTATTAGTAGACTGGGCATGGCTGAGGAAAGAATCTCTGAGCTTGGGGCTACATCAATAGAAACCTCCAAAACTGGAAAACAAAGAGAACAAAGACTGAAAAAAACGGAACAGAACATCCAAGGACTGTGGGACAACTACAAAAGGTGTAACATACTTGTAATGGGAATACCAGAAGGGGAAGAAAGAGAGAAAGGAACAGTAGTGATATTTGAAAGAATAATGACTGAGAATGTTCTCAAATTAACGTCAGACACAAAACCATAGGTCCTGGAAGCTTAGAGAACACCAAGCAGGATAAATGCCAAAAGAACTATACCTAGGTATATCATTTTCAAACTATAGAAAATCAAAGATAAAGAAAAAGTCCTGAAAGAAGCCAGAGGAAAAAAATACCTTACCTATAGAGGAACAAAGATAAGAATTACGTCTGACCTCTCAGAAACCATTCGAGCAAGGAGAGAGTGGAGTGAAATATTTAAAATATTGATAGAAGAAAACCCCACCAACCTAGAATTCTGTACTTTGCAAAATTATCCTTCAAAAGTGAAAGAGGAATAAAGATTTTCTCAGACAAACAAAAATTAAGGGAATTTTTCACCAGTAGACCTGCCTTGCAAGAAATGTTAAAAGAAGTTCCTTAGAGGGAAGGAAAATAACATAGGTCAGAAACTTGCACCTACATACAGAAAAGAAGAGCACCAAAGAAGGAATGAGTGAAGTTAAAATAAAGCTATTACTTTTCTTATTCTTAATTGACCTAGCAAATACTACTATATACCTATTAGAATGGCCAAAATCCAGAACACTGACAACACCAAGTACCGGTGAGGATGTGGAGCAACAGGAACTCTCATTCATTGCTTGTGGGAATACAACATGGTGCAGCCACTTTGGAACACACTTTGGCAGTTTCTTGCAAAACTAAACATACTCTTACCAAACAATCCAGCAATTGCACTCCTTGGTATTTACTCAAAGGAGTTGAAAACTTATGTCCACACAAAAACCTGCAAACAGTTGTTTATAGCAGCTTTATTCATAACTGCCAAGACTTGGAAACAACCAAGATGTCTTCAGTAGGTGAATGGATAAGTAAACTGTAGTACAACCAGATGGTGGAATATTATTCAACACTTAAAAGAAATGAGCTATCAAGCCATGAAAAAACATGGAGGAATCTTACATGCATATTACTAAGTGAAAGAAGCCAATCTGAAAAGGCTACATATTGTATTATTCCAACTATATGACATTCTGGAAAAGACAAAACTATGGAGATAATAAAAAGATCAGTGGTTTCTGGGGTTGGGAGGGTGGGTGAGAGGGATGAATAGGCAGAGCACAGAGGATTTCTAGGGCGGTGAAAATATTCTGTAGGAAACTATAATGATGGATATGTGTCATTATACATTTGTCCAAATCCATAGAATGTATAACACCAAGAACGAACCCTAATGTTAACTATCGACTTTGGGTGATTATGATGTGCCAGTGTAGATTCATTAATTGTAATAAATGTACCACTCTGGCGAGTGATATTAATAATGGGGAATGCTATACATGAGTAGGGGCAGAGAGTACATGGGAAATCTCTGTACCTTCCTCTCAATTTTGCTGTAAACCTAAAACCGCTCTAAAAAAATAAAGTCTTTGGAATAAAATACCACATACTGGGTGGTTTAAACAACAGAAATTTATTTTCTCGCAGTTCTGGAGGCTAGAAGTCCAAGATCAAAGTGCCATCAGTGCTGGCTTTTCTGGGTGAGGAATCCCTTCCTGGCTTGTAGAGAGCTGCCTTCTCACTGTGTCCTCACATGGCCTCTTCTCTGCACGAGGTAGAGAGAGAGAGAGAAAGAGAGAGGGGGAGATCTGGTGTCTCTTCTTCTTATAAGGACACCAGTCCTATTGAATTAGGGCTCCACCTTTGTGACCTCATTTGACCTTAATTATCTCTCTAAAGGCCCTGTCTCCAAATAGAGTCACCTTAGGGTTATGGTTTCAACACATGAATTTGGGTGAAGGGGAGATGTAATTCAGTCCATAACAACTTTCTAGCATGCCTATTTTCTGTGCTTTTTGATCCTTTTTTCCACATCCTCCCATGGCTGTTCTGGGATTTCTACCTCACTTAGTGGTGTCTACCTCACTTGGTTTCTCTAAGATTCCAGTAATTTGTGTAACACTATCTCCCAGGGTTCCTGCCAAGGTTTTAAATCCTGTATTATACATGGGTGGGCACATATCAATAAACTCTCCCCTAGTCAACTTTATGGTTTACTTCCTGAATTGGTTTGCTAGGGCTACCATAACAGAGTACCACAAACTGAGAGGCTTAAAACAATAGGAATTTAATGTCTCATGGTTCTAGAGGCTAGAAGTCTGAAATCAAGGTGTCAGCAGGGCCATGCTCCCTCTGAGACTCTGCGTAGAATCCTTCCTTGCCTCTTCCTAGCTTCTGGTGGTGGCCAGCAATCCTTGATGGTCCTGGACTTGCAGCTGCATCAGTTTAATCTCTGCCTCCATCTTCACATGGCATTCTCCCTGTGTGTCTTTACATCATCTTCCCTCTGTGTGTGTCTGTGTCCAAATTTCCCCATTTTATAAGGACATCAGTAATTTTGGTATGGGGCCCTCTCAAATGACCTCATCTTAACTTGGTTAAATCTCTAAAGACTCGATTTCCAAATAAGGTCACATTCTGAGGTACTGGGGGGTCAAGATATTTTTTTGGAGGAACATAATTCCCCATAACACCTCCTTTGACACAGAACCCTCAAAATCCCATCCATACTCTCTGGGCTTCTGCCAGTATATATTGGTAAGTTTCTGTAGTATTTTGAAATATAGTCCTTCTTTCAGCAGGCCCAGCACTTCAGTGGCTGTGTTACCTTATGACTCAACCTTAGTTATTGGCCTAGAAGCCTGGAGGGAAGTCTGGGGAAGATCCTGGTGGGGAGCAGAGTACATGTTCTTTTGCAAAGCAGAGGCCTCTGCACCATCTTCAAACAAAGTGGAAGCACTGGCCTTAAAGTCTATTTTGTCTGATAGCGTAGTCGCTCCAGATGTCTTTTTGGTTACTGTTTGCATGGAATATATTTTTCCATCCTTTTACTCTCAACCTATTTGTGTCTTTGGATCTAGAGTGAGTCTCTTGTAGACAGTATATAGTTGGATCATGTATTTTATCCATTCTGCTAATCTCTGACTTTTAATTGGAGAGTTTAATCTATTTACATTTAATGTAATTACTGATAAGGAAGGACTTACTTCTGCAGTTTTGTTGTTTCCTCTATGTCTCTCATTTTTTTTTATTCCTTAATTCTTCTGTTACTGCCTTCTTTCATATCAGAGGGATATTTTTAAGTGTGCCATTTAAATTCCCTTGCCATTTCCTGTACCGTATATTTTTGAGTTATTTTCTTAGCAATTGCCTTAAGGATTACAATTGACATGTTAAATTTATAACAATCCATTTTAGATCAATGCCAGTTTAATTTAAATAGTATACAAAAACTTTTCTTCTATAGTGCTCTGTTCCTCATTATGTTGTTATTGTCATAAACTACATACTTATACATTATGTGCCCATCAACATATATTTATAATTACTATTTTATGAAGATGTCTTTTTAAATTTAATTATTTTATTGAGGTCATATTGGCTTATAACATCGTGTAATTTCATGTGTACATTATTATATATCAGTTTCTGTATAGACTGCATCATGTTCACCAATAGTCTAGTTTTTATCCATCACTATACATATGTGCCCCTTTACCCCTTTCACCCTCCCCCCACCTCCTTCCCCTCTGGTAACCACTAATCTGTTCTCCTTGTCTGTGTGTTTGTTTATCTTCCATGTATGAGTAAAATCATATGGTATTTGTCTATGCAGATGTCTTTTAAATCAGATAGGAAAAAGAGGAGTTACAAATCAAAAATACGTTAATACTGACTTTTATATTAACATATATAATTACCTTTACCAGTGCTCTTTATTTCTTTATGTGGATTTGAGTTACTGTCTAGTGTCCTTTCATTTCAACCTGAAGGACTCCCTTTAGCATCTCTTGTAGGACAAGTTTGCTAGTGACGAACTCACTCAGCTTTTGTTTATCTGGCAATATCTTAATTTCTCCTTCATCAAAAAACTATATCAATTATTTTTATTAGTTCTTTTTAACAATAATTTATTTTGGAATAAATTTAGAACACCAATTTTTGAGGATAAACTCCATTAGCGAGAAAGAATATAGAATTCAGGTAGGCTTAGAATGTCCTTCTTTTTTTTTTTTTGTGAGGAAGATCGGCCCTGAGCTAACATCCGATGCCAATCCTCCTCTTTTTCCTGAGGAAGGCCGGCCCTGAGATAACATCCATGCCCATCTTCCTCTACTTTATATGGGACACTGCCACAGCATGACTTGACAAGCAGTGCATTGGTGCGTGCCTGGGATCCGAACCTGCAAACCCTGGGCCACCAAAGTGGGGAATGTGCACTTAACTGCTTGCACCACCAGGCCAGCCCTGGAATGTCCTTCATTTTTGAAGGGTAGTTTTACCAGATATAGAATTCTTGGTTGGCAGTTTTTTTTTCTTTCAGCACTTTGAATATACCATGTCACTGCCAATATTTCATTGTGATGTCTTATTTGACCTTCTTGGGTCATTTATAAGTGTATTTTTTAATTCAAACCCATGAGAATTTTAAAGTTATCTTTTTATTATTGAATTCTACCTTATAAGAGCACCCCGTACTCCTCTGGTAAAGCCTATATTACATAGATAACAAATACAACAAGAACATCATGAAAAAGAAAAATTATAGGTCTACCTTTCTCTAGAACATAGATGCAAAGTATCCTAACCAAATATTAGCAAACCGAACCTAGCAATAAAACATAAAGGGGAAATAAAAGGATAATATACCTTTACCATATAAGATTTAATCCAGAAATGCAGAGTTATTTTGAAAGTAGAAAGTCAACCAATAGAATTTGCCACATTAACAGAAAAAGAAAAAGAAATCACACAGTCTACTTCATAATGCAGAAAAAGTGTTTTATAAAATGTAAGATTCATTTATTGATAGCCAACTTCCTTATTTGTAATTATTTGTAGATGCTGGGTACACAGTAGTTACTGCTGGTACATTTGTAGTTACTGGGTACATAGAATAGGAAATCCAAAATATTTCATAGATAAACTATTAAAATTAATAATTAGCTAGTGGCTATATACAGGGTCAATATAAAAAACTCAATTGTACTTATATATACCAGCAACAAACAGAAACTGAAATTTGAAGCCATTTACAACAGCATCAAAAAAGATCAAGTACCCAGGAATAAATTTTTTTAAAAAAGGAGCACAAGATTCCCTGCAGAAAACTATTAAATATTACTGAGAAAAATTAAAAGGAAAAAAAAACTAAATAAATGAGAAATACACTATATTCCAGAATTGGAAGGTTCAATACTATAGTGATGTAAATACTCCCTAAATTGATCTTCAGATTCAATGGAATCTTAATCAAAATCCCAACAGGTGTTTTTGTTTGTCTGTTTTGTGGAACTTGACAAATTGATACTAAAATTTTATAGAATTTCAAAGTGCCAAGAAGAGCTATGACACGCTTGAAGAATAGAGTGAGATGACTTGTTCTACTACATTTCAAGACTTATTAAAAAATTGACAGTAAAGACAGTATGTGATTGGTAAAAAGACAGAAAATAAACCAATATGACAAAATAGAGGGCCCAGAAACAAATCTTTGCATATATGCACACTTGATTTATGACAAAGGCAATGTTGCAGAACAGTGGGGTAAAAATGGTCTTTTCAATTAGTGGTGCAGGGACAAATGAATAACTATATTTACAAAAATGAAACTTGATCCCTACCTCACACCACACACAACAATCAATTCCAGGCAGATTAAATACCTGGATGTAAAAGGCTAAACAATAAAGCTTCAGAAGATAACACATGAGAACGTCTTCATGACCTTGGGGTAGGGGAAGATTTTTTTAAACAGCACACAAAACACTAATCACAAAAGGAAAAAGTTGATAAATATGACCACATTAAAATTAAAATTTTTCTCTTCATTAAAAGACACCATTATAAGAGTGACTAGGCCAGCCATAGGGAGAGGGAGGATATTTGCAATTCATGTATCTGACAAAGAGCTCTTACCGAAAACATGCAAAGAACTCCTACAAATTGATAAGCAAAAGACAGAAAAGCACAGTAGAAAAGTGGGCAAGAGATTTGAACAAGCATTTCACAAAAGAGTGCAAATAGATGTACAGAGAGGGGCTCAATCTTATTAGTAATCAAGGAAATGGAAACTGAAACCACAAGAAGATACCACTAGAATAGCCAAAATTTAAGAATGACAACACTAAGTCTTTGCAGGGATATAGAACAACAGGAACTTTCATACCCTGCTAGTGGGAGTGTAAAATATAACATTTAAAAAAATAATTTAATGTTATCTACCAAAGTTGAAGATATGCGTACACTATGAACCAGAAATTCTACTCCAAGATTTATATCCATTAGAAATGCAGGGACATACATAAGAATATTCATAGCAGCAAATGTTCATCAACAATAGAAAGGACAAGTAAATTTTAATATATTCATTCAATGGAACACTGCTGTATAGCAATGAAAATAAACAAATGATCGCTTACATGCAACAACGTGGTTGAATCTCAGAAACATGATGATGAGCAAATGAAATCAGACAAAAAGAATACTTTCTGTGTTACCCCACTTATACAAAATTCAAAAACAGGTAATAAATTAAAAAATTAAAAAAAAAAAAAAGGGCCAGCCCGGTGGCTTAGCGGTTAAGTGCGCGCGCTCTGATGCTGGCGGCCCGGGTTCGGATCCCGGGCGCGCACCACCGCACCGCTTCTCCGGCCATGCTGAGGCCGCGTCCCACATACAGCAACTAGAAGGATGTGCAGCTATGACATACAACTATCTACTGGGGCTTTGGGGGAAAAAAACAGGTAAAACCAAACTAGTGTGTTTAGGGATATCTACTTAGGCTATAAAAGCATAAGGAAAAGCAGGGAAGTTATTACCTTAGAAGTTAGGGTAGTGGTTACCTTTAGTGGAGAGAAAGGGGGAATGGTCAGGGAGGGATTCACTGGGGTGCTTTAAAGGCACTGGCAATGTTCTATTTCTTTTTTTGTTTTTTGTTTTTTTGCTGGGAAAGATTTGCCCTGAGCTAACATCTGTTGCCAATCATCCTCTTGTTTTTTCTGCCCCAAAGCCCCAGTATATAGTTGTACATTCTAGTTGCAAGTCTTTCTAGTTCTTCTATGTGAGCCACCACCACAGCATGTCTACTGACAGATGAGAGGTGTGATTCTGTGCCCAGGAACTGAACCTGGGCCACCGAAGCAGAGTGTACTGAACTTCAACCGCTAGGCCATAAGGGCTGGCTCGGGCAATGTTCTATTTCTTGATTAGAGTGGTCATTACACAAGTGTTTGCTTCATGGTAACTCAACAAAACTATACATCTATGTGTTTAACTTTTATTTAATTATGTATTTATTTATTTATTGTTAATAGCCATATTGAGGTATAATTCACATACCATACAATTTACACATTTAAAGTGTACAATTCAGTGGGTTTTGGTATATTACATTATTAATTTTTTTGGACTTTGTGGTAAAATATATATAACATAAAATATGCCATTTTACCTATTTTTAAGTGTACAATTCAGTGACATTATTTACATTCACAAGGTTGTGTAGCCATCACTACTATTTCCAACCTTTCTTTAAAAGACTTTATTTGTTTTAGAGCAGTTTTAGGTTCACAGCAAAATTGAGAGGAAGGTACAGAGATTTCCCATATACCCCCTGCCCCCACATATACACAGCCTCCCTCATTACCAACATCCCCTGTAGAGTGGTACATTGTTACAATTGACAAGTCTACATTGATACATTATTATCACCCAAAGTCCATAGCTTACATTGGGGTTCACTCTTGGTGTTGCACATTCTATGAACTTGGACAAATGTATAATGACGTGAATCCACCATTACTGTATCATACAAAGTATTTTTGCTGCCCTAAAATTCCTCTGTGCTCCACCTGTTCATCCCTTCCTCTCCTCCAATCCCTGGCAACCACTGATCTTTTTACTATCTCCATAGTTTTGTCTTTTCCAGAATGTCATATAGTTGGAATTATACAGTATGTAGCCTTTTCAATTGGCTTCTTTCACTTAGTAATATGCATTTAAGTTTCCTCCATGTCTTTTCATGACTTGATAGCTCATTTCTTTTTAGCACTGAATAATATTCCATTGTCTGGATGTACCACAGTTTATTTATCCATTCACCTACTGAAGACACCTTGGTTGTTTCAAAGTTTTGGAAATTATGAATAACCTGCTATAAATATCCGTGTGCAGGTTTTTGTGTGGACATAAGTTTTCAACTCCTTTGGATAAATACCAAGGAGTGCAATTGCTGGATGGTATGGTAAGAGTATGCTCAGTTTTGTAAGAAACTGCCAAACTGTCTTCCAAAGTGGCTGTACCATGTTGCATTCCCATGAACAATGAATGAGAGTTCCTGTTGCTCCACATCCTCACCAGTACTTGGTGTTGTCAGTGTTCTGGATTTTGGTCATTCTTATGGGTGTGTAGTGGTATCTTGTTGTTGTTTTAATTTGCATTTCTCTGATGACATATGATGTGGAGCATCTTTTCCTATGCTTATTTGCCACCTGTATATCTTCTTTGGTGAGGTGTCTGTTAAGGTCTTTGGCTCATTTTTTAATCAGGTTGTTTTCTTATTGTTGAGTTTTGAGTTCTTTGTATATTTCGGATAACAGTCCTTTATCAGATGTGTTTTTTCATAAATCTTTTTCTCATAGCCTGTGGCTTGCATGTCATTCTCTTGACATTGTCTTTTGTAGAGCAGCCCCTGGTAATCTCTATTTTCTGTCTCTATGAATTTGCCTATTCTAGGCATGTCATATAAGTAGAATCGTTCAATATTTATCCTTGTGTGTCTGGCTTATTTCACTTAGCATAGTGTTTTCAAGATTCATCCATGTTGTAGCATGTATCAGAATTTCCTTTATATGGCTGAATAATAATATTCCATGGTATTCTTGTTGTCAGTGCCTTCAGGTTGTGGACAGCAGAGCAGAACTCTGCCTGGTCTTTTTGCACCATCCTCTCACCTTCCAGTGCTCTATCAAACAATGCTCCACTGCTATTTATAGGGTTTTCATGGCCAATTTTTTTGGAAGTGGGCGGCCAGGTCCTTCTTCCTAGTCTGTCTTAGTCTGGAAGCTCTGCTGAAACCTGTCCAGCAGGGGTGACCCTGCTGGTATTTGAAATCCCCGTGGCATAGCTTTCAGCATCACAGTAACACGCAGCTGCCACAGTATGACAACTGACAGACGGGTGGTGTGGTTCTCTGATTGGAAAATGAACCCGGGCCTCAGTAGTGAGAGCACTGAATCTTAACCACTAGACCACCAGGGCTGGCTATTCCATGGTATGGATATACCACATATTGTTTATCCATTCATCCATCGATAGAAACTTGAGTTGTTTCCAACTTTTGATTATTGCGAATACGCTGTTATGAACACGACTGGACAATGTTGGCTCTGTACTCTGAGTCCTTGCTTTTAATTCCTTTGGATATATACCCAGAAGTGGAATTGCTGAGTCACATGAGTATATTAATGTTTTAAGCACTTTTTACATGCTTTACATTTCACAATGAAAAAGACAGAGAGAGGGGTGAGAAGAGGAAAAGGAGACAACAAATATAGACAAATCTTTTGAATATTTTGCTCCTACGGGAAACCAAGAAATGGGGTGGTAGCTGTAAGAGGAAGCAGGCTCAAGGGAAAGTTCTTTAAGATAAAAGAAATCAGAAATGTTTGTATGCTAATGAGAGTGATGTAGTAATGGGGGAATAATTAATGCTGCAGGAGAAAGAGGAGAAAAGTCCATCCTTGTGTGGATAAGAGGGCATGGTGTTGGCCTCAGGCAGGAGCAGAGGATAGTCCGTCCCAAGTGGCAGGGCGGACACTATAGATGCTGTCGCAGGGTAGATGTGGTGGTGGATGCTGCACAAATCCTTCTCTGATCACTTCAGCCTGCTGGGTGAGCCAGGAAGCAAGGCCATCGGCTTCCAGCGAGGATGGAGCGGGTGTTGGAGGTGGGAGCAGAGTGCAGGAGGTGGGAAATTGTCATCTAGAAAAGTGGGAAGGGGAATGGACTGAGGAAATTTGGGATGGTTGCTGGGCCACATTTAGGGCATCAATGAAGTTCATGGTCATTAACTTAAAGTGGGCCTAGTCAGTGTGCTTGGGGGCTTTTCTCCATGTGTGTGCGGGCCAGTCGGTGCAGAACTGGGTGTGAGCATGGCTGTGGTTTTGCACAGTGAGCACAGTGAGGCCAGAGAGAGGTAGAGACACTGAGGATTCTGCCCAGGAGGGGTAGGAATCATTAGTCATGGTGTTTGAGTGGCATAAGGAGGGGACAGAGGCCATCAAGCAGAGGAAGGAAAGTAGAAAGGTGGAGAGTCAAAGACACTGGAAGTCTGGTGCAGTGGGGTGATGTTGGAGCGGGAGCCTTGAGGGCATGGGCTGGAAGATCAGGAGGCCGTAGTCAGAAAGAGGGCTGTGTGACACTGAGTGGAAGGAGGAGCTGCAGTTGCAAGGCCTGAGGTGCAAGGCCTGAGGCTCTGCTGTGGCAGTGAGTGGCTGAGGGCGGGGGTGAGGACAAGAGCAGCAGAGGAGAGGAGGTCAGAGAACGGACAGGCCAGGCTGGAGGAAGAGTCATCTGCCCGTAGCTGGACCTGGCTCCCTCCTAGATTAACACCTGCTTCCCCAGACGTCCTCAATGCCATCAACCCAGATCAAGGGGAAGACCAGTGTACTTTGCCCTTCCCCCAGCAGGGGTCCAGAGGTGGCTATGGGCCTGGGGCAAAGATCACACACACACACACCACCAAGCCTTCTACCCCCTCCCTCCATCAGGGATCGAGAAGGCCCATCAAGGGTCATATTTTTTGAGCACCCACTATGTGCCAGGCAACAACGCTAATACCTACTATGTGGAAGGCATGATGCTGAGTACTTTACATTTCTTCTTTTGTTTAACCCTTCTAATAACTGTGAGGAAAGTACTGTTAATTGGCCCATTTTACAGCTGAGAAAATGGAGGCTTGGAAGATTTAAACCTTCGTCTGCCGATTCCAGAATCTGAAACCTTGAACACACTGCCTCCCTTGGTGGGCGATCTGGAGATGAACCAGACCCAGCCCCCGACCTCAAGCATGTAACAAGTAATAGTAGAACTTTGCACATTTATTCTTGTGATCTGGTTCTTCCGGGCTTCGTCTCCCTTCTGGTAGGCCCAGACCCTACCCTTTCCCTTCCCCCATAGCTCGGGTGGTAACCCACGTCCAGGTTTGCTCGGGACTGAGGGTTTCCTGGGTGCCAGATTTTCAGTGCTAAAATCAGGACGGTCCCAGGCAAGCCAGGACGGTTTGGTCTGCCCAGCTGTGGCTCACCCATCAGCTGCTTCTCTAGCTTTTTGTTTTCTTCTCCTTCAGTAGCTTTGCTCATTTCACGCGTGGCAGTTGTTGACTTCCACTGTCTCCTTGGGGGCCGTGAGTACTTCTCAGACACCTCTGGGAGCCCAGCACCCTGGCGAGGGGAGGCTAGAGGCTGCAGTGAGGGTTTGCAAAGGACATTTCATGAGCAGGGCCCATAAATGCCCTTTGGGTGCCCATAGTCGACCTGAACATCACCCCAAAACACACACATCACTCACATCAACGGGCTAGAACATTCTGGGCTCAGCTGACATCTGGGGAGAAAGAAAAGGGCAATCTCTCAGGCAATTGCCATTCAACTCATTCATTCATTCATCGAATACTTGTTGAGCACCTAGTGTGTGCCAAGTTCTGCTCTAGGCAGCAGTGAACAAGTCAGGGGGAATCCCTGGCTTAGGTTCCCTGGTCTCCCAAAGCATTTGTCTCCCTGTCTGTCTCCTCAGTGAAAAAAAAAGGCAGTGCCGAAGTCGTCCATATAGTTCAATTCCCCTCACCCAGTACGGGATCTGTTACACAGAAGATGTTCAATACCTGTTAATTGAATGGCTATTTGAGTGAATGAATAGATACATGAGTAATACAAGGTTCTGACATTTATACTTTAAGTTCCATCCTGAGAGGTCCACTAACTTTGATAAGGTCTCTCCATGTTGAAGGCAGGTGTCCCCGGGAGGGACAGTGGCCAACTGTGCTCAGTGCGAAAGTGACAGCTGATGGAAGAGTGCGGGTCTGCGAGGGGCTGGGGTACAATGTCAAGGCGAAGAGGACCTCAGGGAAGCCTAGGGAAGCCGGGCCTGCATGCAGCCTCAAATAATCAGTGGGCAGCAGAAGGCACTGAGCAGCTGGGGAGGAGATGGTGGAGGAAGGTGAGCACTGTTAAAGAAAAAGTTATTCGTGGTCCCTGTTAAGGATGGTAAGGCAGACTTTATTCAGGACCATCACGACCACTGCAATGGGGTTTGCAGTTGGGGAGAGAGACTGGGCTCAACTCTGAAGACAACAGGACAAGTGGGATGTGTAGCCAAGGAGCAGGGTCAGGGGGTGGGGGGTCAGTGGATGGAAAATTACTAAGAGGAAACATGGGGGTAAGAGGATTCTGGCTAAACTGACTTGACAGGATTTTTGTCAAAGGCAGGCTGGGGTGATAAGATAATGGAGGGAAGGGGATGAGGAATTTGATCAGATAGCACGGGTGGGGAATTCGGGTTTAACTGACTCAGCAGGCTTCTTGCTAAAACCGGAACAAGGTCGGGACCTAGTCAGAGTTCTCGGGGGAGGCTGCCTCAAGCTCGGTGAAAGGAGAGAGCCTTTGTGAGCACAGAGAAAGGCCCCTACAGCTGCCACCTGCTGCTGGCGCTGAAGAGGGGCGTTAGGAAGAAGGGGAAAGAACTCAGGATTTTCCTCAGAGCAAATCCTGGTCCCTCTACTGAACAAATGTTACCCAGGAAAGACCATGGGCTCTGGCGTTGACTGATCAGTTTCAACCCCAGCTCCTTCATTGACTGTGTTCCCTTGGGCGAGTCACTTAGCCACTCTGTGCCTCACTTTCCCCACTTGTCAAATGAGGGCAATGATGCTGACGTCGGAGGGTTGTCCTAAGGATCATCTAAGGCAGTGGTTCTCAGAGAGGTCTCCAGGCCATCAGCATCACCTGGGAACTGGTTAGAAATGCAAATTCTCAGGCCCCCCCAGACCTGCTGAATCAGAAACCCAGCCACTATGACAAGCCTCTAGGGGATTCTGACGCACTCAGGTTTGAGAAACTGCTAGGTCAGCACAGGGAGAAACTCTTTGCAAGGGAAGAATTCTTTTTTTCTGCCCTGATCACAGAATCAGGGGAGTGGGTTTCAGAGCTGCCCTCTGGGTGCACAATAGAATCACCTGGCCTCTTCCCAGACCAATTACATCAGACTTCCTGGGGAGGGGGATGCAGATGGCAGCAGCTTTTAAAGCTCCCCAAGTGATTCCAAGAGTGCAGCCAGCTAGCCCATAGCAGAAGCCCCTGGAGGACTGTTAAAGCAGAGTGCGGGCCCCACCCCGGAGCGCCTGGTTTCCTAGGTCTGGGGTAGGGCCCCGGAATTTGCATTTCCAACTAGCTGCCAGATGCTGCTGCTGCTGCTGGTTCTTGGACCACACCTCTGACAACCACTGCCCAGGGGGCTTAGATCCGAATGGAGATGTGTGGGAGGTGAGAGGACTTGGGGAAAATCCCAGCTTCTCCCCCTGACCACTCCCCCAACCCCCGCTGAATGAAGCATGGGATAGCTGGGTCTGAACCCGCTTGCACATCCATTAGTTTTCATCACATTCTGCACGGGAGGGATGAGGTCGGGTGACATTTATGGAGAAGCTGAGCTGTGGTGTGGGCCTCTCTCCAAGAGAGCAAGGATTATCTCCACCATCTCGGCAGATCCCCAGGAAAATCAATCAAGAGGAGCCGCCTGGACTAGGGTCCTTTGGGCCGTGCGGGGAACAACCTCTGGGTTCCCCCACCTCCATCCCTGCCTTGGCCCTGGCCTCCACGCCTGCGTTTTCTTAGGCGCTGATACTTTCCTTTATGATTTTATTCTACTTCCCCTCACTCCCAAGCTCCCCCAGTGGAGAGGGAAATAGGGAGCCAGAGATATTTTCTGTGGGGTTTCGGTTGCTCTGAGTTCCTTCATTCATTCAACAATCATTTCATTCAACAAATATACACGGCAGCTCAGGAGGGCAGGCACTTTTGTCTGTTTTGTTCACTGCTGTATGCCCAGTGTCTGGCACATAGTCGGTGCTCAATAAATATTTGTTCAGTGACGGAGGGCCACCTATGGGCTAGTCCCTCCACCGGGCAAGGGAGACAGAACCCCCCCCCCCCCAAGCGCCCAGAGCAGTGTACCAGGGGAGAAAGTTGCTCAACCAGGAACCATAGCCTGTGTGACAGGCGTGGCAACAGCCCAGGGTCAGGGAGTGTTTGGCAGAGGCCGCATCCCTCTAGGGGAGTGAGGCTTTGCGGGGCCAGGAAGGGGACCCCCCCGGGGGAGGTGTGTGTCAGCTGAAGGCTGAAAGATGAGCAGGCCAGGAAAAGAAGGACAGGTGAAGAGAGCTGCCTGTCTCTTATCTGCTGCTGGGGGATGGGGCAGCGTGTGAAGTGGTGCAACCGCTTTGGAAACTGGCAGGATTGTACGCTTCCAATGTGAATCATCCTCTTTAAGATGGTTCAGATGGTGAATTTTATGTGATGTGAATTTTACCTCAATAAAAATGATTTTTTTGTAACGCAATAGACTTGCTTGTGCTTCCTGCACCGAATGAAATAAAACACTGGCGATACTGAGAAAGCCCTGCTCGCCTTCCTCCCTGAGCGCATCTCCCAGAGGTAACCACCAAACGGAAGTCGGTGTCCAGCAAGTCCACACACGTCTTTATGTGTTTATGACTTAGCTGTGTACGGCTACGTCAAAGGTGGCGGAGTGCACAGGGAAACCTTTTGGATCTCCCAGTCGCCCTGCTGTCTTGCGGCGGCTGCTGCTCTTAGCTCAGCCATGTGTTCGCAAGGCCGCTCTCGTTGGCATCTTGGAGCCTCCCTCGGGCACTCTCCCCGCTGTTTGGGTTGCACTGTGTGAGGGCACCACGAGGAACTGATCGAGTCTCCTCCGCTAAACTCGGTCCCGGGGAATCTCACTGGATCCTCAGAACAACCCTGTGAGGTAAGTACTATTATTAACCCCGCTTTGCAGATGAGGAATCTAAAGTGGGGTCCGAGCACAGCTGGTAAGTGGTGGGGCCTGATTCCTGGCCTGGACACCCCCCTCCATGGGACCTTGGTTTTTTGCCTCCATCTTTGGGGAATTTGGGGACTCACTCAGCACGGCCTTTCACCCACTTCAGTGGCTCTGGGGCCACTCCTAGTCCCCTACCCCAAGAAGGCAGAGCTTAAAGGGTAGGGTGAGGGCCTTTCTCATCCTGGGCAGCACCTTGGGAGAGGTCTACCTGTGACCCCAGGAGGCCCAAGGGTGGAGACCAGGAGCCTGGGGAAGCCCTGGACCTCGGTTGCCAGATCTTGCTCCTGTGCTGCTCTCAGCTCCCGTCTGCCCACAAGGTCAGGAGGGGGCGGCTGGCAGGAGGAGGCCAGGGCTCTGCAGGGAGCAGGGAACAGGAAGGATGTACCCAGGGAGAGGGGCCTGCCTCTACCCCCAGGTTGCAACCTTGGGTAAGTCACTTCCTTTCTTGGTCACAATTTTCTCATCTGAAAAATGGGCCTCCACTCTCCTGTCTGAGGTTCATGTCTCAGCTCTAAATAACTTCTTTGTGCCTGAGGTGCTACAGAGATGGAAGGAGAGACTCTGGGGTGAGCTCACAGGCTTTGGAGATGAGAGGCTCCTCCTGGGGGCGCTTTGCTGCCCTGTTGCTAAAGTGACCAAATGATTCTTCTTAAAAGAAAGACAATTCCCTGGTCTTTTCGGATCCTCATCTGCCAGGTGAGGTCCAGGGCAGGGAATCCACGAAGCAGGGCAGCCTGCCATGCTGCATAACTCGGAACTGCTCGTACTCACATCTTGATGACTCAATGGCCCTCAGCGCTTTAATCACAGTAAGAGGAGACAGCCCCGTGCACAGGGCCACCAGACGGACAGGTGGAGCCCGCAGCAAAGGTGGAGGAGGCCCAGGCCTGTGCTGACCACCGCGCCTCGGGTGGGCCTGGAGGGAGTGGTGGGAAGGAGGGAGCCGGCGCCACTGCTCCGGGCACGGTGGAAGCTGTCCGCTTACGAGAGGGGGGCTGGGGGAAGCCCTTCCTCCAAGTTTCACCTGAGGGGCTGGTTCATGGCTCCCGTGGGTGAGCCCGAGGTAGTGGCTGGAGCTCTGAGCCCCAGCACCTCTGCGCTGACTCAGCCACCTTGCCTCTCCCTTGGGAATTTCTCTCCCTCCTCCTGACCACCTCCAAAGCGGGCCCTCTACAGCCTGGCTGTGTTACCGTCACACACAGAGTCCTTTGCCAGCAGAAAAATTCGAAGGGCTTTGCCTGCCACTTAAGGCCTTGTCCAATTTGGCCACACCCCCATTTCCAGGCCTGGCTCTTGCTCCAGCCACGCTGGTCCCCAACCTCCCTGCACCCACCCGCCCCCCGCTTCAGCGCATCGCCTTGCTGAGGCCTGCACTGCACAGCAGAGGCTTTCCCAACACAGCCTCACCTGGGTTGTCCTGGACTCCTTCCCCGACTAGTTCAAAACCCCATTAGTACCTGCTGACCCCCGTGCAGCTGCCCAGCGCAGCCCCCAGGGTGCGTTCCCTGCTTGTCTTTTCTCCCTGACCATTGCTTGCATGACAACAAGCTGCCTGGACCCTGTCACCGCTGCATCCCAGCACAGGGCCTGGCCGGAGCGGGCACCCGGTGAACATCTGATGAATGAGCGGATTTTTCCTGCAGCAACCTTCAGGGGTGGGACCTGCGGTTCCCGCTCTATAGATGAAGACATGGGAGCTTGGAGAATGACTTGCTCAGGCCAGACAGCCAGACAGGTGCAAAGCAGGTCACCGAGCCCTGAAAAATAACCCTGCCTCTCCTGAGACTCCCAAGAAAGTGCTCTAACCAGTCCCACAGTAGCATTTGCCAATGGGTGGCAATAGATTTGAGGAGGTAGTGTTTATCAATGTAGCTGGGTAATATTTGGGGGATTTTGAATTGTGTGTGTGTGTATGTGGCATGTGTGTGTAGTGTGTGTGGTGTGTGTATGTTTGTGTGTGTGTATATGAATATATGTGTGGGGGGCGTGTGTGTGGGGGTGTGTGTGTGTATATGTGCGTGTGTGTGTGTTTCCTCCCATGAGTGTTCCTCCTCCCCTTTCCTTCCCCTTCACTATTTCATGGCCTCTGAGGATCGTGGCTGAGAGTTTGTTTTCTAAAACTGAAGGCGGTTGGAGAGACTCGTTCAGTGCCCTGAGGGAGCTTTTAGAAGCCAGTGCAGTGGGGAGGCACTGGGGAGAAGTGGAGAGGAAGGAGCGGCTTCCTGAGTGTTCCTGGCTGAGAGAGCTGGGCCTCGAACGAGAAGAGGGAGAAGTCTGTGCATCTAAGAGCTGCGGAAGCAAGGCTTGTATGACAGTTAATTGTAGGTGTCAACTTGGCTGGGCGATGGGGTGCCCAGATATGTGGTCAAACATTATTCTGTGTGTGTCCGTGAGGGGGTTTTGGGATAAGATTGACATTTAAATACGTAGACTCTGAGTAAAGCAGACTGCCTTCCCTAATGTGGGTGGGCCTCATCCAATCAGTTGAAGGCCTGAGTAGAACAAAAAGACTGGCCTCTTCCAAGTAAGAGAGAACTCTTCGGCAGACAGCCTTTGAACTTCCTCTGCATCATTGGCTCTTCCTGAGTCTTCAGCCTCCTGGCCCACCCTATAGATTTTGGACTTGTCATCCTCCATAATTGCATGAGCCAATTCCTTATAATAAATCTCTTTATATATATACACATACTTTTGGTTCTGTTTCTGTGGAAGAAGTCTGATAAATACAGCCTGCTTCCTGCCAGAGCCGAGGTTGGCTCCAGCATCCATGTGCCAGGGCAGGAGAGAGGCCTTAGACCCAGTGTGCCAGGAGGAAACTTAAAACCTTGCCCTGGGCTGGCCCCATGGCTTAGCGGTTAAGTGCACGCGCTCCGCTGCCGGCGGCCCGGGTTCGGATCCCGGGTGCGCACCGATGCACCGCTTCTCCGGCCATGCTGAGGCCGAGTCCCACATACAGCAACTAGAAGGATGTGCAACTATGACATACAACTATCTACTGGGGCTTTGGGGAAAAAAAGGAGGAGGATTGGCAAGAGATGTTAGCTCAGAGCCAGTCTTCCTCAGTAAAAAGAGGAGGATTAGCATGGATGTTAGCTCAGGGCTGATCTTCCTCACCAAAAAAAAAAAAAAAAAAAGCCTTGCCCTGAGCTACAATGTTTTGGGGCCTTGGAACTGGAGCCTCCCTCACCAAGCTGAGAAGATGATTATTCTCTCTGAGCCCTCCCTCTCACTCTGTTACTTGCCAGCTTGGCCTCCTGTTCTGCCCTCTGTGCTGGGCCCAGATGTCAGCAGGAGGCCCAGCTCTTCCCTGTGCCCTGGGGGCCCCGCCCCTTCCTTGTTGCCAGGGAGCCTTTGAAGGCATGGGAGGGCATTCTCTTTGGACATCTAGGGGCCTAGTCACCCTCAATTTTAGTCAGCTCAGGCTGCTGTAGCAAATACCTCAGACTGGGGGGCTTAAACAACAGACATTTATTTTCTCACAGTTCTGGAGACTGGAAGTCTGCGATCAGGGTGCCAGCCTGGTTGGGTTCCTGGTGAGAACCCTCTTCCTGGCTTATGGATGGCCGCCTTCTCACTGTGTTGTCACGTGGCAGGGGAGGAAGATATACAAGCTCTCTGGTGTCTCTTCTTATAAGGGCGCTAATCCTATCGTATCAGGGCCCCACCCGCATGACCTCATTTAACCCTAATTACCTCCTTATAGGCCCCATCTCCAAATGCAGTCACATCGAGGGTTAGCACTTCAACATATGGATTTGGGGGGACATGATTCAGCCCATAGCAACCTTGCAGATGGGTTCCTTCTCTCAAAGGCTTCCGTCTGGTCACTGACTAATACAGGTGGGCTCCCAGGGCCCTCTCTGGAGAAACAGAAAGTGCCTTGAAAGGTGATCTGAGTACTTTCTGCTAAAACCATTTATAAAGCACCAGGGAGCCCAATCTGTCTCAAGTTCCAGCCAGGGTTGCCCCATCAGTCACACTCCTAGGACCCACCCTGATAGCAGGGCAGGTAGATCACCAGGTGTGTGGTGAGCACCGTGAGGGCCTGATGCAGGACTGGGGTCGGGGCCAGGTCAAGGTCAGAGTGGTTTTGTCAAGGTTCACACTAACTCAAAGGGGAGTAAAACTGTGTGTGTGTGTGTGTGTGTGTGTGTGTGTGTCAGAGAGAGAGGGAGAAATGACAAGGAACCAGAGAGAGTGTGTACATTTGTGGTGGAGGAGGGTGTGCTATTTGTGTATGGCTTCTTTAAAAGTATTTTATGATGGATCTTCGTCCATGAGGCGCTTTTCTTCCTAACTTTTCTGCTTGCTGGCTACACCTTCTAGATAGAGTTGCCAGATAAAATCCAGATGCCCAGTTAAATTGGAATTTCAGGTAAACAATAAATAATAGTTTCAGTGTAAGTATGTCCCCTGCAATATTTGGGGCAGACTCATACTGAAAAATTATTCATTTTTTATCTGGAATTCTAATTTAACTGGCGCCCTGTATTTTTATTTGCTAAATCTGGCAGCCCTACTTATGAAGGATGGGTGGGCCACACACAGGAATGCAAATCGGGGAGTATTAATAGATAGCCAGGCCAGCATTGCAGCTTCTGCAAGTAGGCAAGCAAGCCCTGGGTGTGGGAGGGGCAGCTGCTGTCTGCAGAGACCCCTGAGAGGGAAGCAGACAGTGCTCAGCTCACACCTCTCTGTGTACCATCTACCAGTGTAGATCACTTTCTCTGTATCATTTCCTCCATCAGAATTTCTCAGCAGGCACTTAGTGAATCTTCATTATTCTCTTCCTTCCTCAAACTCTTCTTTTCTAGCACATTCCTCCTCCCATCCTATAACTATATGTAAATGTCCCCATTCTAAGAAAACTTCCTTTAACCCTGCCTCCTCAGCCCAGATAGTGTCATTTCTCTTTTCTTCACAGTGCCAAATTTCTGGAAAAAGTAGGTTACACCTCCTCACTTCCACTTACTGCGCAGCCCGCTACGACTGGCATTGCGTCCTTCCCAACAGAAGGTTGCCAATGACCGTCTGATGACCACGTCTGATGGCCTCTACACAGCCCTCCCTCTCCCAGAATAGATAGCTGGAGCAGACACTCATTGCTTGCTCACCTGGCTTCCATTCACCCTTCATAATAGCGTCTAGATTGTCCTTCGCAGACCCCTTTTCCTCCGTTGTCTAGCAACCATGTGATTTGGGAGGGATTGACCATTCCAGGGTGGGTCCAATTGGCCAAAGCCAGTCAGCATGATCCTGTCCCTTTTACCTCGGTGATTGAATCAAGGGTAGGCATGGAAAGATGAAAAGAAACCAGGCCCTTGGTGACATTATTAAGCTGCTGGATTAAACTCACCCTGAAGCCTATGCTGATCAAGCACTTTCCAGTTAACTGAGCCAATAAACCTCTTCAAGGTTTACGTTAACATGAGTTGAATTTTCTGTTACATAAAGGGTCCTCCCTGACACACTTGTCCATAGCGTTTGATACTGTTGACTATCTACTTTTTTTTTTTTTAGAAGGAACTTAAAAATTTTTTTTTTTTTGGAAGATTGGCCCTCCACTAACATCTGTTGCCAATCTTCCTCTTTTTGTTTTTTTTTTTTCTCCCCAAAGCCCCAATACATAGTTGTGTATCATAGTTGTAGAGTTGCAGCTCTTCTATGTGGGCCGCCACCTCAGCATGGCTTGATGAGCGGTGAGTAAATCTGCGCCCAGAATCCAAACCGGCGAACCCCGGGCGGCTGAAGCGGAGCACACGTACTTAACTGCTACGCCACTGGGCTGGCCCTGATACTGTTCACTATCTCTGCTTGACTAATGGAAAACCCAAATAATCATGACTTAAACACATTAGAAGTATTTTGGGTTTGTTTCATATTCTCTTATGTAATAAGAATTCTGAGGGGAGCTGGTGGCTAGTGATGGAGTCATTTCAGCAGCTCAAAGATGTCGTAGCAATTCTCTTGGTTTTCCCCTCATGATGCCAAGATGGCTTCTGCAGGGGCAGCCGTCACATCCATAGTCAAGACAGAAAGGAGAGGAGGGCAGAAGAGGCACCTTCACCAGCTGGCTTCTGCTAATGGCTCACTGGCCAGAGCTGCATCACATGGCCACCACTAGCTGCAAGGAAGTCTGGGAAGGCATGGCTTTAGCTTTCTGGATCCTGTAGTAGAGGCAGGCTGGCTAGAGAGAGCCGGGGTGGAGTCTGGGTGAACCAACCTAGAGTCTCCTCCTCAAGGCCGCAGGGCTCCTTCACTGAGCCCTCTTCCTCCTCCCACAGCCTCACTGCTGGACTCCTAAGCACCTTCTCTGGACCTCTGCTGTCTTGGGCAGGCTTATCAGCAGCTGGAGGACTCCAGATGTCTGTCCCCGGGCCCACTCTCCCTCCTCTTTGCTCAGCTGTCCGCACAGCACTTGCACCTCAGATCCCACAGGTGCCTGGCCCGTTACACCACCTCCCTAGCATCATTGTTAGGCCAAAAGTCAACATCAACTCCCAGATTCTCATCAGACGTACACGGAGGCGGCTGCAGTACTCGGCATCTAGGACCCTAGAATTGTGCTGGCGCTTATAATCATGGAATGAAGGAGAGCTACCTTCTAGAGCCCCTCAGTTGGAGGGGAGGCAAGTGAGGGGGACACTGATGCATCTGGAGGGAGAGAGCCGTGGAAGAGAGACAGCACTGTTGCTGTGAACTCCGTTTCTGGTTCTGACTGAAATTCTTATGAGTCCACAGTGTGATTTTTATTTATTTATTTTTTTTGAGGAAGATCAGCCCTGAGCTAACATCCATGCCAATCCTCCTCTGTTTTTGCAGAGGAAGACTGGCCCTGGGCTAACATCCGTGCCCATCTTCCTCCACTTAATATGGGACGCCACCACAGCATGGCTTGACAAGCGGTGCGTTGGTGCGCGCCCAGGATCTGAACCCCAGGCCGCAGCAGCGGAGCGCTCGCACTTAACTGCTACGCCACGGGGCCGGCCCAACAGTGTGATTTTTTCTTAATCCACCTGCCTTCTAGGTTTCGAGGCCCTATACTGATCCTAGGAACAGGCCTCTAGTTCCCAAGGCCTGGCCAGACCTTGTGGCTTCAGATGGTCCCCTGAAGGTGTGAGGGTGTGAGGATAGTCAGCAGTGTATCCCTGGCCTTGCTCAGAAAGTAGCACAAAGTAGCTCCTAGGCATGTTGAAAGAAAGGCAGGCAGGGAAGGAAGAAAGGAAGGAAGGAGGAAGGGAAGGAAGGAGGAAGGGAAGGAAGACAGGAAAGCCAGGAAGGAAGGAAGGGATGAAGGGAGAGAGGGAGGGAAAAGGGAAGAGAGAGGGAGAGAGAGAGAAAGGCACATGCCCAGGAGTGTGAGAAGCCTGGGCCTAACGGGGCTGTCTTGCTTCGTCTGTAACCTCAGGTCGCCTCCCTCTGTGGGCCTCAATTTCCTCTTCTGCAAAAAGAAGGCCTGGATTAGATCACTTCCCAGGCCTCTTCTAGCACTGACATTCTGTGATTTTCTAATTTCCTTCAGACTCCAGGGGCCTGCAGACCCCATGCTAATGTGTATGAATAAAACATGGGCATCCTAAAGCTCTAAATATCACAAGTATTTGCTTTGGATTTGTTCTCACTTAACTGTGTGGTAAGCAGCGTCCATCTGGGGCCCCACAGCCTCCTGTTTGGATTGCGGCCGGACTCCCCGAGGAGGCTGAGGGGGTGTGGGGAGGTCCACCCACCCAAGCCGGTGCCTCGGCCTGGGCCCTCCCTCTCCCTCTCTTGACCCTCTCCACAAGCTGGCCCCGAGGGGGACTTTATTCTCAGGCATCAACCCCAAACCCATCTCACCAGTTCCCCTGCTCGTTGGTGCTCCAGGCCCTGATCCCCCGCATCAGGGACTTGTCCCATGGATGTCTGCCTGCCCTGGCACCTTCAAATGTTCCATGTCCACCTGGACCCACACTGGGAGGCAGCCTGTCGCCCACTGCGGTGTAGCACCTTCGGGCAGTCAACAGCTGCCCTCTGGGGGCTGCATAACCTACATCTCTTCTGTGGGAACTCAACAGATGTATATTTTTTTAATTTTTAAGTTTTTTAGAAAATTATTTTTCAGAGCAGTTTTAGGTTTACAGACAAATTGCACAGAAACTGCTGAGAGTTCCCATGTCCCCTTCTCCCCCTCCCCCCAGTTTCCCCTATCATTAGCATCTGGCGTCAGTGGGGTATATTTGTTACAACTGATGAGCCAATGTTGGCACAGTCTTATTCACTAAAGCCCGTGCTTTACATTAGCGTTCACTCTTGGTGTTGTACATTCTGTGGGTTTTGCGAAATGCATAATGTCATGTATCCACCATCACAGTGTCACCCGGAATAATTCCCCTGCCCTAAACGTGGCCTGTGCTCCACCCAGTCATCCCTCTCTTTTCCCTCCCCCCAGCCCCTGGCAACCACTGATCCTTTTGCTGTCTCCTTAGTTTTGTCTTTCCTAGAATGTCATAGATTTGGACTCAGGCAGCATGTAGCCTTTTTAGACTGAGTTTTTTCACTCCTAGCAATATGCATTTAAGGTTTCTCCATGTCTTTTTGTGACTTGATAGCTCGTTTCTTTTTATCACTGCATAGTATTTCATGGTGTGGATAGACCACTCAATAGATATAATTATAGTATTTCATGGTGTGGATAGACCACTCAATAGATATAATTTTTGATTGATTGATTGGTGGAAGAGACCAAAAGTACAAGATGAACAGCAATCCTCCACAAAGGATTCCTTTGTACAAAGTTTGTAAGGAATCTAGATTTCAGGATGATTCTAGGTGATGTACACAGCATGTCCAACAAAGAAAAAAAAAACATCTTGAGAGTTGAATTTAGAGTATTAGCGAGCCAGCCCTGATGGCCTAGTGGTTAAATGTCGGTGCTCTCACCACTTCAGTGGCCCAGGTTCATTTCCTGGTCACAGAACCACACCACCCATCTGTCAGTTGCCATGCTGTGGCGGCGGCTCACATAGAAGAACTAGAAGGACTTATGACTAGGATATACAATCAGGTACTGGGCCTTTGGGGAGGAAAAAAAAACAAAAAAATCTCCAAAAAAAAAAAAACCTAGAGTATTAGCTATCAGGCAAATTACTTTTATTACAGAAAAGTTCTTCTTTAAATAATTGCACTTAAAATAGGATTCAATTAACAATTTTCCTACAAGCTTTTAGGCATGCACACACACTACAAATTATCTATAACCATATTAGATATTGTTCAAACAGGGACACTCTGGAGAGTAAGAGGGGGATGCTATTAATACTTATGCTCAAACAACAGGTGTGAGCCAAGACTATCCCAGATAATCTATAGTCTCTCTATTTATAACTGGTATCTGTCTTCTTAAAATAGCTGAAGGAACATAGGGTATTTTTGTGTTCCTCCAAAAATATTGGATGGTGTATGACTTAAGGTCACACTAGCTGTGGTAACACATAAAGTAGCAAATCTCAGTTTATTTTCACTCCCATAAAGTCCAAAACACGTATTGCGACTGGCAGGGGTGGGAGGTGGTGGGGAGTGCTCTGCTCCGTGCAGTCATTCAGGGATCTAGGCTGAGAGAGCCTCTGCTGTCTTCCACATGTGTCTTTCAAGTAGGATGACCAATCATCCTAGTTTGTCTGGGAGTCAGGGGTTTCCCAGAGTGCAGACGTTCAGTGCTAAATCTGGGACAGTTGCTGGCAAACTGGGACAGTTGGTCAGCTAATTCCAAGGTTGCCCTGAAGATTGGCATCCACCTGGTCAGGAAGGGAAGAGAGAGAGAGTGGAGAACGGCATGGCAGGCTTTTATGAGCCAGACCACTCATCATTTCTGCCTATTTTCTGTTGGCCAGAACACAGCCACATGGCCACACCTAGCTGCAGGGGGGAATAGCTGTGTGCCCAAAAGGAAAGGGAAATGGGTTTGGTGGTGAGCTAGCTGTCTCTGTCATGGAGGGAAAATTAATAATGTCTTGTTCACTACTGGGCCCTCAGACTGGGATCGACTTCTTTCTTACCTGGCATATGTCTGGGATGCGCTGGTGGCCCCCTCCCTTTTCTAAATCTAAGTCTCATTTGCCTAGCAGTCGACAGTGTCAACTCTGAGTGTCCACTGGCCCAGGCTTCTGCCAAGGAGCAGTCTGGAACACTCTGGGGTTCTGGGGAGGTTGGGGGCCCGGCACTGTGGAGGTTACACCTGGCAACCACCAAAATCCACTAGCAGGGAATCAAGTTGCAAGCAGGGAGGTGCCACATTGGAGGGTCTGGTTGTGCTGCAAACTGAAAACTTGTGGTCTGTGACGGCGCAACGACATATTCCGGCATCCATGTTGAATATGTAGCAATATAATTAGTCTTCAACATGACTGCTTTTTCCAGGCCAAAACCCTCAGTGGGCCATTTGGTGCAAACTGAGCATTTCCACAGCAGTTAGCACTCTTTACAGTCCTTGGCTCTCACAGCTGAGAAATCCTGAAAGTGCGTTAGGGCTATTAGCCCCAGGCTGGGGGAAGCTACCGTCTGCAGGGTGACGCCACATGCTTGACTTGTGCAAGCTCTGTCCTCCTCTGGGTACCCTTGGTGCAGCCAGAGACCAGGTCTGAAAGATTGTTTTCAGGTGCCTGACTCCAGGGCTTCAGACGTAGGGGATCCCTGCCCTCCCCGGTGAGGGTGAGTTTGTGCTTGAAACAGAGAAGGAAATGATGCTAATTTCACTCTCTTCCCTGCCTGGACACCTCCTGTGGGAGGTGAGGCCCTGGAGCTAATGTGAATAGGCATTGACAGGACCACCCAGCTAGAGGGTGACCCCAACTAGAGGGACCTCAGTCTCCGCAGCCCCCACCCAAGGAACCGAGGGCTCTCTTTTCAGAGTGTGTGCTTGGAACCCAGTCCTCTCCTTTCTTAACTCTCTCTTTGGGGTCACAGACTCAGGTAGCCACCGTATTACTTTCCTGTCACTGCTGTAACACATTACCACAAACTTGGTGGCTCACAGTTCTGGAGGCCAGAAGACCCGAATCAGAATCACTATGCTGAAATCAAGGTGTCAGCAGGGCTGCTCTCGCTGGAGGCTCCAGGGGAGAATCTGTTCGGTGCCTCTTCCAGCTCCTGGTGGCTGCGGCCTTCCTTGGCTTATGGCTGCATCACTCCAATCTCTGCCTCTGTGATCACCTGGGCTTCTCCTTTCCTCTGTCATCTCCTTCTGCCTCTCTCTTATAAGGACATGAAACTGAGAACAAAAAAGTTAAAAAATCTTCCCTAGAGCAAAAAATTTGGAGATGAGCTTTGCTAACTGCAGCTGTGCCTACTCGGCATAATCAACTGTTGTTCAAAACTAACCAGGTCTTTCTGTCCCTCCTTAGTATGTGAGTGAGCTGTCCTTCCCAGGAATTCAAGGTCCAGACGTCAAAATTTAGCCTCACAAGGCTAAATGCAGGCTGGTGGGAAGGCGCCAACCAACAAGGCCACATGCTCCCCCTCTCCTACCTCAAACCCCAAATAAAAACCCCTACCTTTTTCCCTTCGAGGAGATGGATCTGAGTTTTAGATCCCATCTCCTCATCTGGCTGCCTTTCGAAAATAAGACCCCCTTTCCTTACCACAAGCCTGGCATTCCTGTTTTTTTCTGGCCCCCTCTTGTGTGGCGGGTAAATGAACCTCTGTTGATGTTCAGTAATAGACACTTGTGATAGTATTTCGGGTCCATCCGAGTAATTCAGGATAATCTCCTCACCTCAAGATCCTTAATTTAATCACATCTGCAACATTCTTTTTGGCCATATAAGGCAACATTCCAGGGGTTAGGACATTGACATTTTTTTTGGAGAGGAGGCGCATTATTCAGCCTCCCACAGCCTCTATGGCGCAAAATACTTCAAACAGTGTGAGACCTTTTCTGAGGATACATGGTGGTAGGAGGGGATGGGAAGGAGACCACCTGCTCTGTGCCTGATGCTCCTGATCTCATTTAAGTCTTCTAGAGCCCTCTGAGTGGCTATGATTAGTTCTAGTTGGCAGTGTGAGACTCAGAGTGGTTAGGTGACATACTTAATAACGCAGTGTACCCATGAAGCAGGACTTAAACAGGGCTTTCTGACTCTAGAGCCCATGTTCTTTCCACGGACACACAGGAAGTTCTGCGAGGGCTGGACTCACTTGGAACACAGATGACCAAGCACGTTGATCTTCTCCCCCAGGTAAGAGAGGCTGCCCTTTTTGCCTGTGTGATACTGTGATTCATAATAAGAAATATATATTTGTTGAGAGTCACAAAAGTGTCTTTTGTTAGGTTAATGAGGTGACTTTTGGACTGCACCTAAGGATGGGGGCTGGTTGCCAGGGGAACCAACCATGTGATTCGAGAGTTGGAACTTTCTGTCCCACCCCCTGACCCTGGGGGAGGGGAGAGGGGCTGGAGAGTGAATCAATCACCAATGGTCAATGAGTTAATCAATCATGCCTCCATAAAATCCAAAAGGACTGAGTTTGTAGAGCTTCCAGCTGGTGAACATATGGAGATTTGGGAAGAGTGGCACGCTCAGAGAGGGCATGGAAGCTCCATACTCCTTACCCGTATGCGTCTCTTTCATCTGGCTGTTCTTGAGTTATATCCTTTTACAAGAAACTGGTGATCTAGTGAGTAAAATGTTTCTCTGAGTTCTGTGAGCTGCTCTAGCAAATTCAATAATTTTATTTATTTATTTTTTTCCCCAAAGCCCCAGTAGATAGTTGTATGTCATAGTTGCACATCCTTCTAGTTGCTGTATGTGGGACGCGGCCTCAGCATGGCCAAAGAAGCGGTGCGTCTGTGCACGCCCGGGATCCGAACCCGGGCCGCTAGCAGCGGAGCGCGCGCACTTAACCGCTAAGCCACGGGGCCGGCCCTGCTCTAGCAAATTAATCGAACCCAAGGAAGGGGTCATGGAACCTCCAATCTGTAGCCAGTGGGTCAGAAGTACAGGCAACAACTTGAGCTTTCGACTGGCGTCTGAAGTGGGTGGAGGGGGCAGTCTCGTAGGACTGAACTCTTAACCTGTGGAATCTGGTGCTATCTCTGGGTAGATAGCATCAATTGAATTGAATTCTCGGATGCCCTGCTGGTGTCTGAAGCGCTGCTTGAATGCGTGGGGCATCCTCACTCCACAAGTTGGAAATTGGGTCCAGGAACCCCAAAGAGCCTATCTCTGGGATAACTCGTTGACTTTGGGCTGACATGGCCTGACAGCAGGCTCCTGAGTGTAGATACAGCCAACCCAGACCCCAGAGAGGCCCCAGCACCTTTTTCATGAACCCCTTTTCACTAATGTTGTCTCTTGGTTTTCACAAATGCCTCTCTAGATACCCATCGCCTCATTTCTGGCTTTTCCCTTCATCTCCAGCCTGTATCAAACCATTGCCTCTTTTCATCCCTAGTGTTCTGGAAAGTTCCTTCTCTCCTAACCACTGTGTGTTTGGTAACTTCCTCATCTACAGGAAAATCGGCAAAAGGCCACAACACTCAGTATAAATAAGTGAGTAGATGCATGTGTAGGGGCATGCTTCTTCACACAAGGAGATGCATTTTTGAAGCTTATCTACTAGACTGGTACTTCAGATGTGAGGCTAATAGGAGTGAAGGATGAAGAGTTATCTTTCTGGAGCCCCTTTGGACTTCTTTAGATGAAATCAATTCTTCATGGAGTTTTTTTCCTTAAACCAGTGAATAAATAAATCTAAGCCATCTACCACTCCTCTTTTTTGATGAGAGCTAGGGATGGAGAGGCAAGCTAACTTTTGCATTTTAGAATTTATGGCCTTATTGGCAAATGGATTAGCAGTTGCTAGAACTGTAGGTAATTAAGAACTATATGTACACAACCACACACTCAGGCACACATGTAGGCACACATATACTTTGGCTGACTAGAAGATCCTGTCCAGGAGAAATTGCAGAGCTGGAAAAGTTGCACATTGCAAGCTCTTCACACCCTGTTTTAGATCAGAAATTCTAGGCTAGGCTGCAACAACAGATCAACCCTCAGCATCTCAGTGGCTGAGCACAATAGCTGATCTCTTGCTTATATAGTCTGACACAGGTTGCCAGGGCTCTTCACTTTCCAGTAACTCAAGGATCCAGCCTCCCTTCATTTGAGGATGCCACCATTTTAACACAAGTCCTCCAGGTTTGCCACTTCAAGGATAGAGAGAGGTTGGAGACAGCACACTGGTTCTTAAATGCCTAGACTCACATTTCATTGGATAGAGCCGGTCAGATGGCTCTACCTAACAGCAAGGGGCCTGGGAGGTATGGTGTTCTCATGTGCTCAGAAAAAAGAGAACTGTATATAGGTACAGTTGATTCTCGTTTTTCACAGTAGTTATGTTCTATAAAGTCTCTGCGAACACTGAATGAGCAAATACAAAACCATTGTATCCTAGTGGAAACACAAAGTCAGGCTCCTGTGAGCCTCTGGTCACATTTTGTCAACTGATCCATACATAACCTTGTTTTACATGTACGTCCGTCTAAAGACACCTTATTTAATATATATTGTTGACTCATTGAACTCATGGGCAACAGCACTGTAACTCATGCCCTAATGAGTTACATGTATCTATCTAACACACCGTATTTTGTATTTCCTCTGTAAGGCATCACAGTCTTCTTGCACTTAAGAACACTAACCAGCACTTCAGCACTATGCTTGGTGACCATTTTAAAGCAACAAAATCACCATGAAAAAAAGCACAAAAATGTGAAAAACGTAGCACTAAGAAGACTGCAAAAAGGACACTTGTTTACAGTATGAGAACTGAAACGAGAAGGCAGAGCATCACCTTGTTTGACCTCAGCTGGGAATGTGCACGTGAGGTGACTCAAATTTTTTGCCCCTCTGTGCATGTCCAAGAATGACCACAAAACCATCATGAGTTTTGATTTTGGAGTTCCAGATAAATAAAAGTTCCAGTGAGTATGCAAATTTGCAAGTACGGAATCCACAAATAATCAGGATCAATGGTATATTTGTTATCTATTGCTGTAGAACAAACCATCCCAACACTTAGTGGCTTAAAATAACAACATATATTTTGCTCAGGAATCTACAATTGGGTAGAGCTCAGCAGAGTCAGCTTACCTCTGCTCCATTTGGTATCAACTGGGGTGCCTTGAAGGCTGGCAGTTGAGATCATGCAAGGCTCACTCACTCCTGGCCTGGGAAGACCCAAATGGCTGGAGGCTGGAACAACTGGAGAGGAAAGATGGGAGACACAGCAGTCACTGGTGCATACTAATCCTAAAATCCTACTGTGAAGGCTTCATACCCTGAGGGTGAAGAAGCTTCCTTTATTAGGCCCTGCATTTTCTCCTGGAGGAGCTCCTTTGTCCATTTTCTCCCTGAGTCATGGCTCTGCCCTCTAGTTGGTTCTTTTTTTTTCTTTTTTAATCATCTTCTTTGGCCATATTTACTTGGGCGCTGGGGGAATCCCTTCTTTAGGGCCCATAGAACTTTCTCAACCTGCTTACTACACATAGTGGGAGCCCAAGGATTGTTTTATCTCTATAGCTCACTCAACAAAAGTTTTTGGTCCAGGCTCAAGGTTTTTTGTCAATACAATTCCCTTAAAAAATGTATAGGCTGCTGATGTATTTTTTTCTAGTCACTTTCATGTGCCAGTGACCACATCCAAAATTTTTTTCAAGATAGTTTTCATATCTGCTATATTTCTTTGCTTTCTCACCCCTATACTTTGCTCTCTACATTTAATAGAAGACACCATAAGGCATCTGGTAATTTGCAGGAAGGCCACACCCTTAGTCTGATCTTTACTTTAAGTCATTTTGCCACTCAAAGGTTTTCTCATTCCCATCTCTTACTATTTGCAAGTGAAAGTTTAACTAAATATTTTGTTATTGCATAACATGAATCACTACCTTGCCAATCTCTGATATCAATTTCCTCACTTCCTGCTGCCTGACCTCATAGTTTAGGTTTTTATTTCAGCAAAACCCCATTTCTGGTACCAATTTCTGTATTAGGATAGATAGTCCTATCCTGCTGCAGAAACAAATTGACCCCCAAATCTCAGTGGCTTGAGCAAACAGAGGTTTATATGTCACTCATGCAAAGTGCAGTGTCAGCTGGGCCACTCTTGAGGGCAGCTCTCAGCTGTGTAGTGAATCTGGGATCCCAGATGCTTCTATCTTACCATCTCCACATATGGCCTCTATGATTGTTGCTGCAAGTGACAGGAAGATTGCACAGGATGTTTTTAATGGCAAAGCCTGGGAGAAGTCTACATTATTTCCACTTACATCCCGTTGGCTAGAACCCCATCACATGACGTCAGGCTGGGAAATGTAGTCTTTCCGTGACTCCAGAAAGAAGAAAATGAAACAGGATTTGGTGAACATATGGGATTATTTCCTTCACACTCCCTTTTCAGGGCTCTCCATTCTTGTTGATCTGTCCCTGTCAAGTGTCTAATGCTCCCTCACTTGTCCCCGATGTCACATCCCTCTCCAGATTTCACTTGTACCAAGGAATATAAATGACCAATAATAGCCTAAAACATGACCCCTCTTAGAGACAGTTGCATGTTAAAGCACATTTTAGCATGTGGCTAGAGGATTAATGCTGTGATGTGGGAATTTCAGGCATGAATAGGCCAGCAGGGGAAATATTTTGAGGTTTCTGAAATGACAGACCAGGCAGGTCCTCTGTGCCATCTTATCTCATTTTTTATTTAATTAATTTTTGAGGTAACATTGGTTTATAACCATCTTACGCCATTTTGCCACCGCCTGGAGAACATTAGTGTGAGACATTTTGGAGTCAAGAGACATCAGGCTAACAGTATGAGTGGCCATGTTATTAGATACGACCAGACTATTAAAGTACGCTTTTCATCTGGCTGTCTAGAGGTATTGATGTGAAGTAGGGAGAAATTATTGCCCACTCCAGCTGATTTGGAATCAGCTTTCAAAAGATCCATCTGTCATCCTTCTCTGCTTCCCCTCCCTCCCCCGCCGAATGAAAGAGGCCTAATCCAGAGTGAGTATGTAATGGACCTTTAGAGGGAATTGGGAGGGCTTTCTCTGAAGTTCTGGGAAGACTGAGGTCTCTGTTTCTCACTCTCAGACTCTGGCTCACCCATGGCTGTCTTCACTCCTCCTGGGTCTAGCCCAAGGAGAAGGAACAGAGAGCTCCTTATGAGCACCTCTTTAATCAGCTGCACCCATCCCCCAACACACACTCCAACCCTGTGGTGCCTTTACACCATGGCCACCTAGTTAGGCTGGAACTATGTTTCCCAGAATTCCCTTCTCTGCACGTTTCCACATTAGGGTTAGCTGTAGGAGAAATTTGCATGAGATTTGTTTTTTTTTTATTTATTTTATTGTGGTAACATTGGTTTATAACATTGTATAAATTTCAGGCTTACATCATTATACTTCTATTTCTGTATAGGTTACATCATGTTCACCACCCAAATACTAATTACAGTCCATCACCACACACATGTGCCTAATCATCCCTTTCACCCTCCTCCCTCCCCTCTTCCCCTCTGGTAACCACCAATCCAATCTCTGTCTCTATGTGATTGTTTGTTGTTGTTTTTATCTTCTACTTATGAAAGAGATCATACGGTGTTTGACTTTCTCCCTCTGACGTATCTCACTTAGCATAATACCCTCAATGTCCATCCATGTTGTCACAAATGGCTGGATTTCATCGTTTCTTATGGCTGAGTAGTATTCCATTGTGTATATATACTGCATCTTCTTTATCTGTTCATCTCTTGGTGGGCACTTAGGTTGCTTCCAAGTCTTGGCTATTGTGAATAATGCTGCAATGAACACAGGGGTGCATGCATCATCACGCATTGGTGTTTTCATGTTCTTTGGATAAATCTCCAGCAGTGGAATAGCTGGATCGTATGGTAGTTCTATCCTTTATTTTTTGAGGAATCTCCATACTGTAAATTTGCATGAGATTTGGAAGGCGGAGGGGAAGCAGCAGCCACTTTTATACTCAGCAACTAGGTGTGAGCCAGGCACTCTCGCAGCTCAGGCGTGTTGATGCTGATCTGCTGGCTCACCTTTTTGGCCCTGAGGCACAGCCAGGCCCATAGCTGCTTGAGCTCTTGCCGAGTCTTCTCCTTTGGCTTCTCCAGGTCCTGGGGCAGGTGCCTGTGCAGTCGTGGCTGAGGGCGCCAGCTTTTCCTGCAGGTGACCCATACCATGGAGGGTAGAAGTGGTGAAATGTGGATCCTAGCTGTCATGGTAGGTTCCAGTTTGTCTTTGCACTTCCCCACACCAGCCTCCAAGATGCCCCCCAGTGAGTCCCACCTCCTGGTATTTATACCCTTGAGTCATCCCCTCCACATTGTACCAGGTTACTCTGTGTGAGCAATATGAATATGGCAGAAGCAATGGGATGTCACTTACGAATTAGGTTATAAAAGACACTGTGCTTTCTGTGTTGCTCTCTCTCTCTCCCCTTCTCTCCTTTTCTCTGAGATCACTTGATCTGGGGAAGGCCAGCTGCCATGCCAGGAGGAGCCCCCTGGAGAAGCTCATGTAGTGAGAAACTGAGGCCTTTGGCCAACAGCCAGCAAGGCCCTTGGGGCCTCCAGTCAACAGACACGTGAGTGGGCCCTCTTGGAAGCAGATGCTCCAGCCCCATTCAAGCTTTCAGATGACTACAGGCTTCAGCTGACACCTTAACTGCAACCCCATGGCAGACCCTAAGGCAAAACCACTCAGCTAAGCCACTCCCAGATTTCTGACCCTCAGAAACTATGAGACAATAAATGTTTGTTGTCTCGAGTTACAAAATTTTGATGTAATTTATTATACAGCAATAGATAACTACTACATGTCCATCTTTTCATCCCAACTGCTGGCCCTTCTGCCTTTAGACCCACCACCAGATGTAGGTAAATGGTCTTACACAGGTAGCTTAACCAGCTCCCACAATTGTATCAGGCCCAATCCCACAGTAAATCCCTTATTCTGTATCACTCAGAGTGGTTCTGCTTCCTTGATCAAACCCTACCTGATACCACAAGGAACTAAGAGGAGAGATTCCCCAGTCCTTTTGTCATTGGTTTCCCCTACAGCAGATGTTCTCAACTTCTGATCAGAACCACCCAGAGAGCTTTAAAAAAAAAAATGCCTGGGTTCTATCTCCAGAAATTCTGATTTAATTGGTCTGGAGAGTGGCCTGGGCATCAGGATCTCTTAAAGCTCCCAGAGGCTTTTAGTGTGCAGGTGAAGTTGAGAGCCACTGAGCTAGTCTGGATGACTCCACCAGTCCTGCACTGGGGCATGGGCAGCCACTAATGGCACCCAAGGTAACTTTTAATTGGGGATTCCTGACACCTAGAAGTAGGGGCCACAGGGAATCTTCTCACTCATGGTGGTAGCTACAGCAAGACTGAGTTCCCAGGGCAGCAGGGCAACGTGGCAATGGACTCCAGGGTCCAGTTCTGGTTCTTTAATTAATTAATTTATTTATTTATTTTTGTGAGGAGGACCAGCCCTGAGCTAACGTCTGCCAATCCTCCTCTTTTTTTCTGAGGAAGACCGGCCCTGGGCCAACATCCGTGCCCATCTTCCTCTACTTTATATGGGACGCTGCCACAGCATGGCTTAACAAGTGGTGCGCCAGTGCACGCCCAGGATCCGAACCGGCAAACCCCGGGCTGCGACAGCGAGGGTGCGCACTTAACCACTTGCACCACCGGGCCGGCCCCAGTTCTCGTTCTTTAACTCTATCGTCACTGCAGTCAATGCTGTGAGAATTACCCAATAGCCTTTTGGTTCCTTTTTTTCCTGCTTAGATCAAGGGATCTTTAAGGTCTGTTCCAATGCTGAAAGTCTGGATCTGGGAGCTAAATTTCACATTAACTCCCCAAATGACTTAAGAGTATCCAGCCCCTCTGTGGGCCTCAGTTTCCTCATCTATCAAGGGAAGGGCTGTGTCAGATGAGCTCTGGACCCTTCGTCTTGGGTTGGGTTGCCTGAAAACAGGCTCTGAGATGGAGATTTGTGTGCAGATGGTTTCTGGGGGGCGGGGGTGCCTTTAGGGTCAACATCTGTAAGAGAGTGAGGGAAGCAGGAGTGGGCAGAGAAAGGGCTGAACTGTGACGCAGTCACAACAGAGGCCTCCCATGATCCCCTGGGAGCCTTTGAACTCACATGCCCCTTCGGAGTCGTCCCAAATTAAGGGGAGGGGGCTGAGCCTTTGTACCCCCAATTGGCCAGTCATTGAATGTGATCTGCTCCCAGGCAGGGGAGTGTGTTTTTGGGTGAGGGCAATTCCTGGAGAGGGGCTTAGTTGAGAGCTGCCAGCAGCTGACACCCTGGCAGCTGGAGGAAGGAGTCCCTCGGTCTTAAAGACTGGGGGGATCTGAGCAATGCACCCCACCAAGCGCTGCACCCTTCCAGTTCAAAGATTCTGTGATCATAGCCCCAGCCCCAGGGTGATTTGTGAAGAAAGGGGTGGATTTCTTACTCTTTTTGGCTGGGCATGACATCAGACACCCCAGGAGAGTTGGTGGAAGGTTCCAGGAGACCACATGCTTGATTAAAGCACAACAATTCTCCTTAAAACCTCCCTCACCATTAGCAGAGGGAGAGTCGGAGAGAGGCATAAAGTCAACTTGCTCCAAAGAAGCAAGGCCCCCAGGGGAAAAATTAAAAGCCACTCCTGGAGGAAGGAGTGGCTTTCAGAAGGAAAGTCTCCCAGGTGTAATGCTCAACTCCCCAGAGCGTGGAAGATAACAGAGCTACAAGGGACTGTGGTCGCCATGGTAATGGCATCTTGGATTCCAAATGAATGAAGCTACTGGCTGGCCTGTCAATCACACGCGGCTGCATCTTCAGTGGAAAGCAGTCTTGGCGCCGAGCAGAGGCGGGGAGGACAGACCACCCTCGTGTGCACACAGTGGGCTCGTGGGAGTGTTGACGCTCAGGTGTGTGTCTTCGAGTATATGATTCTTTCTAAGGGCGTCTGTGCACATGCTTGTGGTCATAAGCGTGGAAAACCGAGTGCAGTTGTGTGTGTTGGTGCCGGGAGTGGGGTCTGCATGCTGGACCCACTGCCCGTGAAGCTCAGGCAGAGCAGATTACTCCATTGAAGAGGCATGATTTTAGAGCCGCTTCACCCTTCTTCAAAATATCAATGACTGCCATTGTCCACTCATCCTTATGAAGCCATTTCTTTGAAGAAATTTTCTACTTTCCATAACCTCTTTTAAAACACAAATAATTATCAATAACTAATCATCCAAGGATCGTGGGCTTCCCCGAAAGATAGGCGAAGAAACAGAGAGGAGAAGCTGGACCTAGTGCTTCTAATCTAGCAAGTGTTCAACATATTTGTATGCATTTATGAATACAGGAATATATTAATAAACAGAGAGCTATGGTAGTGAAGGGCAGCTAGGAGAGAGAATGGTCTGATGGGGAAGTGGAAGGTTCCTGGGATGGGCTTCAAGTCAACTCAGTTCTGTTTATTGGAGCACCTTCCATGTGCCAGGCATTGGGTTGGGGCGGATAGAGGAATAGGGCAGATTGGGCCCTGCTCTCCGGAAGCTCAGAGTCTAACGGTGGTGGGGGCTCCTTCGTGGGTATCCTTGGTGCTGGGCCCACACCGCAGTTCTTTAGTGCGGCTGGACCCCCAGCCTCCTTCCTCGGCCTCCCCAGGCTGGCAGGACCTGGCTGCTGACTCGTCCCGTGTCGTGATCACAGTCTGAGCCTGTTGGAGAGTTTCAGCCACACCTGTCTACTAATCCTGTGTCTTAGTTTGGCTACCCCCAGGAGCAGACCCCAGGATGAGGACATGAGTGCAGGTTGTGTATTTGGGGATGATCCCAGGAAACACCACTAGGGCCCTGGGTAAGCGAGACCCAAGGGAAGAGAGGGAAGCTGATACAGAGTGTGTTATGGGGCAGGCCCTACTGGGCAACTGGGCTTAAATCCCACTGGGGATGTCTGGGAGACAGGGGAGAGCACGCCTCTCAGAGCTGTCCCCACTGAGGGGCGAGGAAGCTAGAGTAATTCTCTACCAAGTCCTGTTTGTCCTTGGCTGAGGGCTGCTCCTGGGAGACTGTCCTCCTGTGCTTCCAGCCTGCCTTGCTCACCAGCTAGAGAAAGCCCTTCCAGGAGGGCAAGCGGAGGTGCTCACATTCCGTGGCTGTTGGCACGTACTGGAATGATCAATGCTGACGGGATAAGGGCGGGGCACCACCAGCATCTGCTACACCTCGTGTGGCCCTTCCAGTAGTGTGACCAGGGCAGCTGGTCCTCCTGGCCACAGCTTAGCAGGCCCCATGGTGACGGACTTCAGTCCTCAGACCTGAGCCGGGTCAGAGCCAGTGAGTCAGGGCTTCTGAAATGTTTGCTGACTTGAACTGCCTGGACAGCCCCAGCCAGCCACGGGCCACAGAACCATGCAAGCCCACTCTGCAGGGAGCAGAGGCCGCTCACCCATGCTTGATGCAAGCCCAGACTGTGGCCTGCCAGCCTGGGGCGTTAGTCCTCAAGAGACATCTGCAGGGGTCTCAGCTCCCGTCTCCCCCCACCCCCACTTCCGTCTGCTCCTGATGCCCGGCTAGGACTCCTCCCTGGACGCTGGCAAGCACTCCTGGGCTTCTGCTCGCTCGAGCTCCAGCCCCTTCTCTCCTGAGGCCTGCTTTTCCACCCGGCCTCATCCCCTCTTTGGGGGAGAGGCCTCGGATCCTGTGCCTGCAGCCTCCCTGCTCTGAATTTTGAGGAGACCTTCCCTTCCTAGATTATAATCAGCTCCACCTGGCAATCCTCTGCCAAATGGATTAAGGACGGATGGAGGAGCGCAAATCGAAAGGTCGGGGCTTGGGCCTCCTCCCTTGGCTTCATCTCAAGTTGCTAACTTTCCCACTCCATTCTGCTTGATTCCCACCCATTTCCAGACTCTCTGGATGTTGAATTCCATTCAACAGCTGACGGAGGACTTTCTGTGAGTCCAGGACTGTATCCACCATGAGGGAATAAGAAGGAAGTCCAGCCGAGCCCATGACATTCGCCTGGGGGCCACTTCAGAGCTCAGCATTGCTGTTAGTGACACGTCTCCTTTCTTTGTCTTTTAACCCATCTGAGACAGAGCTCAAAGAACCCTTATGACCTGGGAACATACGGAGTTTCTGAACACCAGAAGATGGGCCCCAACGCAGATGAACTGGCTCAACCTGCAGGGGCCTTGAACTAGTCTGAGTTGGAGCTTGGGGCCGGTGAGGAATGTCTATAGGAGGCCTTTGTGACAGGCGCACTGTTTACCAAGGCAGGGAGAGGACTGTACAGTCTCCACCAAGGTTGGTGAGGAATTTCGGCTGTTTCGCAATCTGCAGCCACTGGTGTGTTGCCCCCTCTGGTCAGTGCGTGGTTTTGATGTTGTTGCATGTTACATGTTCCCCTTTGCTTTTGCAGACACCCTGGCAAGATCTGCCTTTCCTCTCCCTTGGTGAAGTAAGTGGGCTGCCTTCCACCTCTACCATGCAGGCTCCTGCGGGTCCTGCCACTGACCCCAAGAGAAGAGCTTTGCCCACAAGCAAACAGTTCAGAAAGGAATCCTCAGCCTCTGTTGATTGATTGTAAAAGAAAAACTCCTCCAACCTCCTTGCCACAAAGATATGGCCAGTATAGTATTAAGGGCAGATAATCATGGACTATGAAGGTTCCCATGGACTTAGAAATCCCCTAGTGCACCCTCCTTCCTCTCCCACCACACCAGCGAGATCAAGACCTACGGAGAGAGGAAACAGAATCTTGAGGAAGCCCTGTGGAAGGGGAAAAACATTTATAATTCTTTTGTACAACCCTCCTTCCCCAACCACACCCCCCCCATGCCTTTCCTGGCGCCCAGCAACAAATGTCTTACTTTTTTGCAGTGCTGAGTAGTTTTCACAGTGCTTTCACAAACATTATCTCATTTCTCTGCCCCAGCATATTGTGATATCTGTAGAGTGAGCATTATGATTCCCATTATACAGATGAGGTTACCCACTGAGGCTCAGGGAGTCCAAAAGACTTTGCCCCAGAGTGGGCGCCTGTTTCAGTTAAGAATATGTACAGAGACTCAAAATAACTGTGGCTTAAACAAAATGAAAGTTTATTTTTCTTTCCCATCAGAGTCTGGTGGTAGGCAGCTCTGTTCCACAAAGTCATAGGGACCAAAGATCCATCCATTGCTCTGCCAAACCTAGGATGTGGTCCTAACCTTCATGATCCAAGATGGAAACTAGAGCTCCAGCCATCACATTTGCATTCCAGGCAGCAGAATGGAACAATGAGTAAAAAATTAAAAGGGGGGTAAGAAAAGCATGCCCCTTCCCTTTAACAACACTTCCCAAAAGTCGCCACTCACCACTTCTGCTTTTACTCTAGAGCTTATTCACATGGCCATACCTAACTGCAAAGAAGGCTGGGAAATGTAGTCTTTGTTCCAGATGATCACATGCCCAGGTAAAAATTGGGGACTCTATGTCTATGAAAAGAGGGAGAACATATATTGGGGGAGAACTAGTCGTTTCTACTATAGCGACTTTGCCATCAAAGGGAGGAATCAGCTTTTAAATCTAATTTTTCTGACTCCAAATCCTGCCTTCTTTCCTCTCCATGCCATGTGGTATCTCTTATGTGTAGTCTGATTCACAGACCCATAGAATTTCCTCATTGGGAAGGACTTTGGGGTCCTTTTATTTTCCCTTGGTTGGAGGCCTGAAAAGCTCTAAAACTGCCTGGACTAATAGCCATTGCCTCTCTCAAACATCTCGTAGACTAGACATTTTGGAAGTAGCTCTGATTGTTAAAAAAGATCTTTCTGTGATTGAACCCCAACCAATTTCCCTGGTCCCTCTGACCATTGGTCATCATCCTGTACTTATTATCTCCCAGAGCAGAAAGCATCTACTCTTCTCTTCCCTCTTCTGCAGAGCAGCCCTTCAGAGGTTTGAAAAAGACCCTCCTGATCCCCCTGAGTTCTCTCTTCTCCAGTCGAAATGTTCCATCTTCCACTAACCGTTCCTTCGGTGGCCTGGTGTTGAGGCTCTTCACCATTCTGGACAGACTCCTGCTGACGAATGCTCCTTCCCCTGGACATCCTCCTGTTGATGGATGCTCCTCTTACAGTATGGCGTACACTAGGACACACTTCCTAAGGAGAAAGGGAGCTCCCTGAAGACTAGAGCTACAGGATGCTCAACCCTCAACCACTTCAGCAAGAGGGACTTGTCGGTTAAATGCAGGGACTACTAGAGGTCTCTGCTCACACTCTAAACTCTCTGTGAAATGCATGGTGGGGACAGGGCCAGAATAGAGGACGCCACTGCTTTGATGTCTGGGATGCTCCTTCAGGGCTTCTTTAGTCTCTGGGATTCTAGGTATAGTGGACTACATGTTTGTGCCCCCCATTCACATGTTGAAACTCTAATCCCCAATGTGATCCGTTTGGAGACGGGCCCCTTGGGAGGTAATTAGTCATGAGGATGGAGCCCTCATGATAGGATTAGTGCCCTTAGAAGAGACATGAGCTCTCTCTCTCCCTCTCTCTTGCTCTCTCTTTGTCTCTCCACAATGTGAGGACACCAGAAAGAGGGTTCTCACCAGAACCCAACTGGCACCCTGATCTCAGACTTCCAGCCTCCAGAACTGTGAGAAATAAGTGTCTATTGTTTAAGCCTCTCAGCCTACGGTATTCTGTTACAGGTGCCCGAATGGACTAAGACAGAGATGAACAGCTGATTTCTAAACCATGGATGCCAGAAGGCAGGGAGATGGCATATTCAAACTGCTGAAAGAAAAAAACTGTCACCCAAGAATTCTGTATCTGGCAAAACTGTCCTTGCAGAAAAAGCACAGACCCAGGGATGACATCTGGATGCTTGTAGCAGTTAGGATCGAATTCGCTGCAGGTAACAGAGACCCAGCTAACAGTGGTACACACGATAAAGATTTCATCTCTTGCACCAAGAAATCCAGGTTGGCATAATGGCTCAACCGTGTTGTCAAGGACCCAATCTGCTCCCATTTTCTTGATCTTCCATCCTTCACATGGGGCTTTTATCCTCATGGCTGCAAGATAACTGCTGCACTTCCAGGGATTGCACCTGTGTTTCAGGCAGGAAGAAAGGGGAATGCAAAAGACAAAGGATGTTTTAAAAGGGAAATGTTCTGTTTTCCCTGGAAACCCCAACTTGTGAGTTTTGTCAATACCTCATTGGCCAGACTAGGACACATGTCCTCTGCCCAGCAGCAAGGGCTTCTGGGAAGAGGAGCATTTTAGTTTTTCGGCTTCTGTGGTAGAAGATACTGGAAAAGAGAGTTGTGAATCATTTAGGGGTGACCATTCCAGTGTGTGCCATGATGTTCTTCTGCAAAATAAAGGAAATTGGGCTCAACAACTTCTAAACTCCTTACCAGCTGGGATTGTGTGGGAATGGACTGGTGAGAGGCTGCATGAACTAATGGAAAAAACACTTCAAGGGCTTTGTCATCATAAAGTCTGAGTTTGAATCCTGGCTCTGCCGTAACAAGCTGTGTGACCTTGGAAAAGTCACTTAACATCCCTGTGCCCCATTTGTTTTATGTGTAAAATGGGGATAATAATATTCACTTCTTGAGAGTGCTGTGAAGGTCAGAGTCATATGTCAAGTTCCTAGTACAGAGATGGACGTATAGTTGATACTCATCAAAATGGCAGCTGAGTGCCAGTGCTGCCTGGTGCGTCTCAGCTTTCCATGGGGAGCCAGGGTCCTGCTCAAGCTTTCCCCAGGGCCAGGAGCTGCCTCCTCTCTCCCTCTGCCCCAATCACTGTCAGTAATGGTGACGAGTAATGATCCAGATCATGCTGGAGCCCCTAAGGTAGCAAACCCATTGGTCCTGGCGGAGAGAACGTGGACCACCCAGGCGGGCAGCTTAGCATGGATAGAGGCCACCTCAGTGGATATTAAACATTCACCAAATAGTAGAGTGGAAATGCTGGCAAAACGTTAATCAGAGCAGGGCTGCTGGGTGCTGAGACCGTGCAGACGAAGTGCAGCTCTGAGCCTGAGTCGCTGCCCTAAGGTGGCACCCTGAGCCTGCCCTGAGCCAAGAAGTGCCTCCTAGCACAAGGCCAGGGTGTCCTCTCTGGGGAGGGAACCCCACGTGCAGTGCTTTAGAAGTTTCTTAAAATAGAGCCGGAAGGGCTCCCGCTGCCAGTGCAGAGTTGCTGAGGGCTCTTCCCTCTCCTGCTGAAGGTTGTAGTTCTCTTGCCATGATTCTGGCTCCCCTTGCCAGAATACTACTTATCCTAACTGGCTGATCTCAAGGTGGCTTGGGGCCTTTGATGACACTGGCTGATGACTCAGCTGAACGAGGCCTGGAAGCGCTAATTGAGCAGCTTAGTCAGCACAAGCTGGGGCCGTCATCTGCCTCTGTGGATCTATGGTTTGAGTGCTGTTATGGGCTGAATCGTGCCCCCCTCCCATTCGTACATTGAAGCCCTAACCCCCTTTACCTCAGAAGGTGACTGTATTTGGAAATAGGGCCTTTAAAGAGGTAATTAAGTTAAAATGAGGTCATACAGATGGGCCCCAATCCAATCTGACTGGTGTCCTTATAAGAAGAGGAGATTTATTAGGACACAGACACACACAGAGGGAAGACCATGTGAGGACACATGGAGGAGACAGCCATCTACAAGCCAAGGAGAGAGGTCTCAGAAGAAACCAATGCTGCTGCCACCTTGATCTTGGACTTCCAGCCTCCAGACTGTGAGACAATACATTTCTGAAGTTTAAGCCACCCACTCTGTGGCTCTTTGCTATGGCAGCCCCAGCAGACTAAGACAGGTGCCTACAATTCCACTCTGTGCTTTCATCCTGAAGAAAGATGGCAAAGGAGAAGCAGAAGGAAATGCCAGCTTGAGTTCATTGGCATTTATCATCCATCTTCTCACGTCTACAAACTGCCATATGCATGGTCTCTATTATTATCAGGAAATAATAATAATAGCTAACAGGAGCTGATTATGGCTAATAGAGGGGTCTGAAAATTAAACATTTTGGGGGGACTCTCTTTAAGGAAAAGAACACAAAATTGCAAATACAAAACCTAGTATGAAAGTGAATGTTTAAATGAGAAATGAAATAACAAATTACAAAATTTAAAGACTCACAAAGACCTCAAACTTCACAAAATCCAGAAAAAATATGTAATATTTTTAGTAGTTAACTGTCTGAAACACTTTTATGATTCCTTTTTCCTACTTTTTTTGGGCTATGCAGCTTTGATCGCCTTTTCATATGGTGACGATTTTTTAATGCTGTTTTTCTATCGAGACAATAGAAACATGATTCAGGACTCCTTTTTATAAGATTATTGATAGAGTTGTAAAGTTTCTCTCAGGTTCACAAGTTGTCATTGGTAATTAGTTTCCATTGTGATGTAATCACAGAGTGCCATTTTAAAGCATCTGTGGATCTCCTTTCAATTTGTTTTTGGCCACTACCAAGATACTTCTATCTTCCTGTCCTGTTTGAATTTTGGTATAATCAGTAATTCTAAAAAACAAAATACAGAAAATTAATGTGAAATTAAGGTGTACATATTGAGCTGCATAATTGCGTAATAAAATGAAATTACTCTTATGCGACATACATTGATGTGTTGATAAATATGTGAGTTTTGTTACTGGAACACTTGTTTCTGCAGGCCATTTTGCTGCAGCAGTAGCAATTTCGTGTGCCATTTTTTTCTGGCTCCACCAGACTTCATCAGGACAAGATGTGTCAGGTACGCTAAGATGCGGTCTGAAGCACTGGGGTGCATAAAACTTACCGCTCTCCAAACAGACGTACTCGTGTTTGTAGGACTGCTACAGCTTTGTGCCCCACAAACACACGAATTCCAATAAATCCTATTTTGTGCAATTCCCATCAGAAAAGAAATAAAACTATATGGTGTGTTATTAATTGCATACACTGCATTATTGAGTATATTCCTGACAGAAGCAAATTTCCATTTTGACTAGGCATCAATGAGAACGGGATTCATCACTCACAAAATTTTCTACATCTGATGATAGGAAGATTTTCCACAGACTAGCTTCTGGCACCATACCTTTCAAGCTTTGTTTCTGTCCACTACCTATATATTTTGGGGGCTGGGAGCCACAGGATACTCTGGCAGATTGTAGTTTCCAGAAGAGTCACAACAAGCTCTCCCATTTCACATGCTCTTCTTAAAATGGGATATTGACATTCCTCTCGTTGAGGCGTGGGGTCTGCCCTCCTTCCCCTTGAATCTGAGTGGGTCTATGACTACAGCAGAAGTGACACCATGTGACTTCCGAGGCTAGGTCATAGAAAGCGATACAGCTTCTGCCTGGCCTTCTTGGGACACTTGCCCTTGGAACCCAGTAACCATGCTTTGAGGAAGCCCAGGCCACACGGAGAGACCACCTCCAGCCAGCTGAGGTCTCAGCTGACAGCCAACATCAACCCCCAGATATACGAGTGAGGAGCCTCCAGATGATTCCAGCCCCCAGCCTTTGAGCCACCTCAGCTGACTCCATGTGAAGCAGTGATAAGCTGTCCCTGCTGAGCCCTGCCCATTGCAGATTTGTGAGCAAAACAAATGATTACAGTTGTTTTAAGCCACTGAATTCTGGGGTGACTTACTGTGTCTCAGTAGATACCAAGGACACACACATTTATATTTTGAAACCACCTCTGGCACACACCTTCAAGTCACAATACTGGGCAAGTCCGCCCAGAGGGCAGTAGGAGTATTCTCAAAGGCCATTTCTACATTGTCATATGTGATGGTTAGCACCAACTTTACATGGAAGTGGCTGCAAGTCATATATACATATACCCCTAAACAAAAACTAATTGTATCCCCACTTCAACTTCCCCTTAGCCAGATCCCAAATATGCCCATGGCCACTCTTGCACCACCTGACCAATGGGAGGTGTGATGGAGGGGCAGTCAAATTAGAAATAGACAGTGTTCTGTACAAAACATATAAGCACCTTGCTCCCCCTGAGCCAAGCTTGGAAGGAGCCAGTGTAAGTGAGGGCCTTGGAGCTCAAGCTTTATAGGGTTCACAGTAAATCTACTTCTGTAGCCAATATTTATTGAACGCTTATAAGTGCTAGGTCCTGGGCGAAGCCTTTTACATGAATGGCCACATTTGAGCTTAAATCATGACCCTATAGGTGGGTACTATTCTTCTCCACATTTTACAGATGAGAAAACAGAAGCCCACTATAATTCAAATATGTTCAGCACATACTTATTGAGCACTCGATTTTACAATAATAACTATTTGTGTATTATTGTACATTATACAAAGGATCTGTAAATCTGTCATGGGTGTTACACATACAACCCTCCAGGCACAATTTTTATGTCCATTTTATAGAGATGCACACCGAGGCAAGACACTGAACTGGGATTGTGGTAAATACCAAGAAGTAGAAGACGTATTCTTTACCCTCGAGAGTCTGGGTTTCTCAAAAGCGCTAAGAAATGCTTTTAAGATGAAGAAAGTAACCAAAGATGCTGGGGATGTTAGCATTATGTGAGGGAGGAGTTCTGAAGCACTGTTGGTAGCGGGAAACAGGCCTTGAGGCGGGGCCTAAGAAGTGGTGTCCCACTCACATGAAATTTGAGTATCACACTAATGCTTCACCTACCAAAGATGGATTTCCTCTTCTGGTGGACTAATGTGCCTTCTGTGGGTGAAGTCGTGGATAATTAAACGTTTACTAAGGGCCTTTTGGGCATAAGATCCTGAGTTAGATTCTAGTCTTGCCTTTGAAGAGCTTCGAGTCCTACTGAAAAGAAAAGCCAAATAATGATAATACTATTAACAACCACTCGATTCTTTGAGAATCAGTCACCCTGCTAGGCACTTTCTCCTCTCCATTATATTGTTCAAGCCTCAAAACAATCTTGTGGAGTTGAGCATTATTATTCTCCTTTTTAAGAAGAGAGAGAACTGAGAGGCCATAATTTACCCAAGTCCACAGCTATTAAGTAGCAGGATGGGGATTTGAAGCAAAGATCTGTTGTCTCCATGCCCACTTGCTTTCCACTCTGGTTAATGGTATAGAGTTCTAATCTAGAAAGGGTCCAAAGAGGTGTCCTAGGAAGCCAGAGTGGAAAGCGCAAGAAGGCATCTGGTTGGAGGTCAGTTGCTTCCACAAAGAAGGTAAAGCCTTAAACACAGAGGGTGGAGTCCATTTATCCTGGCAGAGAGGTGCAGGAAGGACATTGAAGGAGCAGCATGAACAAAGTCAGAGATTGACAAGACATTGGGGGTAGTGCAGAAGAAGGGGCTCAAGCATAGGGCGTGTAGAGACTATGGAAGATGATTTATTCCTATGTATTTGATGGTTTTTTAATGTTATTATAAAATGATGTATTTTTCCATTTTCCAATTTTTTGTTGCTAATATACAGAAGTGCAATTTATTTTTGTATATTCACCTTATATCCCATGACCTTGCTAAGTTCATTTATCAGTTCTAGTAGTTTGCAAATTTCCTTAAATTTTCTACAGACACAATTGTATCGGCTAAGGACAAAGACAGTTTTACTTCTTTCCAATTTTTATGCTTTTTCTTGCTTCATTGCACTGGCTAGGACCTCTAGTACAATGTTGAATAGAAGTGATGACAGTGGACATCTTTGCCTTATTCCTAATCTTATGGGGGAAAGCAATCAGTCTTTCATGATTAAGTATGAAGTTAGTTGTAGGTTTTTTGTAGATGCCCTTTACCAAATTGAGAAAGTTCTATTTCTAGTTTGCTGAGAGGCTCTCTTATGAACTAGTCAAGCCTTCTTAAAATGTACAGCATGGTCTCAGTCGTGCCATGGGGAATTAAGGAGGGTCATGACCTTTCATTCAGTCGTGGAGTATTTATTGACCTGGGTCAATTTTCTCAGTTGGGAGGGAGGGGAGGCAGACAGCAGCAGAGTATGGCCGTGTTCAGCTGAGCGGTGATCTCCCAAGGTCACCAGCAAACAGGGAGAGCTGCATGGTGACTAGACAGAAAGGGCAGAGCAGAGGGACCAGAGAGACTGGTTCCAGGCACAAGTGAGGCAGCACCATGGGAAAGTCTAGAAATAATTGGAGGGTATGCGAAATGGGAGTGCTAATTTCCAGCATTATCCCCACTTACGGATGAAGTAACCGATGTACAGTGGAACTAAATAATTTGCCCCAGGTCACACAACAGTAGGCGGTAGAGCTGGGATTTGAACTCAGGCAGCCTGGCTCCAGAGCCCATACTTTTAACCACAACAGCATCCTATCTAAACCATAGAAACTTCTGCTTCAGCTTTTTGAAAGCAGTCTAGAAAGATTCAGAGAAGAGATTGAAAAGAGATAGATAGCATAAATCCTGTGAGAACCACTAAGAGGAATTATACTTTATAATATGGAGGAAAATTGGGGGTGGGGGGTAGGAATGGTAGTTAACCATTTCAAAGGGTATATAAAGCAAAGACTGTTGATTAGTTTTTCCTCATCTCGACAAGGGACACAGATGCGTTAGAGGCAACATTGCTCAATCACATCTAAAGACTCCGTTTGGAATGAGGGCGGAAGAGCCAGACAGTGCTGGGGAAGGAAAGCCATCTGGGTGGGATGGTGTAAGTCTCCGTCTCCAGGCAGTAGGAGGCTGAGCTCCAGGACTTCTTTAAAGTTCTGTTGAGCCCAAGGATTTCATGAGTTTTGTGCCCACTTGCGACTTGTCGCTGCTTTTCTATCTGCCTCTAGTGGACACTGTTGGTACCTCGCCCATCCATACCTCCCTCAGAGCTCATCTCTACTCTGAACGCAAAGCTGTCCAATAGAACTGTCGGCTATAATAGAAACATTCTAGGGGCCGGCCCAGAAGCCGAGTGGTTCAAGTTCCACTTGCTCCACTTTGGCATCCCTGGTTCACGGGTTCAGATCCCAGGCGCGGACCTGCTCCACTCATCAGCCATGCTGTAGAGGCATCCCACATACAAAATAGAGGAAGATTGGCACAGATGTTAGCTCAGGGCTAATCTTCCTCATAAAAAAAAAAAAAGGAAATATTCTGTATCTGCACTGTCCAGTGGGTAGCCACTAGCCACATGTGGGTATTAAGCATTTGAAATGTAGCCAGTGTGACTGAGAAATGAAATTTTACATGTTATTTCATTTTAATTAATTTAGATTTAAAGAGCCACATGTGGCAAGCAGCTACCTACTGGACAGCACAGAGTTTCTGAAGGCTGTTTACTGTGAACACCTGCAAGTCTTTGCCTAAGGGCTTTTTTTCAGTCAAGGGAGCACTCCCCCCTCCTCCCCTTGCAAGCAGGTGAGTTAAAAGGCCCCCTCCCACCAGCCTCCCTCCAACTAACAAACTGATGAGGCGCCTCAAGCCCTCCGTTGGGATAACTCTGAGATGGCTCCGCTGGGTCCCAGAGTTCCCCCATAGGGCTGAGCCCCAGTGCTCACAGTGGTAAATGACTCGATAGTAATGACCTTGTACTGGCGGCAGTCCCTTCCCTGTTTCACTTCCTTCCCAGATAAATGACTTGCACTTGAATCTGTCTCAGGGTTTGCTTCTGGGAGAACCCAAACTAAGAGACGCCTGCCCTCAGCTAAGCTCAAATCAAAGAACCAAATGCCCAAGGCGTTTGCACTCCTGCTTCTACACAGAGTGAAAAATGACCTGACCAGTCCTTCATTTGCCTATATTCCCCTCAGAGTAGAACTGATATGCAACTCTGCCCTGACAGTGACAAATGGCTCACGGTCTTCACTCTGCTGGGTGCAGCTCCATTGGCCCTGAGGACCCCAGGCTGGAAGGAAACCCAGGATTGGCCTGGCCCAACAGAGCCCCTCTGCGGATCTCCACCAGGAGTGCTTGGGTTCTGCAAGTCTGGGCAGAGTCTCAGTTTCCGGGTTGGTGTTCATCTTCAAGGTCAAAGTTAAGCTTGCTGAGGGGGCCATGTCTCTGCAGAGCGTAAGAACAAAGCAGCGAGGAGTCGGTCTGTGGAAGGGCTGCTGGCCTCGGTTTGCATTTTATTTTTAAATCTTTTCCTTCAACATGGCCCTATTGAGGGATGACTCAGCTGCGAGGTGAACGTGTTTCAAAACTTTCAGCTCAAAAAGCCTCCTTTCTTCTGTCCAACATCTCCTCCTCTGCCTGACCCTATCACTTTCCCTTATTGAGGTCTCTTATTTAATAACGGGCAGTAGACTCCCCGTCCCCCTCCCAGCAAATGGCCACGCCTCTTCCCACCTGTCCCAGGAGGCTGAGCTCAGAGATCTTGAAAGTAGGGCTTGGTCCTTCCTTACATTATATACCGATATGAGCCCTGAATGGCAGCATTTCTTGGATTTAAATATTTATTATGCTTTATTGTACCTCTTCTGAAGAGACTTTCTTATAAAACTTTACTGTGACCGACTATTCCCCCTCACTTTCCTGTAGATTATTTCCTGCTAGACATTTCAGCCGATGGGCTGGAATTAATACAAACTGGTTTTTTTGTGTTTTTTTTTCCTAAAGGGTCAGCGCGGCCTGTCTGTCAGGACTGAGCGACTGTGGACAGGCTTTCTCTGCCGCTTCACCCAGGGCGTGCGATTCGGGAGGCCCAGTGGTTTCCTGAAAGTAGAGGTCGAGAGAGGGCTCCTCAGGCCAGCAGAAGGGCCCAGGCCTCTGGTTGAGGAGCTGACCAACCAGAGAAGCACAGCCAGGGCTGAACGGGGAACATTTGGAGCTGGTGTAATTGCTTATGTAGTTTTAATTGCTCATTCATCATGCTAACAGGCCCAGAGTACTGATCGTTTGCAACGTGCTCAGTAATTAAAAGACCAGGGGTGAGGTAGGGTGATGAGGAGTGGTGGGGTGAACTGAGGTGAAGAAAAGCCACTAGGGACAGCACAGGAGGCAAGTGGGGGGCGGCAGCTTGTCCCCTGTGTGACTCTGAACGAAGCTGTGTTCCACGCCAGCGTTTCCCAGTTGTTGATTTGAACCTGAGAGCAACCTTGCTCCCAGCTCCCTGGGAGGAAACCCAATCCCTGGACAGCACTTTTCAGTTTGTAAATCACTTCCATCTGCATTGTCCCACTTCTTCCCCGACGACCCTGTGAGACCGACCTGATTTGGGCCCACAGTTCTCAGGTGAGGAAAAAGAGGGTCCGTAAGATGCTTTGCCCAAGATCACCCAGCAGCCAGCGACTGGTGGAGTTGAAATCCAAAACCGCACCTTGTCATTCCAAATCTCTGGCTCTCTCTTCCTTAGGGACAGCAAAACATGGGGTATTCTCTTGGGTCCATCGATATTGCTGCAGTAGTTGGATTCTAGAATGAATATCCAATTGCCTGGAGAATGTACAATAAAATCGTAAATTTTCCTAAGTCCCAACTTCAGGTGTGGCAGGGTTTCCAGGGTGGAGTGGAAGTCTGTGTTTAAAAAGCTCCCCTGGCAGCTTTGATGATTGTCCAGGCTTAGAGCCCTGTTTGGAAGGACACACTGTTGGCCCTAGTCCCTCTTCAAAGAAAGTCCTCATGGCAGGTGTCTTGGTTTGGGTTCCCCTGGAAGCAGATTCTGAGTCAAGGATTTGAGTGCAAAAAAGTTTATTTGGAAGGTGAAGGAAATGCTGGAAGGGTTGGGGGAAATGAGGCAGGGGAGGGAAGGCAGAATGTGGAGGGTACGTTATCAAACAAGTTACCTCTGTGGGTGACACGGGCTTCATCCCCCTGGGGACCTCTAGGAGACAATGCAGAACTTGCCTCACAGTTCTCTCACCTGAGGGGTGAGAATGCCGGCGTGTTCATACTCCAGCTGTCCTAGGGGTGAGAGTGTAAATTCTCTGTCACTGTCCCTTTTAGCCAACACTGCAGAGCAGAGCAGACTCCAGCCCCAAGAGAAAGTCCTCACGCAAAAGAGAGGAAGATTGTGGCATTCGTGGACTTGGCTAGCGTGCACTACAGTGGCAGGCCCTCGGGGAGACAGGTGGGATGAGGCCAGTGTCCTGTCCCTACAGCAGGCATCTGCCATACTGCCGTAGAGGAGGCTCCTGTCCCCAACCAACTGCGATGTTCACGTGCTTCATCGGCAGCTCGGCTGCTTCTTAAACAATTCATGAGTTGAAATCATAGCGATGCCCTAGGAGATATTTATGGGTTTATATTCCTTCTCAGTTTCTTCTTATCCTCCCACTACTGGGGAAGGTCCCCTGGCCCTAAAAGCCAAAGGAGATGTAGTGACCATTACTGGAAAGAAGGCAGTGGGGAGGGAGCTAAGGAGAACCTGAAATCTGTGACGAGCTCCATTCATTCCAACCACAATCAAGAACGTCGTCCTTGTTCCCTGTGGAAGACGCAGACAGATGAGGTTGACATGCACACCTCCCTCCAGAAAGTGCACCCAGGGTTATGCCCAACTCCTAGCTTGATGACTAATTCCACAATGTTCTTTCCCTCTCAGGAAAGCACACTGGAAGGCAAGTGAGTGAGAGTGATGTTATTATAGGGACAGCCTTGAGTGTATTCTAATTTATTTAAGCAAATAATTGGAGATTTATGTATTTTATTGTAAATAACAAATTTTGTGCAAGGCAACTCACAGCTGATGGGGACATAGTCATTGAGAACCCCTATTCTATATCATCAAAAACAAATGTGTTTGCTTTCTTTTTGCATCAAGGGCAGCAGACTCCCTGGAAATGGTTGATTTGCATGCGCGGCCATCTTTCCATCACTTGATCAATAAATCAATCAACAAATATTGATTGAGGGTCTATGTTGTGCAAGGCATCGTGGGGATTTATTGTAAATACAAACATGGTCCCTGCCTCAAAGGAGCTCCCAGTCTAATTGGAGGTAAGATCTGTAGACCTGAAAAGGTAACTTATAATGCAAAGCAGCACATAAATGCTGAATGAGTGGTGTACGCTCATTGATTGCGCTTGGGACAAGTCAATGGAGACTTCTTGGAGGAAGGGTGATTTGAGTTGGGCCTTGAAGGATAGGAGGAGTTGTACAAAAAGAGAACAATGGAAGACTTTGCAGGCAAAAGCAGCAGTGCGAAGGAGGAAATGCCTAAGGTTTGTTCAGGGACTGTGAGGGGGTCTGTCTGGCTGCAGTGGGCTCAAAGGTGGGACAGGCACTGCCCAAGCTTATAGGACAGCTTGGAGCACTGTCGAGTCACCCTCATTCGAAGAACCAGCCAACCCTCAGTGTTGCAACTTGGTCACTGCTATGGACTGAACTGCGCCCCCGAAATTCATATGTTGAAGCCCTAACCCCTAGTGTGACTGTATTTAGAGATGGGGTCTATAAGGAAGTAATTAGGTTAAATGTAGTCATAAGAGTAGCCTTATGACCAATCTAATCTGATAGGATTGGTGGCCTTATAAGAAAAGGAAGAGATCTCTCTCTCTCTTTTTCTCCCTCCCCTTCCTCTCTTCCTCTCTCCCTTTCTCCCTCTTTCCCTCTCTCCCTGCATCATGTACCAAGTAAAGGCTTGTGTGGACACAGCAAGAAACCAACCATTTGCAGGCTAAGGAGAGAACCTTGACCAGACACCGACCCTGCTGACGTCTTGATCTTGGACTTCCAGCCTCCAGAACTGTGAGAAATAAATTCCTGCTGTTTAAGCCACCCAGCCTGTGGCAGCCTGAGCTGACTAAGACAGTCACTTTCCACCTAATGGAAGACAGGTGCCCCCTGGTGTGTTTATTCATGCTCAGCAAAGCAGACAGTTTCCAGACAGCTTCCAGCCAGGGACTGTGGAGCTGGCAAGGGTCCTGTGGCCTATCCGCCTGACCCAGCCGGCTCAGCTCTGCCAGGGTAGCCTGGCCTCCACTGCCCTCTCTGAAACCTACGAGCCCTAAGCAACTGCAATTCACATCAGGGATGTGCAGGAGGTCCAGGCTGAGTGGACCTGCCCCCTCCCCTCATACCCCTCCCAAGGCCTTGTGGGAGGAGGGCTGCCAGATCTAGCAAATAAAAATACAGGTCAGGGGCCGGCCTGGTGGCATAGCGGTTAAGTACTCGAGCTCCACTTCAGTGGCCCGTGGTTCGCAGGTTCAGATCCTGGGTGCACACAGAGGCACCGCTTGTCAAGCCATGCTGTGGCAGTGTCCCATATAAAGTGGAGGAGGATGGGCATGGATGTTAGCCCAGGGCCAATCTTCCTCAGCAAAAAAGAGGAGGATTGGCAACAGATGTTAGCTCAGGGCTGATCTTCCTCACACACAAAAAACCCCTAAAACTACAGGACAGCTAGTGAAATTTGAATTTCAGATAAACAACAAATAATTTTTTTAGTATAAGTATGTTCCAAATATGGCATGGGACATACTTACACTAACAAAATTATTTGTTGTTTATCTGAAATTCAAGTATAAGTGGGCGTCCTGTATTTTATCTGACAACCCCCTGTGGGAGGGCTTATGACCGTGCGTGGCCAATCAGAAGACTCCATGCTCCGGGCCACAGCGGTTGGTTCAGGCTGGGCATGTGCCCCAAGGTCAGACCCCTCCCTGCCAACATACACTTGGACTTGTCTTCTTGCCTTCAAGATTGAAACCTCCCAAGCTGTCAGGAGGAAGAAAGTCCTAGAACTATCGGACGCTTCCCCTAGCGAAGCACACGCTTGATAGCCAAGCTCATGCAGAAGGAAGTAGAGCTGAGGGAGAAAAAAGATGCCTCAAGACAGTGCTCGATTCAGCTTTACCCCTTGAACTGCAACTAAAATGGGAAGCCGTTTGAGTTGGAAATCCTTCGCTCACAACTGATTCCGAGTTCTGGTGAAATCTCTGGGGCAAAGTCACCTCAAGCCCACAGGACCCAAACCAGACTAAATTCAAAGGGAAGACTGCTCCTGAGACACCCTCATTTAGTCCTGAGGGAACAGGGGTACCCTGGCCCAGAGGGCAGAGGAACAGCCCTGCCAGCTCCTCAGGCACACTGGGGCTCCTGGGTGTGGCTCTGAGGTGCCACCTCTGTGATATGATCGTCACCTCTGCCACGTCCATGCCCCCTTGCTGACAGCTGGCAGAGGAGCCCTTTGCTTCCCTTCCCCCTCACAGGGTCTTTTCTGCTCTTTCTCCCCTCATGGCTAGCTCTCGTTTCTTTAGAAGACCTTCTTTGCTTTTTAAGCGAGCCTCATCAGCCACATCTGTATGTTCCCTCTCTTCCTTATCTTTCCCTCCACACTCACTTTTAAGAATACGGCCCATAGACTCTCTAAACCACAGAAGGTCTGTTGATTTATCCTGGACATCTCCTGGGCTGGAAATAATGGAGCTGGAAGGACATTAGGGCTGATCCAATCCAACGCCCTCACCGCCCTCTCGTAGATGAGGAAACAGAGGTTCAGAGTGGTTGAATCACAAAAGGCTTCACTGTAAGTTACAGGCGGGTCATAGAATAAGAGGAAAGCCAGGTGGTTTAGGGAAAAGGTCCCTGGGTTTGGTTTCAGAGAGCCTGTATATTCGTTTGGGCTCTGTCACAAATCACTTAACCTAGTCATGTCCATTTCTCCAGCTTGAGAATGAGCTTAAAAACAAGCCCCATCCACCTCATCATGACTTCCGAGGCCAACAGAATTACAAAATGCAGAACGAATGTGCTGGACAAAGGCTGCACAGTATTAGTGTCGTCGGTGTTACTGTTATTATTTAACAAGGCTAATCCACCAGTGAAGGAAATGAGCACACATCACGAAATTAATTATAGACGTTTTTTTAAATGACTGTTTATATTGAAAGGAAGGCCTCGTATCTGCCGCACAATTTCAGGATAAGTCGTGTTTTGGAAAAATATTAATATTCAGAGCTGTGTTGATTAGCTTCACTCCTGTTGCTAAGCAACAGGGTCCTTTGTAGCCTCTGCAGTGTTGAGATTTTTCTAGGGGTGGGGGTGGGGAAGGGGATGGGAGATTAGAGGCAGGAAACTACATTACAGTAAATTATTCCGCTGGTTCAGCCAATTCCGAAGTTGCCTCAAAAAAAAAAAAATCTCCTCTTTTAACAACCTATGTGATTATAGTTGTTGGATGAGGAAAACCAGAACGCGCAGCCCAGAGCTCACCACTCACCCAGGACTTGAGTTTCAGGTTTGGCAGGACTTGTGTTTACTAGAGCAGGCCTGAACCACACGTGGCCCGGGCTCACCGCCGCTGACGTGCACCAGGGTTCAGCAAGGGCAGCCTGCCAGCGCGGAGATTAGGGGGTCGTGAGGCTGTGAGGAGAGACTGCTATGAATCAAATGATCCAATCTCATTCAATAGCTGCTGTGGCCTTTCAGTCGAATTCTAACTCTTGAATGGGGGCCATCCTGGAGCAAGCCAAATAGCATGTTTTCTGGACCCAAATGGAGACTCATGAATATTCAAAATTTGTTGAAAACCCAGGACAGGATACATGAGAGTAAACTTATAGAGCACCTACTGTGTGCTAGGTGCTTTACAGGGTCAGCTCATCGAATTCTGGCACCAGCACCAGGAAGGATGTAGTGTTGCCCGCATTTGGGGGACTGAGGTTTAGGGAGATTAAGCAACTTGCCCCAGGTCATACGAGCCAGCGCAAGGCAGAGCAAGGATTTAAACGCAAGTCTTTCTGTGTCTGAGCGCCATGTATCCACTTGACTCGGCTGCCTGCCCTTACCGGGCTAGGAGGGGCTGGGAAGGGCCTGGAGAGAAAATCTTGGGGCTTTGCATGAAGTTGGTTTGTGGCTTCTATCAGGTTGAGGCCCGCTCAGTGTCTCCGATTTCATCACAGACCGCTTTATATGTGGTACGTTCCAGTCACCATTGCTGCGTTCACCGCCCCAAACTCAGTGGCATAAAATGACACCCATTTTCTTATGCTCACGGGTCTGTGGGTCAGGAATTCAGGCAGGGCTCAGCGGGGTGATATTTTGCCCCTCATGGCATCTACTGAGACCACTCTGTGGCAGGTGGGCTGGGTCTGGAGGGGCCTAGATGGCTTCACTCACACGTCAAGTGCTGCAGCAGGGACAAGCTGTTGCCAGGAGCGTCTCCCCAGCATGACGGTCTCGGGGTGCTTGGCCATCTTACGTGGAGACTGGTTTCCCCCACAGCAACTGTCCCAAGAGACCCAGGTTGAAGCTGCATAGCCCTTTCTGACCTAGCTCAGAAGTCACACAGTGTCACATGTGCCATACTCTATTGGTTGAAGCCGTCCAAGCCCACTCAGACCCCAAATCTTGATGGGTGGGGTATCAAAGAATTGCGGGTCCCTGTTTGAAAACAGGTACCAAGTTCCTTGTTCTAGTGAGAAACGGATAGTCAAAAAACTTTGGATGCTCTGAAAATTGTGGAAATGTATGAGCAATGGAAACTTTCATTTTCAATACTGCAAATCTTACCTGTTTTAATGAATTTACGGGTGGCCAGGTTAATAAAAGGTAGGCTTAATAAGAGCTTTTGTTTGTTTTGAATTTTGTGTTCAGATGTAGTCATCAGCTGAGGAGCCTATCTTGCTGACCAGCTAAGTCTCATTTGTAATTGGTGATCCATTTGCATACAATGTGTTTATGACTTTTAAAAACCTTCATTCCACTATGATCCTATTTACAATATTGGTTTGGTTAGGGAAGCCTTTTCTCCTTGTAGAAATCAAGTGAGATAATGATGTAGTTGAAAGACACTGGGTATTTTAATGAGCTCCACAATCTCATGCTATCTTAGGTCTCGTTCCTTGATGCTCTATGTCAGGCACTATGTTGGAGTCATTTAGAATATTGAAATGCGCAAGACCATCTATGGCAGAGACTGTTCCCCAGTATACTGCCTCTCCTTCAAAAATAGTAATCAAATCCCGATTTTAAGCTAGGCACATGGCCACCTAGAAGAAAAACTACATTTCCCAGCCTCCTTTGCAGGTAATTGTGGCCATGTGATTAAAATTAGGCTATTGGGATATAAGTGGATGTATCATGTGGCTGCTTCCAGGAACCTTCCTTAAGAGATAGCTGATATTTGACTATTTCTCTTTCTATTCTTCATCTCTTGTTGCCTGGGATGTAGATGTAATGACTGGAGCTCTAGCTACTGTCATGGACCATGAGGACAAGGGCTTCACCTTAGGAATGGTGGAATGGTAAGCTGGAAGGAGTCTGGGTCCCTGAAGTCTTCCTAGAACATCAGCCATTCCCATGCTGAACTGTCTACTTCTGGACTTTTACAAATGAGAAAGAAACTTCTGTCACATTTAAGCCACTGCAATTTTGAGTCTCTGTTCCTTTTAGCCAAAACTAATCCCAGTCAATACATTATCTATCCCTAAGGAGCTCACAATCTAGTGAGGAGACAAAGAAGTACATAATTATGATCAAAGCAGAATGAAATAAGCAAACTAATCACAGTGATCATACTTTACAAGCCAAAAATGGGAAGGTTTGGCCTAAATACAGGATTATGGGGTCACTTCCAATTATGAGAACTAATCTGAGAGATGCAGTTTTGATGATAATACTGGAATCTCTAGGACCTTTATATGGTTTATGGAGACAAGGTGAAAACATTTTTTAATTTAGGGCTAGCCCAGAAAACAGAGGACCAATGGTAGCTATAGCAATGCCAGAGCTGAAAGGAAAATGCCATGTGAGCCATGAGAAAGGAGCAAGGATTGCTGATGAGGAAATCCTAATCAGATTCGTGGAAGAAGAGGCAGAAATTTTAACGTGGCCTTGAATTTGGAGATGGCATCTAAGCAGAGAGAAGAGCAAGAGCAAAGGACAGGTGGTGTGGGAATGTACGGAGAGTTTGTAGAAGGGTCCATGAGGCTGGATAGGAGACCAAGCTGGAGAGTCCTCCTCAGTGGGGAGGACCAGGCTTTTTGCCCAGCTCCCTCTGCCAGGCCTGGGGCAGCTGTGTGGGCCTGGGACTTTTGGCACACGATGCATGTCAGGGGTCTTGGTAGCCACTCTCTTACTAAGGTTTCTTTGGCCTCATGTAGCTTTGATCATTTTGAGTTACCTTTTGTAGGCGGTGTGAGATAGGGGTCCAGCTTCATTCTTTTGCATGTGGCTGTCCAATGGTCTTTGCTCACCGTTTGCCCTTTGTGCCCACTGTCTGGATCAAACATTGAGGCCCCTGATTCATGGGACAAGCAAGCACCACATATTTCAAGTGAACAAAATGAGGAACATGAGCAGAGGCCAGGCCACATTCTCGGCACCGTTGTTCGCTTATTTTGATGTGGGCAGTTCAGTTTTAAATGTTGATCTCACCCAGCACATTCTGGTAAAGGCCCTGCTGAGAGTTGCACCACAGGAAGGAGTTCCTGGAAGCCCAAGCCTCTCTTTAAGTGCCTCTCCCCAGAAATCTTTTCTTTGGACTTGGTGAGGTTTAGCAGGTATGTGGATTAGAAGTGGAGATTAGCACAGTCCCGCTGAGAAGATGGCCAATTGCCCAGAGCCTTGGTCCACAGACCCTGTGTTAATAATCCGACGTGGGCTGAGGGCAGGGGACATCATAGTGAGATTCTTAATAAAAACCTTTCTCAAAGACTGAGCTGTTTTTTAAAATTTTTAAACAATGACAATAAATAAAATGTTGTTCCAGTGCATTAAGACATTAGGGGAGTTAATGCACCAGACCCCTGGAATAACTGGCTTTCCAAACTCCCTCCTTCCAGGGAAATTTATAGGGCAAATGGTCAGAATAAGGATGAGTAAAGGCAAGCAGACTGTGCCTTGAAATGTTGGTGTAGATGATTAATGTCTTTGGTCCATTTTTAGTTAATTTTTGCGTATGGTCTGAAGTAGGGGTCCAACTTCATTCTTTTGCGTGTGGATATACAGTTGTCCCAGCGCCATTTGTGGAAGAGACTATTCTTTCCTCATTAAGTAGTCTTGGCATCTTTGTCAAAAATCAATTGGCCATAAATGCACGGGTTTATTTCTGGACTCTCAATTCTATTCTATTGATCTATATATCTATCCTTATGCCAGTACCATACTGTTTTCATTACTATACTTTTGCAGTAAGTTTTGAAATTGGGAAATATAAGTCCCCCAGATATTTCCCCCCACTTTTTCAAGATCTTTTGGGTTATTTGGGGTCCCTTGCAATTCCATATGAATTTTAAGATCTGGTTTTTCATTTTTGAAGAAAGGGCCATTGGGATTTTGATAAAGATTATATTGAATCCATAGATCACTTTGGAGAGTATTGCCATTTTAACAATGTTAAGTGTTCCAATCCATGAACATGGGATGGCTTTCCATTGATTTAGGTCTTCTTTAATTTCTTTCAGCAATGTTTTGTAGTTATCAGTATACAAGTCTTGTACCTCTTTGATTAAGCCTATTTCTAAGTATTTTATTCTTTTTAATGCTGTTGTAAATGGGATTGTTTTCTTAATTTTATTTTTGGATTGTTCATTGCTTACATACAGAAATACAACTGATTTTTGTGTGTCGATCTTGTATCCTGCAACTTTTCTGAATGCCCGTGAGTTTAAAGGACTTGCAAATTATAGAAAAACCCAATTCAAACTGGCTTGAACCATAAGAGAAATTTATTGGCTCACATAATTAAGAAGTCTAGTGGGCTTCAGGCATGGTTCTATCAAGGCTCTGACTCCATTTCTCTGTACTTCTTTCAGTTTTGCCCTTCTCTAAGAATTGGTTCTGTGCTCAGGTTGACCCCCTCCAGGGTTTCAAGATGGTTGCTAACAGAAATTGGGTCTGTGTGCTTCCTCAGTCATATCCAGGGAAAGAAAAAAAGCATTTTCTTCCCTCAAAAGTCCTGAGTGTCTCTTTGATATGATCATCACTGTCCCTGTGACAAGAGACATGGAATTGCTCTGATTGGCTTAGTCCATGGAGGTAGGGATGGGTTCAAACCTATACATACTGCATGGTTGCTACACAATGAGAGAGGGAGACTACTACACAAAGGGAGATGGTTCTTAGAGGAAAATCTCAGGGCTTTTAGGAAGGGGAAAGACAGTGTCCACCAAACCTATGAAATCTGTACAGTGCCAGGCAGCATTCAATGAATATTTGCTGAATGAATGAATGACTGCGAAGCCCCACTAGTCCTTTCACTGATACACAGTTCCCTGGGCTGTGGCATTCCTCCATTCTGTTGATGGCCAACCCTTCAACCTCTGGAAATCCCCTACTGAGATCTCAGGCTCTTCTATGGGGAGGAGAGAATTTTTTCTAGGACTCCATAACTTCTCTGATTTCTGAGCAGCAAGATCTTGGTAGAATAGAACCAGAGATCTGAGAACAGTAGAGAATTCACATATTCAAAATGAGCACAGTAGGCCTTGTGAGTTCACAGTGTGGCTCTGAAATCCACAAATTGCTCCCCAGGCCTGGTGCCTGACATTCTACCATTAAGAATTTACTCCTCCAGTTTAAGTTTAAAAGGCTTTTTCACCTCCAAGACCACCCCCCTCAACTGAGGCTTTTGTTTGTAACCAAGCATCCTAACTCACAGAGTAGAGAGCCCATCTTTGTATGATCCAAACCATAGCAACACTGATGTACTCTGAAGAATATATTCAGTGATAAAGCATAATGTACACCAGAGAAACAGAGTCAGGGATAGGGGTCTCAGGAACCTCAAGTTTATTATGAGAACTTACTTCTCTTCCTAGACATCCAGCTTGAGTTTAGTTTCATCAGCTACAGACTCAGCCCCTTCTCTGATTAACACCAACTCCACTGTAGCAGGAGGTATTTTCCAAAGATAGCCACAATGATAGCTCCTGCCCCACATGCTTTTCTAGATCCTTACCACTCTTGCATCAATAGGTGCAGTCTATGATCCTTATCCTTGAACCTGGGTGGACCTTTGTTACGACCTTGACCAATAGAGTGTGGCAGAAGTGATGCTGTATGACTTCTGAGGCTAGGTCATAAAAATGTACTCTTGCCTTACCGTCTTGGGACACTTACTCTGGGAACCCAGCTACCATGCTGAGAGGAAGTTCAGGCAACCCATGGAGAGGAACCAAGGCTCCTAGCCCACAGCACCAGCTGAGCTTCCAGCCAACACCCAGTGCCAACTTGCCGGTCATGTGAGAGAGCCATCTTGAAAGTCAATCCTTGTGGTAGGCAGCATCTAAGATGGCACCCAATGACAGCATTCTTGTCCTTGTGTAATCTCTTCCCCCTTAATGTAGACTAGACAGAGTACCTAGCTTCTAACAAATGGAGTGCAGCAGAAGTGACAGGATGACATTTCCAAGATAAGGCTATAAGAAGAGTGTGGCTTCTGTCTCGGACACTTTATCACAACCACTCTCTCTTTTGCATTTCTTGCCCTGGGGGAAGCCAGCTGCCGTGTTGTGAGGCAGCCCTGTAGACTGAGACCTGTCATCAACCACACGAGCGAGCTTGGAAGCAGATTCCCCACCAGCCAGGCCTTCAGAAGAGAACCCAACTGTAGCCAATAGCTTGACTGCAATCTCCTGAGGCACCTGGAGCCAGAAGCATCCAGCTCAACTGCATCCAGATTTCTGACCCACCGAAACTGTATGAGATTATAAATGTTAGTTATTTTAAGCTACTAAATGTTGGGGTAGTTTGTTAGGCAGCAAGAGATAACTAATACAATCTTCTATTCCCCAATCAAGTTGGTCCAGCTGATGCTGCATGGAGGAGAGACAAGCTGCTTACACTGAGCCCTGCCTAAATTACAGAATTGTGAGTGAAATAAATGATTGCTGGGTTTTTAACCCACTAGGTTTTGGAGTGGTTTGCTATGCAACTACAGTTACCTTTTTCTCACCGAGAGCTGTATGACGGGTGCTGGGGAAACAAAGCAATCAACAAACCAGGCCTAAACATTCATCTACTGTAGCCTAGTATATCAGTCTGCTCAGGCTGCCACAACAAGGACCACACGCTATGAGGCTTAAACAAGAGAAATGTATTGTCTCACAGTCTGGAGACTGGAAGTCCAAGATCAAGGTGTCAGCAGGGTTGGTTTCTTCTGAGGCCTCTCTCCTTGGCTTGTAGATGGCTGTCTCCTCCCTGTGTCCCCACATGGTTTTCCGTCTGTACCTGTCTGTGTCCACATTTCCTCTCCCTACAAGGACACCAGTCAGACTGGATTAGGACCCACCCTAATGACTCCATTTTAACTTAATCACCTCTTTAAAGACCATATCTCCAAATGCAGTCACATTCTGAGGTCCTGGGTGTTAGGGCTTCAACATACGAATTTTTGGAGGACACAATTCAGCCCATAAGACCTAGTCAAGCCAATTCCTCTAGAAGGTCCTCAAAGAAATGATTTTTCAAGAGACAAAATGTGTCCTCTCTTCTTGCTGAAGCATTTTACAATGGTACAATTTTCATAGTCTTCCCAAAGTTTTAAAAAATTCCTTTTAAATTCGTTTCTGCCTTTAAGAAAGCAATACTCCCCTTCTAGTAATTTCTTCCACTTCCCTCCCTATGGGTTTCTGGGCTTCACCACAGCAGGTCCAGAGCCCATGTTGGACAGAGGCCCACGGCGGTCACAGGGCCTATAGCTAAGGCTCAGACCCCTGGTGGACGCAGGCCTGTGGCAGACACAGGCCCACAGAGGTCCCAGAACTTAGAGCAGACCAAGGCCTTTGGCGGTCACTGGGCCCTGGGTCTACGCAAACACATACTCCAGGGGCGAAACATGGGCCCATGGTCCAAGATTTGTGGTGGCATTAGTGAGGCCAGAGGAGCTGATTCATGGCCTCCACTTAAGCCCTTCCCGAGGATTAATGACTAGGGGAGAGCTGATGGCCTGAGGCAAAGCAGAAAGCTGGTACCCTCAGCTCAGCATTATTTCCATCATTATTAGGCCAGACACTTCTCTCTAGGTTGTTTTCGGTTTTCTGACAAAATGGAGGGTGGGAAAGAGGCAAGTTTTTTCACTATGGGGCATCACTGTCTACAGCACAGCTCTCCTCCTGGGGGTGAGGGGCCGGGTGGTAGAACCCGTGAGGCTGCTGGTCAACAGCCATTTTTCCTGAAGGGGAGGCTTCTCTGAGGTGCTCTTGGTGTGCCCGTGAGGATCTCTGGTTCCCTCTGGCTCACCCTTCAGTCCTTCTTTCTACACATTTTCATTAGCGTGACCATGGCCAGACACTGTGCTAGATACTTATTTTTCTTATGTGACTTGAATTTACACTGCTTCCAGAAATGCTGCAAAGCCTTTCCCTGCCACCCACAAACCCCAGCCTTGTCCCCAGATGACTTGAAGCCCCCTCCAGGTAAACAGGCTTTCCTGGAGCCTGTGGTACTTTTTCTTTCGCGGCAGGTGGGGTGAAGGAAGGAGGGGACTCTTGGTGGCTCCTTCCCATTGGAGCTGCCCATGTTAGGGGGTGAGGGGCAAGTGTTCGAGGCTCAGAAAGGCAGCCTTCCTCCTTGGCCTGCTTTCCTGGCTAGGTTTGCTAGCCTGAGCTCCGTGCACACGTCCTGCCAAGGACAACAAAAACCGAGGGCCCAGGAGAGAAGCCACTGTGTACAGAGCACAAGCCTCTAAATAGCTCTTCAGCTCTGGTCTAAACCTCAGAAATGTGACTTTGGGGTAGGACAAAGGCTGCTGTGGAGCAGAATTGGGACAAATAGATAACAGTGCAGGGATCCCATAATTCCACTTAATCACAGGTTTCTCAGGAAAGTGGCCTTCATGGGAGATTCTCAAAGTGCCCTGTGTGGCAAGGCTTCATTTGACAGAGGGGTCCCCCAAGTCACCGCCTCACAGGGTGCAGGGGCTGAGTGGCAAGAAGGCCCGGTCCCAGGAGGGCTGGGTTGTGGGCAGGCCTCCAGGTCTCAGCCTTGACCTTGGCTGAGGCTGGAAGATCTTGATTAACATGAAAAGGGAAGACAGTTTAGCGTCCTCAGGCAGCTGCCGGCTTCTGTGAGGCTGAGGGGAAGGTAACCGTTCTATCACTGTCTTTCTTGGCCAATTAGATGATTCAGCATATTCCTGGCCTCCCTCTCGGCTGAGGTGATTTATAGTGAGCTCTGCCGGCCTGACTTGGATGAGTGATGGGGAAGAGGGCGCATCCTCCGTGTGTGTGAGTGTGTGCGCGTGCACACTTGACACATCGCGTACATAGCACCAGATGGGGGTTGTGTCGAGAGATGGAAACATTTGCAGGCCTCTCACAGCCGCTCTGATTGCTGACGGTTTCTATTGGAGAAATTCTCCTCTCAGGCGAAAATATTTACTTACGGGATCTCTTCAAGGGAGGAATGCGAAGGAGGGCAGGACTTTAGGGCTCAGTCCACTCAGCTGCAGTGAGTGAAGAGTGTCAGGGAAACAAATGAGAAGGTACTGGCTTTGAAGGAGGCGAGAGGGGCTGAGCCGAGTTGCCTCTGATGTCTGAGCTCGCTTCTCTGACGGCTGCGGCAGGCATGGGCCTGATGCTGGGGCAGAGGCTGTGGGCGGACGTGACGGGAACATGTGTGTACACTTGGGATGTGCACAAGGCACACTTCTCCATCATCGTTCAAGCGTTTCTCGTAGAGGTTTTAACGGCTGCTCTGGGTAATGGCTCACGCGTGTGGCTCTGTCCATCCTGGAGTGTGGGATGATCTCGTATCTAATGCACCAGGATGGTGAGGGAAGCTGTGGTGTGTCCTTAGGGGTAAGCAAGCCCCAGCTTGATCTTCCTGAAGAAGTCAAAGATGGACCGTGACGGTTGTGGAGGCACTATGAGGAGGGCTGGTTGTTTCCATCCATCTGTCTTCCCCCAAAAGGGGGTCCCTAGCTTCTGGAATGAACTCTTGATATCACCCATAGAACACTGACCATTTCTGGCCACTCCCTAAGTCACCCATTGGAAGTTTGAGGGTCCTGGCCTGGCATCCTTTACCATCCTCATCACTGTCATCATCAGTACCATCAATGTCATCTTCCCCTACACTTATTAAGTACCTAGTATATACTAGCCATTATTCCAGATGCTTTATATGCCTCGTTTATTCCTCAAGACAATCCTTTGGCAATGCTATTAGTATCCTGTGATGGTTAATTGTATGTGTCAACTTGACTGGGCCATTGGGTGCCCAGACATTTTGTCAAAGATTATTCTGGATATGTCTTTGAGGTTGTTACTGGATGAGATTAACATTTGAATCAATAGACTGAGTAAAGCAAATTGTCCTCCCCGGTGTGGGTGGGCCTCATCCAATCAGTTGAAGGTCTGAATAGAACAAAAAGGCTGAGTAAGAAGAAACTTGGCCTACCTGACTGCTTGAGCTGGGACATTGGTCTTCTCCTGCCCTTGGACTTGAACTTATACCATCGGCTCTTCTGGTTTTCAGGCCTTCAGGCTTGAACTGCAACTACACCACTGCCTCTCCTGGGTCTCCAGCTTGCTGACTGCAGATCTTCGAACTTCTCAGCTTCCATAATCGCATGAGCCAATTCCTTAAAATAAATCAATTTGTTTCTCTCTCTCTCTTTCTCTCTCTCTCTCTCTGTATATATCCTATTGGTTCTGTTTCTCTGGAGAACTCTGACTAATACGTATCCCCGTTTAACAGATAAAGAAACTGAGGCACAGGGAAGTGAATTCATTGCACAAGGCCTTACTTAGGAAGTTAGGATTTGCACCCAGGCAGTTGACTCCAAGGCCGTCCTGCCTAAACCACTAGTTCTCCCGCCCTCTGGCTCCTTAGCTTCTGCATATTCAAATACTTCCCCAGAAGGTTCAGCATGGGAGAATGAGCTGAGCAGTATGGGAGAATTCTTGAAAGCTGCTTGCTGCACCCTGGGTTCTCAAACCTCAGTCACCCTGAGAAGACAGGTGACACAGTGGAAGCAGGAGGTGGGAGAACTGGCTTCTGTGTCTACCTGGCTGGTGACACGCCGTGTGGCCATCCCTCTGCACCTCAGTTTTGTCAGCTGTGAGAGAGACGATGCAGGCTCGATGATCTCTGTTGCTCCTGAAGCCTGCGATTCTGCAGGCAGGGCTGTGGCCTTCCAGATGGATCATCAAGCAGCCTGAAGGAAGCAACTCAGCCACTGTACAGCCCACGTGCTTCACGGTAAATGTACCCAACTGCAGAGGGAGGAACTTGGAGGGGATAGTTCAGGGTTTGCAGCCAGACTCCGTCCTTTACTGTGAGACTTTGAGCAAGTTCCTTAATCTCTCCCAGCCTGTTTGTGTAAAACGGGGCTAATGATCCCAACTCCCAGGATTGCCAAGGTAGTTCAAGGAGGTAACGCAGGCACTGTGCTAATACAAGGGGCCACACAGTCTGTGGTGTTTACTTCCTTTCCTGACTCGATTTGTGTCAACGTGGCTCATTTTCCCAGCCGGAAGACTAAAAGTGTCACCTGTTTCTTTCCCCTTCCCTTTCGGGAGTCTGAGAAAGCCTGGAGAACACTATGGGATCCTACTCCTCTCTTAAAGGGTCGGGCTTACTTTCTCTCTCCAGTCTCCCCCCCTCTTCCTTGTTTCCTGGCTCTTTTCTCTGACTCCTTTCTTTTCCTCAACAAGAAGTTGCTAAGAAGCTCTCTATACGTGTATTTGTGCTGTTTCTTTCAAGGTCACGTTTCTGCCAGCTTTCCACAGTGAAGCTAACAGCCTCCCTTCTTCTCAGCTTGGCATCACATGGCTGCTTAAAGTAGGGAGGAGGGTGTGTGTGCGTAGACTCAGACACGCATGTATACATACGTGCCCGTGTAGATGCAGAAACCTGCTTATGTATATGTGTATGAGTATATGTAGAGGCCCATATGTGTGTACATAGGACACCCACACGTGTATATGTGTGCACTCATGGACACCCACATATGTGTACGTGTGTGTACGTGAGGACACCCAAGTATGCACCAACACCAAAACATGATTCTCTAGCAGATGCACAAATGAGTCTGATTATACCCTCTTCTTACCCTGCCCCCCATGTATAAAATTTCCAGTGAAAATCAAGTCATCTCTACTGGGCTTGAAGGAACTAAGATGTGCCTGGGTAAAAGGAAAGAATCCATGCCAGACGGTGCTCTCTTTACCTTGAAACCAAATGTTTTGAGATGTGCCTTCTCCCAGAGGGGAAAGAAAATTCTTAAATCAATCCAACACACTAAACAAGGTGGAGAAGAGACATACCACGTTCATGGATTGGAAGATTCAACATGCCAATTTCCTCCCAAAATGATCTATATATTTAACACAATTCCAATGAAAACTCCAGCAAGATTTCTTGTAGGTATAGACAAGTGGATTCTAAAATGTATATGGAAAGGCAAAGGAATGAATAGCCAAAACAACTTTGAAAAAAAAAAATGAAGAAAGTTGGAAGACTCATGCTACCTGATTTTAAGACTTGCTGTAGACCTACAGTAAGACAGTGTGGTACTGGCAGAGAGATAGACACATAGATCAATGGAACAGAGTAGAGAGTCCAGACATCAACTCACCAAAATATGGCCAATTGATTTTTGGCAAAGGTACAAGGCAATTCAATGGAGAAAGGACAGTCTTTTCAACAAATGGTGTTGGATCAATTGGACATCCATAAGCAAAAAAAGTGAACCTCAAAATAAACCTTATATCTTATACAAAACTTAATTTCAAATGGATCATAAGTCTACATGTAAAGTGTAAAACTATAAAACTTTCAGATGAAAACATAGGAGAAAATCTTCATGACCTAGGGGTAGGCTGAATTCTTAGACATGAGACCAAAAGCATAATCTGTAAAAGAAAACTTGATGAATTGGGCTTCATCAAAATTGAAAACTTTTGTTTTGTGAAAGACACTGTTAAGAGGATGCAAAAGTAACCTACAGACTGGAGAAAATATTTGCAAATCATGTATTCAACAAAAATCATGTATGTCAAATATATAAAGAATTCTCAAAATTCAACAGTAAGAAAACTAACAGCTTAATTAAAAATTGCCAAAAGACTTGGACACTTCACCAAAGAGGATAACAGATGGCAAAAAAACAAAAAACAAGGTTCAACATCATTAGCCATTAGGGAAATGATGAGATACATATGACACACCTGTCAGAATGGCTAAAATAAAAATACTGACTGTATCAAGTGTTGACAAGGATGCAGAGCAACTGGAACTCTCATACGTTGCTGGTGGAAATGTTAAATAGTACAGCCACTCTGAAAAATGGTTTGGCAGTTTTTTATAAAGTTAAGCATACAATTTCCATATGACCCACCTATCCCATGCCTAAGTTACTTACCCAAGGGAAATGAAAATGTATGTTCACACAAAAATCTGTCCATGAATGTTTATAGCAGTTCTATTCACAATTACCAAAAACTGGAAACAGCCCAAAAGGTGATATACCCATGCAATGGAAAACCATTCAGCCACAAAAAGAAATGAACTATTGAGCCAGCCCTGATGGCCTAGTGGTTAAAGTTTAGCCCGCTCCACTTTAGCAGCCCGGGTTCATTTCCCAGTTGTGGAACCACACCACTTGTCTGTCAGTGGCCATGCTGTGGCGGCGGCTCACATAGAAGAACTAGAAGGACTTACAAGTATACACAACTATGTACTGGGGCTTTGGGTTGAGGGTGGGGGAAGGAGGAAGATTGGCAACAGATGTTAGATTAGGGCAAATCTTCCCCTGCAAAAAAAAAAAAAGAAAGAAAGAAATGAGCTATTGATATACTCAACTTGGATGAATCTCAAAGGCATTATGTTGAGTGAAAAAAACCAGTCTTCAACTGCTTACATGGCTGCCTGATTCCGTTTGTTCGAGGTTCTGGAAAAGACGATGCTATAGTGATGGGGCATGGGTCAGTGGTTGCCAGACATTAAGGGTCGGGGAGACCTTGACTACAAAGGGGTAGCACAAAGGAGTTGTTTGAAGTGATGGAGATGTTCTGTATCCTGATTGTGGTAGTGTTACGAGCGAGCATCTATACATGTGTTAAAATTCATAGAACTGTACATACACACACACACACACATACTCACGCACAGGTTTCGGGGTGTCCCTTAATGAATTAAACACCCAGTACCATTTATCTGTTTGAAGGAGTCATGATTTCCTTCCTCTTTTAAGAAGGGAGATCTGATACATCCACTGGTGTTGGACAGACACATTCATCACCTGTAGAAATTGGAGGTTAAATATTTTAGACAGAACTTCCCTACCACCCCACCCCACCTGGATGCCCAAATCCCTTTTTGCCACCACTTTACCCAGTCCTAACCTTTCTCTTCTATCACAATGTGCCCATACCTATGGGGACCAGATCTCTGAATCCTGTGAGCCACGTGGTCTCTGTAAGAAGCAGTGTCCTTATGGACACAACAGGACAGAATGTTTGAAATTCAGACTGACCACAGGGCACCCAGGGTCCATGGTGGTCCTGTCTTGACAGTATCCCTGGCTTGCCAGTGACCCCACATGGATGCGGCACCCATCCTATTTGGAACCCTCTTTCTTGTCCCCCCTCCCTCAGAAAAGGCGCTAGCCATGGTGGAAATGCGACTCCTGATAAACAGATCAGCAGATTAGGACTGGCAGAAATTAGGCCCCTCAAAGCAATCAGGCCGAAGATAAAACAGAAATTTAATGAAAACTGAAAATACAATCCATATTACGTAGCCATTAAAAATGATGTTTACCAGGAGTTTGTAATAACATGAAAAATGCTCGTATCACTATGTTGAGCAAGAAAAGAGCAAATTACCAAACTGTGTGTACGGTTGATCACAATTATATTTTTAAACATGTATAGTAAAAAAACTGAAGCTAAATACACCATAATGCTGGCAATGACTGACTTTCAAGGGGAGGAGGGGCCTCCCCACCATTTTGTACTTTAATCTATAAAGTCCAAATATTTTCTAGAAGGACTGCATACGTCTAATTTAAATTAATCTTTAAACTCAGAAAATAGAATGTTGGAACTTTATTTTAAAAATAGAATTTGAAGCACTGACGTAAATGATCAAATATTTATTCAGCACCTATCATGTCCTGAATTCTTTGCACAACAAAACCATTGCTGCCAACCCCCCTGCCCCAGCAAAGCCTCTCCAACACACACAATGTCATCATCTGTATACTGCATTTGTGACTAAGTGCCTCGTCGAATAACTAAGGCAAGCTCAAGGATCTGGCACAGACATCATTGACAAGTCAGCTTCCTTTTGACAATTTCGCCAAGACAGACACCCTGTAATAAACCCATGCCTGGGCCTAAAAGGTCCCCAGTTAAAACCCTGGTCTCTCCCGTGAGGTTGCAGTCTCCCTGCGACTCTGGCTCAGCTTCCCCACATTCCAGCCCAACCCCCAGAGCTCATCAAACATGTCCCCTTTTTGTATCTGGTGGCCCACTCTCTCACCACCCGCTTCCTCTGATTGACAGAGCCCACCTGTCAATCACAGGCCCTGCTCAACGGCCTTTGAGGAGCTAATGCCTGCCTTCTCTGACAGGGGCATTCTTCCCCTCGGGGCTAAGACCTCTCCCAGCCTCCCCGCCATGCCCCCGGAGTGTCCTGCAGGCCTCTCACAATGCCTGGCCACCTTCATTAGCCCTGTGGGCCTTCTGGGCCCCTTCTCAGTGCAAGGCACCATTCACACTGATCCCCGCCCTCCAAATTCAATGTTAGGCCACCTGACCCCTGTCGGCAACAATTTCTGTGACACGCCTCAGTGTGGGAAAGGCCAGTGACACTTTCTAGACAGATCAGGCCCCACACGGCCTCCTTTTACCCTGCCCATCTCCTGCTGCCACGCCCTCCTGCAGCCGCCAGGATGGCGGGTGGGGATGCTGCTGGGGCTGGGCTGGGAGTGAGCATGTGGGCCTGGAGTGCAGACCCTCCTGGAGTCTGGTCTTGAGTTTGGGGTCCCTGGGGAGGATTCCGGAAAGAGCTCTATCATCCCTTGTTAACCACAAAAGTGGTGCAAGCCAAAACTGGAGAAGCAGTCATTGGGCTGAATCTGCAATAGAGCAGAGCCCAGAGAGTCAGAGAAAGAGAGAAGAAGTAGGATGAGGAGGAGGAGGACGAGGACGAGGAGGAGGAGGAGAAGGGAGAGGAGGGGGAAGAGGAGAAGGAGGAGGAAGAGGAGAAGGGGAGGAGGAGGAGGAGGAAAGAGGGAGGAGGAGGAGAGGGGGAAGGAGGGGGAGGGGAGAAGGAGAAGAGGGGGAGGAGAAGAGGGGGAGGAGAAGGAGAAGAGGAAGGAAGAGGAGTGGGAGGAGGAGGAGAAGAGGGAGGAGGAGGATGGGGAGGGAGGAGGAGGGGAGGAGGAGGAGATGGAGGAGGAGAAGAGGGGGAGGAGAAGGAGAAGAGGAAGGAAGAGGAGTGGGAGGAGGAGGAGGAGAAGAGGGAGGAGGAGGATGGGGAGGAGGAGGAGAGGGAGGAGGAGAAGAGGGAGGAGGAGGAGGAGGAGGAGGAGACCATCACTGAATGCGGGCCATGTTTTGAGCCCCATGCCAGAACTGGCAAGAGATATTCCCAACCTCCAGAAACTCCCAGTCTAGTTGGGAAGACAATGCAATATATTGTGGTGGGTGCTATAAAAGGGGCAGGTGTAGGGGGCCCACCCCATGGCCAAGCAGTTCAAGTTCCGTGTGCTCCACTTCCACGGCCTGGATTCATGGGTTTGGATCTCCGGCACAGACCTATGCCACTTGTCAGCCATGCTGTGGAGGCGTCTCACGTACAAAGTAAAGGAGGATTGCCAACGGATGTTAGCTCAGGGCAAATTTTCCTCACCAAAAAAAAAGGGGGGCAGGTATAGCACAGGTGTGGATTCCAGAAAAAGGAAGCCTCTGAGTGTGTGGGTGTGAGTGTGCATGAGTGTATACAGTGGAGAAATGTCAGGAAAGGCCTCCTAGAGAAGGTAGTGATTGAACCAAGTCTTGGACAATGGGTTGCAGTTGGCCGAGCAAAAGAATAGAGATAGGCATTCCAGGCAGAGGGAACAGAAGGTGTGAAGCCACTGCCCAGCTCCCATGTTCTCATTCCATTTCCTCACAGAGGGACCTCAGGGGGATTCGCCTGGGAACTTGGTGCAAGCCTCGCCTTCATCTTCTCCCTAAGGTCATTGATGATGGGCCCACGTGCCCAGTGTGTTTTTGAGCCTGGGAGTCTCGCACATTTTGCAAGGATGTCCCCTGCCCTGTTGGATGGTATCCCATTCGCTATTGCTGAGTAACAAAGCACTCCAAAGCATGATGGCTTAAAACAATCATTTTATTACACTCATGGATTCTGTGCGTTAGGAATTCGGACAGAGACAGCTTGTCTGCTTTGCTTTACGATGACTGGGGAGATTAGAAGCCCGGAGTAACACAAATGGCTGGGGGCTGGAATCATCTGGAAGCTCCTTCAGTCACATGGCTAGTGCTGAGACGACTTGAAGGCTGGGCTCAGGTGGGGCTGTCAACCAGTGTGCTTCGTATAGGACGCCTCCCATGTGGCTTGGATTCTCACAGCATTGCAGCTGGGTTCTGATAGGAAGCGTCCCTGGAGGTGACATCTAGAGAGCAAGGGTCTCAAGAGGGAGACCTAGGCGGAAGCTTCATGGCCTTGGCTGACCTAGCCTGCGAAGTCATACACTGTCACTGCCGCTGCGTTCTGTTGGTGAGTCACTAGGCCATCTCAGATTCAAGGGGAGAGGACATAGATGCCACTTCTTGATGGGAGACGTGTCAAAGAATTTGTAGACCTCTTTAAAACTGCTCTAGAGGGCCAGCCCCGTGGCTTAGCAGTTAAGTGCGTGCGCTCTGCTGCTGGCGGCCTGGGTTCGGATCCGGGCGCGCACCGACGCACTACTTCTCCGGCCGTGCTGAGGCCGCATCCCACATACAGCAACTAGAGGGATGTGCAACTATGACATACAACTATCTACTGGGGCTTTGGGGGGAAAAATAAATTTTAAAAAACTGCTCTAGACGATGTCTATGTGCTAGTCCTGCCCTCTGTAATACACTGCAGACTTTTTTTGTGATGGCAACATTAAAAAAGAAACCCGAGTTCCTAATAGTGCTATTTACGGGTTTATTAGGGGAAAAGCCCAGATCTAAGCATCGTGTGTTATTTGAATGACAGCTTGAACCACGACAGCCACCAGCAGCAAGTTTTTTCCAGAGAGAGTTTAATGCACACATCAGCTCAAATAAACGTGTGTTCCATCTGTTGAGGGGAACAGCAAATGCAGAGGGTAGTGCACAGAGGGAAGGGAGGAAGTGCTTAGAAAAAGGGAAGGGAGAGAGAGGCATTTTAATAGTTAACAAGAAAGGAGAAGTGCCCTCCTTTCGGGGTCCCCTTCATAAAAGAGCCCTAGGAGGGGTCAGAAATTGTTCAGGATTTGAGGTTTGGCCAGCTACATGGCTTTAGACAGGTCACTTTGGCTTTCTGGCCTCTGTTCCCTCTTCTGGAAGGGGAGATGGTCAGATGAAGTTCTCTGAGGTTAGTCCGAGGTTACTCTGTGATTTTAACCAAAGGAATGGCCCAGTAGATCAAGGGGAGTTTGGCTAGTATGGGGTGGGGGGGAGCATCTTTCAGTTCAACAGGGCTTTGCCAAGCCTGCCAGCATGAACCTGGGTAGGAAACCAGCCAAGCAGCAGCTGGATCTGTGCCCTCAAAATGCTGCATGTCTGAGGTCCCATTCTCAGCCAGAGTGGACAGAGTCCCCAGGAATCCGGCACCGTCATCTCACGGGTGTATTCCCTTTGTGAAGGATCACATCCCAGGACACTGTTAAAATTGATATTAAAAAGAAAAGAAGGGGCCGGCCCGGTGGCACAAGTGGTTAAGTGTGCGCGCTCCGCTGCGGCGGCCCGGGGTTCGCCGGTTCGGATCCTGGGCGCCCAGCGACACACTGCTTGTCAAGCCATGCTGTGGCAGCGTCCCATATAAAGTGGAGGAAGATGGGCACAGATGTTAGCCCAGGGCCAGTCTTCCTCAGCAAAAAGAGGAGGATTGGCAGATGTTAGGTCAGGGCTGATCTTCCTCACAAAAAAAAAAAAAAAAGAAAGAAAGAAAAGAAAAGAATTCTGTACCTTCCACGCAGTTTAGGGAGAAAAAACTTAACAATTATTCTAAGCTGGCAAAAGAGCCACGTGACAGATGATTTTTTAAATCCTGAGTGGAGTTCTTCGGCACAGCCCACATGGAATCCTGGCAGAGGTTTCCTCCACGCCTGGATCAGCTCCCTCCTGAAGCTCCCACACAGGATTCTGCAGGGCCAAGGGGACCGCAAGACCAATACACCGCAGGCGCCTTCCGGAGGCCTGAAGAGGAGATGGAGCCGTACGTAAAAAGCTGGCCCCATTCCCCTAGCCTCAGGCTCCAGGTCAGGACTGGGAAAGGCAGACTCTTGGCTGGTGAGCAAGGCCATCACATAAAACAGATAGGAAGAGGGAGCATTTAGTTGTGGCAGGGTGGGGACCAGAAGCCTGACCACCTGGCATTTCCTAAGGTCCCTCTGCAGATGCCCAGCCTTCACCCTCGTGGAAGATATTTTCCAAAGACTGCTGCAAGAAGAGCTCTCATTCATCCCGTATGCCCTTCTAGCGTGTAAGGGAGAGCAGCGCCTATGTCCCCTCCCCCTTGAATCTGGTGGGCTATGACTACAGCACAAGTGACACTGTCTGACTTCTGAGGCTAGGTCGTTAAAGGCCATCGAGTTTCCTCGTGGTCCTCTGTTGGGGCTCTCATTCTTAGAACCCAGTGAGCATGCTGTGAGGAAGCCCAAGACACACGGTCAGACCCACATGTAGGTGCTCCAGATGATAGCCCCTGCTGAGGTCCCAGCCAACAGCCAGCATCAACCTCCAAACATGTGACTGCAGGAGTCTCCAGATGATTCCAGCCCTCAGCCTTTGAGACAGTCCCAGCTTTCGAGTCTTTCCAGTTGAGGCCCCAGACATTATGGAGCAGAGACAAGCCATCCCTGTTAGAACATTTCCAAATTCCTGACCTGCAGAATCTATGAGCAAAATAAAGTGGTTGTTGCTCTAAGCCAGTAAGTTTGGGGCTGTTTGTTACACAGCAATAGTAGCTCATACACCTCTGAATCGACTGTAAGCCAGTATTGCTCAAACTGTAGTCTTTGGAATTCCCACAACAGAATGGGGGTGGGGGGAGGTTGCTAAAAATGCAAGTCCTGGCCCCACCCCAGACTCAAGGATTTGGAATTTCTGGGGTATAGGATCAAAAAATTAATATTTTAAACAACCACCTCCACCTGATTCTTAGGCATTGACGTGGGCAACTCCATTAGTGCAGGGTTAGGGAAAAAATCTTGATAATGATTATCTTACTTGTTGTTTTGGCTACAAGTTACAAACCAACTCTAGCTAACTTAAGCCCCAAATGAGACTTTCTGAATGGATGCAGACACACCTCTCACCTCCTACTTCTATGCGTGTCCTCTTCATTTTTCCTCCTCTTGCAGATCAACCATCTCTCCTCCATGCCACCTTGCAGTCAGGTGCAGCCACTTGACTAAACTGAGATGTAAGGGGGAAAGTCACATGACAAATTTCTGGGAGCCTTCCTTCAAAGATAGCTGATATTTGTCCTTTGCCCGTTTTCCTACTTGTCGTCCATTCTGCTGGCTGGGATGTGGACATAAGAGCTGGAGCTGCAGCAGCTACCTTGGACCAAAAGGTGACCTTGGGAATGGAGACCATGCACAGTTGAGTGACAAGGTAGGAACCTGGATCTCAGAGGACTAGATGGAACAGGGCCATCATACCAGTCCTGGGCTTCATTCTTTTGGACTTTTGTGTATAAAAGAAATAAACTATCTTGTTTAGGCCACTGTGACTTTGGGTCATTATTACTCGCAATTGAACTTCACCTTAACTGGTACAAATAGCAAATGCCATGAGAGAAAATCCCCAGATGATTTGGTACGTAAGGCAAAGGGCCAATTGGGGACTGCCAGGTCCTCCTAGCACACGGGTCTAGAATAAGCTGAAGCCCGAAAACCCTCCTAGGTCTAGAAACATTACCAGGAGAAACTAACAGCCTCTTTTCAAGATCTTTCCACAGCCCACGGGGTTGTTTAAGACATTGGTGGCAGACTATCTGCTGGTTCCAGGCTCTCATGGGAAGCTAGATATTGTCTATCACAGCCAGCTGGATTCTAGGAGACCAGGGGAGACTGAGGTGGCAGATGCTGAGGGTCTAGCTTCAAATTTAGGTTTGTGCTGAAGACCTCATTAGGGTTTAACTTTTATCTAATTACTCTACTATTTGTTTATAATAATAGATGCCATTTAATGAGCACTTCCTATAGGGTAGGCCAAGCGCTAAGCGGTTAGCATACATGATTTCATTTACTCTCGCAATAACACTATACGAAAAGGTTTCTCTTTTTTTTTTTTTTTTTTTTTTAAAGATTTTATTTATTTATTTTTCCCCCCCAAAGCCCCAGTAGATGGTTGTATGTCATAGCTGCACATCCTTCTAGTTGCTGTATGTGGGACACGGCCCCAGCATGGCCGGAGGAGCGGTGCCCCTGTGCGCGCCCAGGATCCGAACCCGGGCCGCCGGCAGTGAAGCGCACGCACTTAACCGCTAAGCCACGGGGCTGGCCCGAAAAAGTTTCTCTTATTAGCAGTGTGAGAAAACAGACTCAGAGGGGTTACATGTAATGAGCCCAAGGTCACACAGCAAGCAGAGGAGCTGGAACTCAGACCCAAGTCTCCGTGATTCCAAAGCTCAGGGGCTAACATTTCCGTGACCTTCTAGAAACCAACTCTCTCCCCTTCCATCCGACTGGAGCCAGCTCTCCAAGTTGGCACTCTTCCTCTCCCCAGGGGCCAGAAACCTAGGACACTCCCAAAGATCTGGCAACTTTTGCCTTGACAAGGTTCTTTAGCAAGGCCATAGATGAAAGAGAACATGCTAGAACAGGCTCAGGCAAGTGGGCAATGCCTCTGAAAGGGGTTTATAAGGTATCATTGGTCCAGGACTCAGAGAGGGTTGGAGAGAAAGTGCTGTTGGCCTAAAGCTGCAGAAGGCACCTGTGAAAGAAACCTGGCTTTGTGTTTGTGTCAAGCATAGTAGGGGGCAGATCCAGCCAGGGGTGACTGCTCAGGGGAATTTTTCAACCTTGAAAGCACCCCAGCTTTCAAGTGAATAATTACTAATTGCTCAGTCTAGAAAATTAGAAGCCCCTCTCTCCTCTCACCTTTACCTTTACCCCACTTTCCACCTAAACTTCTTGACTTGCAAACCACCAATAAGAAGACAACAGAAACTACTAGCTGCTAATTAATACTAATTAACAGGGCTACTTAAGTAAATGCTATTTTAAAAGCCAAAGGTGTTTACCTATTACTGAGTTAAATTGGAAAGGTCATGCCAAGTTTACACGGCTGCCTTGATATCCTGATTCATCACATTTCTTTCCAGACCCTTCCTTCCCCTCTGGCCACTGCACATGTCACTCTGATGTGTCTCCTCCCAAAGACAGAGACCCTGCCTTTCCTGATGGTTGGTCATCAGCCACCTTCTCCATTGATGTAAGTCTGCTGGGGATGTTTGTGGTGTTAGAAAACCTCAGAGGGTCTTCTGAAGGTGGTCTTGGGGGTCTGGATCTTATAGCTCAGTCTGGACACCCTCATCCCCAAAGTCTCCTGTGTCTTGAGTTTTTGCACAGACAAGTGACAGCGCTCTAGAAGTCAAACCAGAGATGTCCACTAACTGTTTCTGGCTCTCCACCTTCTAGGCACATGGAGGAACTGTGCTTCTTGGCCGCTGTGGAAGAGTGGGGCCGTGTGACCAGCTGTGACTGTAACAGCTAGATCTTAAGTTAGCATGAGGGAAGCCATCTTAGGGAAAGGAAGCAATATTGTAATTACGACCCTGACTCACTAGTCTCTGAGAATGCACTCTCGCCTGCATGTAGCCTAGATGATTAAGCACCTCTCGCTTTTGCAAAATAAATGATCTGCTAGTTCTGTGATTCTTGCTTATATATATCTCCCAGCTGTGTTAAGACAATAACTTTGTTCTCTGAGTTTCCCAGGAACATGAAGACCTCCAAAAAGAAGAACTCTGTGTTGGTACCCATCACAAATGACAGAAGAAAGAGATAACGAGGCGCCTTGAAGTTCGTCACACCGGATGATGGACATCCCTAAACCCCCTCCTTCCCTGCCCATTTCCCCTATATAACTGCCTCAAGATTCTGTATGGCTTTAAAATGGTTCTTCAGGACACTAGTCTACCATCTTCTGATTATGCTGGCTAATCGTATAAATTTTCCTTTCTCAACCACCAGCTTGTTTGCAATTGATTGGCACTGGAGTGTGGTGAGCAGAACAAGTCCCCTTTTGCTCGGTTACATGACCAATGAGTTATGAGCAGGAAATGAGCCTGCTTTCCGTCTGCCACAATGAATGGCAATATTCTAAACAGCAGCCCATCAACCTGTGACCTGGAGTGAGGGCCAAGTAAAGCAGAACCCTCAGCCAACCCCAAGTGGGCATATTGCGTGTGTGCGATAAATACATCTTTGTTGTGATAAGTCACTGAGAACTTAGGGGACCATTTATTACTGCAGCAGAGCCTAGCACTCACCACAGTGGTTCTTAACTTCTTAGTGTTTTGGGTTCATTTTCCAATTTGGAAATTCTTGTTAATATACTTGAAGGGATTAGAAATCTCATACGAGACTAAACAAGTCAACAGTGGGCACAAGTAATTCCCTCCTCCAGTTTTTCGGCATCTTTACAGGCACCCACAGCTATCTCTCTTCAACTCTGCACTGTTTGCGTGGTAAGTGCTCACCCATTCCAGATAATCATGATTTCCTTCGAGCTGGCTCAATGCACGCCACACCTCTTTCCCAGGCTTCTAACCTCAATGCCTGACCTGCTCAGAACAATGTTCCATCTGACATGGCGCCAGGAGAGCTCCATTCTCTATCATTACTCAGTTGTCACATGAGAACTCATCTCCATGCAACAGTGGCCTCTGAGTACACTTCAGGTGTACATCCTGGAGATCACAGGAAAGAAAGGCTCACAAACCAAGGTAAAGATTTCGAATCACACCATGTAGCAAAGCAACTGGAAACACACAGTGAGAAGCAAAGAGAGAGAGAGATGGGCAGGTTCACTCACTAAGGACAGGATACAAGTGGGTGGAAGGACTGCGCTGCCTGAATCCTGGGGGTGGGCAATGCTCTGTCTCTCTGGGCTGCCTCCGTCAGCCTTCCCCGCTGATGGTGAGGTTACAAGACCACAGTTGAGGTTTGAGGTGCACAGAAGTCTGGAAGGTGCCTGGGGCCAATGGCGCGCCTGCTCTATTGAGAGATGGAGAGATAGCACACCTGGCCGCGACTGCACTTCTCCATTAACCTGAGGAGCAGCCATGGAGGTTATTTGCATTTCTTGGGCAGAGGACACATGGGGCCAGAATGAGTCTTACCAATGGGTGGCTGAATATTGAGTGCCTTGTACGCCTCATGTATATTTAGTTTATTATGAATATTTAGTGTCTCAGGTGCCTTAAATATATTTAGTGCCTCATGAATATTTTGTGTCTCTTGTATATTTAGTATCTCATGAATATTAGGAATCTCTTGCTCCTTCCTCCTCTTTCTATCTATGTTCTCCCATATGCTCCACCTTATCTGTCTAACATTTCTCCCAGGTTACTAACTGACTTATCAATGACAAATTTCATCCATCCCACTTGTTTTCTTGTCTTCTACAGCAGAATTGGGTACAGCAAATACACATTAAGTCAGTTGTAGCAAAAACTAAATTGTCTGCCTTGATTAGAATTTCATCACATGTCTATGAGGGTTGACAGGACACGGGGTGCCTCAGCACACTGCCCTACTCTATGCCAGGTACCTTCCAGGCGTATCTCATTTAATCTGCACTACAACCCAGCTAGGTAGGCCTTGTTATGCTTACTTTACATATGAGGATGTTGAAATACAGAGAGGTTTAGAAACTTGCCGGAGGTCACGCAGCTGGTAAGAAGCACGGCCAGAACTTGAACAAAGATCTGTTTTATGTTCCCTCCATTACATCATGCTTTGGAGCTTTTGTCTCCACTGGGAGGAAGGTGATGGTCTGCAACAGCTCGATGCCTCCCATCTTATCGCCTCCATGGCTTCCACTCTGGTCCAAGCTGAGCGCACCATTCACTGGGAATACTGCAGTACCCAACTCTACCTCCCCCAACAACTAATATAGTCTATACATGGAGAGACTATAAACGATCCAGAGAGATCGTTTAACAACACAAATCTGATTACATCGCATCCGCACTAAAACTCTCCAATGGCTTCCCATTGTTTCCCAATAAAGATCCAAGCCCTCACCACGACCTATGACTTACTACAAGGCCAGCACGATCTGGCCCCTGCTGACCACCCCAGCCTCTCTCTCACCCTGTCCCCCTTGCTGTCTGTCTTCTGGCCACACACCAATCTTCTATCAGTTCTTAAATATGCTATGTTACCTCCCATCACAGGGCATTTGCACACGCTGTTTCCTCTGTCTGTGACGCTTTTCCCTTCTTTCTTCATCAGTTAATACCCATTTGTCCTTATATCTCAGCTTGTATACCCCTTCCTCCAAGAAATTCTCCTGACCCCTCTAGTCTAGGTCAATTTCCTGGTTTACAAATTCCTTTCCTGCAGAGTGCTGGTGTCAGCTTATAATTATGTTTGCACTGGTGTAATTATTTACTAGCCTCTTCGCTGACCTGTAAATGCTCTGAAGTCAGGACACTGGGTTTTTCCTCCCACCGTATCTCTAGTGCCCTCTCTATAGGTATTTGTTGTTGTCATTATAGATCCTTTTCCTGAGGAAGTTGCTGGGGCCCCTTATCAGGGACATCCTCAGCTAGTAGTCCCTCTCTCAAGGAGAGAAGGACCACCTCTTTGCCTTACCTGGAATCAAACTGACAGCCACCTGTGTAGTGTGATCTCAAGTGGTCTCAGAAGTACCCTCCCTCCCATTACTTTGCTGGAAAATTCCATGCCTTTGGGATGGAGTCTTCCTTGAAAATGCAAATCTCTGAGAGCAGTTTCACATAAAGCCATAGCTCAGTTAGAATCTGATTCTAATCACATTTATTGTGCACCTACTGTATGCCAGGGACTGTGCTAGTCCCTTACCACCCCTATGGTATGTTAGTCATCTATTGCTCTGTAACAAATTACCCCAAAACTTAAAGGCTTAAAACAACACACATTTATCATCTCACAGTTTTTGCCAGTCAGGAATATCCAGGTATGGCTTCAGTGGGTACCTCTAGTTCAGGGTCTCTCGTGAGGCTGCAGTCAAGTGTCGAGCAGAGCCACAGGCTCTCCTGGGGGAAGAATCCACTTCCAAGCTCGCTCCTGTGGCTGTTGGTAGCCTCAGGTCGTTTCTGGCTGTTGGCTGGGGACATCAGTTCCTCACCACATGGGCCTCCCCATAGGCAGCTCACAACATAGCCGCTGGCTTCCCTCTGAGTGATTTGAGCAAGAGAGGGAGAGAGGGTGGGCAAGATGGAAACCAAGTCTTTCTCTAGCCTGATCTCAGAAGTGACATCCCATCATTTCTGGCATATTCTGTTCCTGTTCTTTAAAAAGACTCGACAGGTCCAACCCACACTCAAGGGGAGGAGATTACACAAGGGAGATAGTGGGAGCCATTGTGGAGGCTGCCTACCACACAGCAATTCTCATTTTCTCCTCCCAGCAGCCTTGTAAGGGACTTTTATCTTCATTTCAAAGGGGAAAAAGCTGGTTCAAAGAGGGTAAGTATAATGGTTAAATTTTATGTGTCAACTTGGCTAGACTATGGTACCCAGTGGTTTAGTCAAACACTATTCTAGATGTTGCTATAAAGGTATTTTGTAGATGTAGTCAACATCTACAGTCAGTTGACATTAAGCAAACTAGATTACCCTCGATAACATGGGTGGGTCTCATCCAATGAGTTGAAGGCCTTAACTACAAGACTGAGGTTTCCCAAAGAAGAAGGAATTCAGCCTTAAGACTGTAACACAGAGATCCTGCCTGAGCTGCCAGCCTGCCAGCCTGTCCTACAGACTTCAGAGTCAAGACTGCAACATCAGCTCCTGTCTGGGTTTCCAGTCTGTTGGCCTGCCCTATGACTTTCAGACTCAACACTGCAACATCAGTTCTTGCCTGAGTTTCCTGCCTGCCCTACAAATTTCAGACTTGCCAGCCCCCACAACTGAGTACATCAATTCCTTAAAATAAATCTCTTTATATCCTGTTGGTTCAATTTCACTGAAGAACGCTGACAGATACAGTAAGTTTTTCCAAGTCATATAGTTGGTAAGTGGGAAAGCAGGAAGGTGGAGAAAGAAGTTGAGAGCATAAAGCAGTCATTCAATCAGCAAATATTTCCTAAGTAACAGGGCAGATTGTTTCCCAAAGATGGCCACCACAACATATCCCAACCCACATGCTCTTCTTATAAGGTGATGTTGAGACTTCTCCCATCAAGAGGTGGGGTCTATGTTCTTTCCCCTTGAATCTGAGTGGGTGTGTGACTATAGCAGATGCAACACTATTTAATTTCCAAGCCTAGGTCTTAAAGGGTGACACCATTTTTGCCTACCCCTCTTGGGATGTTCACACTTGGAACTCAGCAGCCATGCTGTGAGGCAGCCCAACTAGCCTACGTGGAGAGAGCTCCTGGAGAGGCCATGTGTAGGTAAGGTGTTCTATCTGGCAGTCTAGCTGGGGTCCCAGCCAACAGCCAGCATCAACCACTAGACAGGTGAGAGCACAGGCCTTCAGAAAATTCCAGCACCAGCGTTTGAGTCTTCCCAACAGAGATCCCATCCTAGAGCAGAGACAAGCTGCTCTTGCTGTGCCTTGTCTGAATTCATAACACACAGAAACCTTGAAGGATTAAAAAAAAAAAAAATTGATGCTGTTTTAAGTTGCTAAGTTTAGGGGTGATTTGTTACACAGCAATAGAGCTGCTGGACTATCTGACCCTGTGCCAGGCCCTGTTGGAGGGCCAAGGGATACCCTGGTGAGCAAGATGGATATGGTCTCATGGAGTTTTGTATTAGGTAATTCAGGCTGCTATAACAAAATACCACTGACGGGTGGCTTAAACAATAGACATTTATTCTTCCAAGTTCTGGAGCCTGGGAAGTCCAAGATCAAGGTTCCAGACAATTCGGTTTCTGGTGAGAGCTCTCTTCCTGGCTTGCAGATGGTTGTCTTCTTGCTGTCTCCTCACATGGCAAGAGACCTCTCTGGTGTCCCTTCTTATAAGGCCACTAATCCCATCGTGAGGGCTCCACTATCATGAGCTAATCACCTCCCAAATGCCCCACCTCCAAATACCATCACATTGCGGGGTTAGGGCTTCAACATACGGATTTTGGGGGGGACACAAACATTCACTCCATAGCAAATTTACATACCAAATGGGGGAGACAGCTCATAATCATATAAACAAACAAGTAGATAACCTCTCAACACTATGGAGAAAATAAAACAGGGCGATGTGTTCTGGAGGTACTGCTTGAGCTAGGGTGGTCATAGAAGGCTTCTCGGAGGCGGTGCCATGTGAGTTGAGATGTGAATGATGGGGAGAGGCAGATGAGCAAAGAGCAGGGGAAAGGCATTCCCAGCTGAAGGAACAGCAAGTTCAAGGCTGGACCCAAGGCCAAACTTGAATGGGGGCTCTTTGAAGGGTGTCAGCAACCAGGAGTTGGTACAGGGCTCCAAGGGGTCTGGTAGAGGTGGGTCCCACTGCCTGAGACAGGCGTAGGAAACTTCATTTGTTGATAATGAAGTGCCAGGACTCTGCCACTTGTCCCCTCACAGCCAACCTGTGTGTGGGCGGGGGGGAGGTTGGGGGGGCCACAAGTCAAACCCAGCGCTCCAGGAAAGTGGATCTGGAAGGGCTCAGTGCAAGCTGTCTCCGAGTTGGTCCAGCCCTGCCCGAAGCCTGCCCTGTGCTCAGCTGACCTCCGCTCCAGGCAAGGGAGGGAGGGAAGGGCGGCAGAGAGACTCCCACGCATATCAATGGGCTCTTTCTCCTTTCAATAAGCTCAACAGAACGCTGGCCTTTGTCTGGGGCCCCTGCTCCCTGGGCAGGTCTCATAAAGCGCCTGGAGCTGCAGGCCGGAGCTGAGGACAGGGCATGCCGGCTGTCCTCACAATGGCAGGGTGAGGAGGTTAAAGCCCCGTGTCAGCTGCTCAGAATCCCGTCCCTGGGGCTTTTCCTGCTTTTGTTGTTCCTGGTCACTGGCCTGATATTTGATGGGGCCCTCTCTGCAGTTAACTGCAGAAGAAACTTGAGTGGGGGCTGGCAAGGCTGGCCTTGGCCGAGGTTACAGTGGACTGGTGAGCCACGGGGAGACGGAGGGGACAGCGGGGAGGGACCTGAAGGCCCTGGTTGCACAGTCTCTGGGATTTCAGACGCCCAGCTCCATGGGCTCCACAGAGCTCATCAATTTGTATCTTAGATCCCCACTTTCTCAGGCAAGGAACCAACTGCCTCATCTTGTGGACAATTCTCCTCACACAGCAAGTCCGGTGGGGTTTCAAGGGAAGGATCTTGCTGCACAAAGACACTGCTGGGGGCCTGAGGGGCCTTCATACCCAGACTCTCTGGGAATTGTGAATGAATGCGCTGAAACGGAACATCCCCATCAGCAGGATAAGGACAGATAAATTGTGGTATAGTCCCACAACAAAATACAATGTAGCAATGTAAAAGAACAAACTATTGAGACCTCAGTAACATGGGCGCAACTTACAGCCATCAAGTTGAGTGAAAGAAGCCAGACACAAAAGAGTAAATGCTGTTGGATCCCATTTATAAGATGTTCATAGACAGGCCAAACCAATCAACAATGCTAGAGGTCAGAACAGTGGTTGCTTATGGGGGCATTGACTAGAAGGAGGCACGAGGGGTCCTTCTGGAGCGAGTGCTGGAATTGTTCTAAATCTTGATCTGGGAGATGGTTACGCATGTCTATGTATATATATACAAATTCATCAAGCTGAACATTGAGGATCTGTGCCCTCTACCATATGCATGTTATACTTCAACAAGAAAAACGAAAAGAAAAAATGACCTGTCCAGCGGGGCTCTGCTTACCTCCCCGGCTCCACCCCCACCCCACACATGCCCTCCTGCACGAGTCAGAGGAAAGTGCTGGGTGTTAATTAGGCCAGGGACTGTTGTAGGGACTATTCAGGGAGCCAGGTTCCGCCTGTACTAACTGAGGATTTCAAGCTGCATTCTCAAAAGGAGCCTTTTGCTGGCACCTGGTCCCTCATTTCTTTTCTCCTGTCCACAGTGCTCCGGAGGGGAGGGGGGTTGCCCTTGGGCACAGCAGCCACACAGCCCTTGGGCCAATTACGAACCCTGCTTGAGGAGCCTCAACTGGCATGGGTGGGGGCCAGGGGCTAAGGCTGTCTTCCTGCTCTATGGCGCCACCTTTGCTGCTGCATGACCACAGCCTTCCCCCGGAGCTCCTCAACTCTCGTAATTTGGGTTCCTGGACACATTTGCTGCTTTGATTGAATCCCTCAACTTTCTCCGTCTGTCCCTCTCAACTTGAATTACTTTCCCCTTCCTATAATCAGCCCACCGCAGACACACAGATCCACAAACAAACTCCAGGCCGACCTGTTCCTGGGCAGCTTGCAGAGGTCCCAGTGCTGTTTTGTATCTTGAAGCCAAGAGGAAGTGAAGTGCTAAAAACGAAGGCATGGGTGAATGAGTCACTCAGCAAACGACCTTCCTGCTGGCCCTGCGAGCTAAGGCAGAATGAGGAAGCAGGGAACTTTTTCTGAGCTGGCCTGACATTTGCAAGGGCAGCAGACATCAACGCTCCTGCTTCCTGGAGAGGGACGGTGGAGACAGGTGGTCCTCCTCAAAATTGACCATCTTACCACTGTAATCCTACCAGCGCGAGATTCAGAGCAAATCTGTAATATTTATTGAGGAGCAGCAGTACCTAAGAAATAGAGAACATGGTTTCTACCGCTGGAGCACCCCAACATTTACTGAGTGAGGAAAATGGATGGATGACTTCCAATCAGCGTGGAATTATTGAGCACACTCACATACCTCCACTGTCTCCCCCAAAGCCGCCATTAAAATGACAGTAACGAGCTTAAAAAAAAAAATGATCTAAATCCACAAGGACAAAAAAAAAAAATGAGAGGAAAATACAGCCATGGAAAGATGTCATCAACATTTTAGAAGCCAGAAAGCAAATGGACAAAAGGTAACTGACTTCGCAGACCAGAGAATGCCGGAAGCAAAGTGCCTGTAGGGGTAGAAGCTGCAAGAAGCGAGCCGATTCAGGCAGCAGAACCCCAGAAAGGCTGAGGAATCGGGCACGAGGTACTGCAGAAGGTACAGGTGGCCGAACACAGGGCTGTTCACGCGTCTGTTTAAGAAATGGTTAGGGCCGGCCCGGTGGCTTAGCAATTAAGTATGCGCGCTCAGCTACTGGCGGCCCGGGTTCAGATCCCGAGCATGCACCAACACACCACTTCTCCAGCCATGCTGAGGTAGCATCCCATATATAGCAACTAGAAGGATGTGCAACTATGACGTACAACTATCTACTGGGGCTTTGGGGGGGGGGGGAGGGAGGAGGATTGGCAATAGATGTTAGCTCAGGGCTGATCTTCCTCACAAAAAAAAAAAAAAAAAAAAGAAGTGGTTAGACGACTCCACTTCTCCCAGCCAGGTCACCCCACGCCAGCCTGCCATCCCCACCCCATCAGAGCCTGGGGACTCACTCTCCGGTGAGATTGAACGCAAAGGACTCTAGACTCAGGACAGCATGCTCAGTTGACTACAAGAGTGCAATCCCGAAAACGGGGTGCTGTACTGGAAACAGAGTTAATAAATGATTATTGTCATTTTAAGTCGCTAAGTTTTGGGGTGATTTGTTATGCAGCAGTAGATAACTAATAAAGTAAGCAATGAATGTGGAACACATGGGATTCAGAAAACTGGAGATGCACATCTTGGAGAGAGGCGAGAAGAATTCTCACCTGGATGCTGAGGGGAGATCCCAGGGGAGCCCTGGGCAGCAGGCCCAGAGCTGGAGCCTGCAGGATTCTGGGACGGGATCTCCAAGGAAAAAACTCAGAAGCTGAGGGGCTTATTTGAATGTATCCAGAAGCTAAACAAACAAAAAGGGGGTGAGAGATAAATATTAACTCTAAGGAATACAAAAATTTGTACAGTAAAGGACATGTATTCCAAGCACACTGCATGACATGGCAGGGAATAAATTTACATACTTACAAACACTGAATATTGATTTAACAAAAAATTGTGATATAATTTTATTTGGATAATAGAGGCAAGAGAGTGTAAGTGTGAGGAGCAGGGAGTTAAATTTGATTCTCAAGGAAAAAACCAATGGTGGATTCATTTTCCAGGGCTGCCATGACAAAGTGTCACAAGCTGAGTGGCTTAAACAACAGAAATGTATTGTCTCACAATTCTGGAGGTTTGAAATCTGAGATCAAAGTGTCAGCAGGGCCATGCCCCCTCGGAAGGTGCGAGGGAAGGATCTGGTCCAGGTCTCTCTCCCAGCTTCTGGTAGTTACTGGGCTTGTGGCAGCATAATTCCAACCTTCACATGGCGTTCTCTCTACATGCATGTCTGTCTCCGTGTCCAAATTTCCCCTTTTGTAAGGACACCAGTCATATTAGATTAGGGCCCACCCTAATGACCTCGTCTTACATTGGTCATCTGCAAAGACCCTATTTCCAAATAAGGTCACATTCACAGGTACTGGGCGTTAGGACCTCAGCATCTTTTGGAGGGACACAATTCAACCCATAACAGAGGGCTAATGTTCAAGATTAATAAATCAAGATATAACAGTATAAGCACGTTATTTAGAAATATGAAGGTAAATATGAGAAGAAACAGATCAAAGAGTCAAAACTGGTTCCTTCTAGGTAGCAGAAATCCGGACAGAGCCAAGGTGACTGCTGCTTTTTCTTTATAAGCCTGAAAAAACTGCACGAGTGTTGAAAACCCGCACATTTCTCACCCATCTTGATTATCACACTTGTCACGTGTCATTACAATTTGATTACTCATCTGTGGTCCACACAGGACCATAAACTCCTGCAGGCTAATACTAATCATAGTCAATATTTACATAATGCTTACTATGTGCCCGTCACTATTCTAAGCAGCTCACAACACCCCTGCGAAGGAGATGCTGTTATTATCCACTATTCCAGATGGCAAAACTGAGGCACAGAGAAGTTAAGTAATTTGCCCGAGGTCACACAGCCGTGTGATCCATTTTGGCCTTCCCTATACTGCTGAGTACAGAAGCACACCCTTAGTAGGCGCGCAATATCTGTTAAAGGTGTGAAGAAAGTAGTGGTGGGGCCTCTTTGTCTGCCCATCTTTGATGAGTGTGTGGTTTCCCTCTATTGGGGGTAAGCCAAGCCTCATTAGGTGTCTGTGCCCCCCTGATCCCCTCTTAGGGATTCTGTCTGCCCTTCAAGCCCTGCCATCTGCGTAGCTGTATTCTTTTCCATGTAGTCCATCCCACCCCACTGACTGCAGCTCATTGGTCTAGAAAGGGTCCCTGACCCAGGACTAGCCAATCAGAGGCTGATCTGGGGGCCATGGCATGGCCTGGTCTGGTGAGGAAAGGCAAGTTGGCCAGTCCGGTTCTCCCTGTTGGGCAATGTTTCACTTAGCTGCACAGAGAACCCGAGCTGCTCAGCCGTGGACAGACAGCAGCATGAGTCTGTCAGTGGCTGGGTAAGTTGTGAGGAGCAGAGAATGGCTGTGGAGGGAGAACAGAGAGAAGCAGAACCACGTCACAGCCCCAAGAGAGAGGGAGAGAGATGCTAGGACTCCCTGGGTGCCTGCCAGCTGTCCCACTCCGGCCCTCATGCTGCCTCACAACCACACCCCCTTTTCTTGAGACACTTGAGTCTCCTCTGATCTTGTAAACGAACCCTGCCATCTACGCCGGCCTGCGTCTTACATCCTGGCATTTCTCCTTTCTAGACGTTTCCCTCTACATGTCTTCCTCTGTTTCTCTCTTCCAAACTTTTTATTTCCTCTCTCCCTCTCTAGTGCTCTGGCTAACCAGACATTACATTTTTAATGTGCATTGTTTTTCATAAAGTCATGGACCATCAGCGCTGTAAGGCACCTTTTAGATTAGCGCTGTCCAATAGAACTTTCTGCAATGATGGAAATGTTCCGTATCTGCGCTGCCCAGTATGGTGGCCACCAGACACACATCGCTATTAAGCACTTGAAATGTGGCCGGTGTGACTGAAGAGCTAAATTTTTTATTTTATTTTATTTTAATCAATTTAAATTTAAATCACCACATGTGACTAATGGCTACTGAGTTGGACAGCACATTCAATCATCTGATCCATTCTCTCTCTCTTTTGCTGAGGAAGATTGTCCCTGAGCTAACATCTGTGCCAATCTTCCTCTATTTTGTATGTGGGTCGCCGCCACAGCATGGCAGCCGCCAACTGGTATAGGTCTGTGCCTGGGAACTGAACCAGGCCTGCCGAAGTGGAGCATGCTGAACATAACCACTAGGCCACAGGGATGGCCCCAATCCATTACCTCTTTTTACAGATGAGTCTCTTGTTGGGTGTGTAAGTGCCTCGGATCATCTCTTTCTTCTCCCACTGGCTGCCTCCTCAAGTCACTGCTCAGTTCTAGGACACAGCAGCACAGGGTCTGGGGTGACTGGCCCCAGCTGGAGGTCAAGTAGTTGCTCCCTCATAACAGCAGGCCCAGGCAGACTCTCAAAGGCTCTCCACACAAGGGCCTGTGTGTAGCGGGAGTTGAGGGACAAGTCAGGTGAGCGTGCTAAAGTAGGTGAACATTGTAACCTCAAATTCAAGGCTACTTCTCTGATTTTAGGGCCCTCCTCAGAGTTCCAGTCAGGCTGTTTCCTGGCAGCCCAGGCCTCCCATCTCCCCCTCTGCACCCTCTTCCCCCAGAGGCCTTTCCATCCAGATGGTCCTGTTTTGTGCCCCAGGCCCTCAGAATCTCCCTCTGCAGCAGCTGGAGGATAAGTCTTGAGACCAGTGGTTTATTGCCGTCAATGTGTTAGCCCCTGGGACAGAAATGAGTGAGCTGCTTGCCAAACTGGTTTTGTGGACTATATGTCCCAGGTGTGGCCACATGACCTTGTTCTGGCCAATGGCGTGTGAGCAGAAAAGATGGACACCACCTCCAGGTCTGGCCCATAGAAAGCTCCCATGTGCTCTTTTGCCTTCCACACTTTGGTACAGAGGAGTCCAGCAGAGCTACAAGATGGAAGGGTCCCTGAATCACCCCTGGAGAGGAGAGCCTCCTGTCCTTCAGGAACACCGATTTTAAAGTTTATGTCAGCGATAAATAATCTTCCTTGTGGCAAGCCACTGCACCTTGGGGCTTTATCTGTGATGGCAGCCAGCGTTTCCCTCACTACTGCACCCCCAGGAAACACACTTCCTCCTGAACAGGTCCTTATGCTGTGAATGGTGAGGATCAGGGTCACTCTGGCAGTGCAGTGAGGGGCACGTGAAGGTGAAGGCAGTGACGTTCGTTCAGCACCTGCACTGAGCTCAAAACTGACTGAGTCTGGGTGGGCCCTCCTGCTCCTCACAGCCTGCCCTCCCTGTAGCCGTGGCCTGACAGACTCGCTCTCCCCCTGCTCTCCTAGGTCGCTGAATGGAGGGTTTCTGATGCCCATACGGAAGTGGAATCCCTCTGGGGGAGCAAATGCCTCCAGAACAACCTCTCCGAGGAGCTGATGGCCTCCGGCCTCTACATGGATAATATACAGGCCACATGGGGCCTCCTTCCTTCACAGTCCTCGGGGGGACCAATGGGCCTCGGTGTGAGGGACAGGGAGCACCTCAGCGCCAAAGATCTCATGTGACTCATTCTAATGTGAGCAGCAAGGAGAAAGTCAAAGAAATTGGAATCATGGTTTGAGTGAGGCCCAAGGTGGGTATTTCCTGGCAAAGGGATGAGGAGACTGGCCAAAATTCCCTGCCAAAATTTCCCAGCTCTGAGAGTCGCGGATGAAGGGCACAGAAACTTTCTGCCTCATTAACCAAACTAGGGAACACGAGAGGAGAGTCAGGCTTGGGAGGGGAAATATTGAGACCACTTTGGAGCACCCGAAGTTTGAGGGGCCGGTAGGATGCCCACAATCATGCTTTCAGCAGCTGGATGGGAATGAGGATCCAGGAGGACCAAACCGAGGTACAAACTTGGGTCTGGAGAGAGGTGATGATGGAAGCCACAGTGAGGGAGGGGATAACCAAGAGAGCCAGAGAGAATGCTAAGAAGAGGCTTACAGAGCAAACAAAGTGGGGCACTTGAGTCGTCAGAAAAGCCAGACAAGGAGACAAATGGAGAGCAGGAGGAGAGGGAGGAAGAGACGCAGGAGAGAGGGGTGTCAGAGGATCCACGTGGGGGGAGACTGTGAGGGAGGAAGGAACGGTCAGCCGTGTGGAGCAGCGAGGGGACAGGAAGGGAAGGGGCACGGAAAGGCCATTGGACCTAGTGACACGAGCTCATTGGCCGCCTGCACGAACAAAAGTTAACCCAGAAGGACACTCACTGGTTGGCAAGGGGAAGCCAGGTGGAGATTTAAAATTTATGGCAGAGAGTCTGCAAAAAGGATAAATTGCCCCTTAGGGACTGTGAGCTAATTGTGTCACGTGGTGTGCCTCGGGCAGGAACAGTCTAGCGGCACAAAACAGAAGCCCACTTGCGCAAGCTTCAGTAAAAAGGGAGAATTTATGGGAAGAACATGTGGCTATCTCAGAGATTCAAGGACAGGAAGTGCAGCCGGCCTCTGAGGACGGGAAACCAGCAACTGGGGAGCCAGCAGAAAGCTTGGCAGCTCCGTCCTCTCCTCCTCTGTCTCTGCTGCTCTGAGGTCTCTGATCTCTGCTCTTCTCTGAGATTGCTTCTTTTGTCTCTCTCAGCTTTTTCTGCTGCTCTGTGCACATGGTGGAAAATGGCCGCCTCAGGTGGCCTTCCCTGGCCTGTTCACTTCTGTCTACCCCGGGCCCACAACTGTGCCTGGCACAAAGCATTCAAGCAGCCAACAAAGACTGCCGAGACCTGCCAAGAGGTCCCAAGGCCAAATTCCTGGGACAGCAGCTGATTGGTTCAGTCTGCTCAGGTGCCCATCCCTTATGCAATCAGCTGTGGCCAAGGGGGGGGTCTTATGCTCTCAGGCCCCTCAGTGGGGGCTGGGGAGCAGCATCTTTGGGAAGCAGACCCAAGCAGGTTCTTGAAGGAGAGAACGTGGTGACTGGTGACTGTCATACTCTGATGTTCCAGACAAGCCGCAGGCTCCTGATCTGCCTGGAACAGAAAGACCCTCAGGAGGTCAGGCTCCACTTTAATGATGGTCAATAAATGACTCCATGGAGGCCACATGGGGTGAGGTATGTGCACCCACGGGCAAGCAGCATTCCTGACAATGAGACTTTCTTGTGCCTCCCTCCCTCTCCGCCACCCCCACCCTCTCCCCACGCCAAGCCCAGGGATGCCACCCAAAGAGCTCTTCGGGGCCTCTCATGACAGGAGATTTCCCCAACCTCAACTCCCATCTTCTTGGATATAGCCCGACTCCTTTGTTTCCTTCCACTGAAGCCTGAAACGAGAAGAGGACAAGAAGAGCCGGATTGGAGGGGCTGTGGGAGAGGGGAGCAGCACTTGCCCTGCTTGGAATGGCCCTGGCCACATGGTAGGTGGATCAGGCAGGGTCCCGACAGGAAGCAGTTAAGATAGTTGGAGAAGTATTTCTTTACAAAGGGACCATCGACAAACATGTGGGTGCAGGGGAACCACAGGGAGAGTACAAGAAGCAGGAGCCGTTAGCAGTGGAGTTGTTACCACCTTGGGGCCCAAAGGGATGAGACGAGGTCGTAGTTATCCAAGCTGAGAAGGAGGCAGAGGGGAGCGGAGAAGGCCACCTTAAGAGGAGCAGGGACCTTCAGAGGATGGGTCAGTCAGCCCAAGCAGACTTCACAGGGAGGAAGTTGGGGAATAAATCTTATCCTCATTCTCCTCCAGCCTCTGAGCTCTTGACGAGGCCGGACAACAGGAAGCCAGAGGGCGGGGAGCCCTTTGAGATCAGTGCAGAGGGGTCGGCTTCCTGGGGCACAGGGCCGAGAGGAAGGGGGCGGAGCGTGCGCCTGGAGGGGCAAATGGAAGATGTTGTGAACATCTGCTTCCCTACGGTCGCGCTCTACACTGTGGGCTCCTCCAGGGCAAACCACTTGGCTCCTTCACCTTTTGTCACCAGCACCCAACCCACTGCCCAGCTCACGCTTCCAACCCGTGTTTGCTGATGCCCTGAACGAATGAATTCCGTGCTACCTCTCTGTCTCTCACAATGGCAGTGTAGTGGCAGTTAATGGCATTCAGCTGAGCGGGACCAGGAACTCCTCCGCAGGCAAAGGTTTGGAGGGTAGAAGAAGGTAAAAAGAAAGAAATCAGAAATGTCCCAAGATGAAGGCTGAACGATGCTGTCACTCTTCTTCACTTTCTCATCAGGAAGTGCGAATAATGAGCCGTGCTGTTTTCTCCCTCTTTATTATAGCCTTTATACTAGTCATAAAAGCAACCATAACTGGCACATGCAGTACTTTAAAGTTTACCAAGTGTTTATACGTATCATCTCACCAGATCCCCTCAACAAGCCTGTAAGGCGCACCGTATTATTTTCCCTATTTTACAGACCAGGCTCAGAGTGGTTAGGTCATTTGCTCAAGGTCACCCAGTGGGTATTGGTGAGACCACAGCTAGGACTTTGAGTCCCTCTCTACTGTCATTTGTGTGCTGCAGCCCATTGTCAGAAGGCCTCTCAGGTGCGTTCCTTGCTGGGCATGCTGTCCAGATTTAGGAACTCCAACTTTCAAGAGGCTGAATAAGCAGGAACCAGAGCAAACGGGCCGGAACTGGCGCTGAGGACTCTGCAGAGCGCTGGGCCCTTTGTTTTCTGCTGCCACCTCCTGGATCATCAACACCCTTTTTTTTTCTCTCTGTTCTTCCCTGCTTCAAATACAAGCAGAACTAGAAGGGGAATGCCCTCCTTACTCATTGCATTTACTGTCTGATAACTTTAAAGATTTTAAAACTGAATTCACTTAGAAGGAAGGAAATTCTGACACATGCTACAACATGGGCGAACCTTGAAGACATGCTAAGTGAAATAAGCCAGAAACAAAAGGACAAATATTATATGATTCCACTGGTATGAGGTATTAAAGTCATCAAATGCATAGAGACAGGAAGCAGACTGGTGCTCACCAGGGGCTGGGTGGGGAGGGAGGAATGGGGAGTTAGCATTGAATGAAGATAAAGTTTCAGTTTTGCAAGATGAAAAAAGTTCTGCAGATGCATGGTGGCGATGGTTGCACAACAATGTGACTGTAATTAATACCACTGAGCTGTATACTTAAAAGTGATTAATTAATATGGTAAATTTTGTTATGTATATTTTACACAATTTTAAAAAACTGAATTTGGTATTCAGTGCAGCATTATTCACAATAGCCAGGACATGGAAGCAACCCAAGGGCCCATCCACTGATGAATGGATAAAGAAGATGTGGTATACACACACACACACACACACACAGGAACACTACTCAGCCATAAAAAAGACAAAATCGTCCCATTTGCAACAACATGGTTGGACCTTGATGGCATTATGCTAAGTGAAACAAGCCAAACAGAGAAAGACAAACACCATATGATTTCACTCATATGTAGAAGATAAACACATGGAAAAAGAGAACAGATTAGTGGTTACTAGAGGGGAAGGGGGTTACGGGGTGGGCAAAAAGGGTAAAGGGGCACATATATATGATGTCTGACAAATAAAATTTCACAATGTTATAAACTATTATGACCTCAATAAAATAAAACCACAAAATAAATAAATAAACTGAATTTGGTAAACATTTAACGAGCATCTACTGTATGCTGTGCACTAGGAATTCAAAGCTAAAATGCATCAGCCCTACCTTCAAGGATCGCTCAGTCCTGTTGGGCAAAGCGGCATGAATGCACTCAGCACCATGTGGAAAGTGCAGTAGTGCAGTGTGCAGGGGACTGAGGGAGCGCAGAGGAGGGAGGGCTAGCTCTGTTGCAGGGGCCAGACTGAAGCCCTCCTGAAGGAAGTAGTATCTTAGCGGCGCTTTCCAGGAACTGAGATGACTTCATGTGTGTGAAAGAGGCTGAGTGGGAAGTGGAGGAGCTGGGGACACACAGAACATTCCAAGCAGAGAAATAGCACGAGGAAAAATACAGAGGTGTGAAATAGCATGCTGCTAAGCCTCCTCTCCTTTACTTATGAGGGTGTAACTAAACCCATATCCCCTTATTCTACACCGATAGGTCTTTGACAGGGCTTCTCAAACCATCTTTGGTGAAAATATGTGTGTGTGTGTGTAATTTCCAGTCCATCATAGAGTGATATGTGGTCTTACTGTGTCTGACTATTACAGAGCTCATGCCAAAATGCCACTCACTGTGGAAGTTTGAACTAATCTGTTTCCTGTTCAACAAGAGTCCACTGATCACCCACTTGGATGTCACAGCAAGGTCAAGTTGCTTTCAAGGTTTCAGAATGGTTACTCTCAATTCCTGTGCTTATCTTATTGTGGACCAGCACTGGTCCATGGACCACACTTTGAGTAGCGCTGTTTTATAAGATGGTGAGTCCCTTCAAAGAGGAACCATTTCTTTTCATTTTATCCATTCTTGTGCATGCCTTCAGATTTTTAGCAGGACCGCCCAAAGGAAGCCCTCTCCTTGCCCAGAAAGGGACGCCCACTTGTTCATTACCTAGAGTTTTCCCTGTGTTTTGAATATGGAAAGCTCTGCCAGGACTAAATACTATTATTATTATTAGCCTTGTGTCCACTATGGTGGATGTCATTTAATTAGAGCTGCATAATAGGCAAATCTGCCTTAATTGGCTGGGATGTGGCTAAGAAACCATTTCGCGTCTGTGTCTGCGTTCTCTGTTCTGTCGCCATCACATCGAATTCTCTGGCAATGGGTCATTTTGGAGACCTTGGGCAGGGTTCAGGGAAGGTTATCTGCCTACTGATTAACACTTAATTAGCACCTTTTTCATGTAGCACAGCAGTGACTTTGTAAATTTAAAAATTTCAGGGGACCACTTAATGTGGAATTAAAGTACAAGTGCAATATTTAAGATGCATGAAATTGTTTTACACATTACAGCATTAACTAGCTCTTAATTTATGCAGTGCATGCCAGCGAAGGGCAATTAAAATGTAGCAGGGAAAAAAATTATAGATCTCTACGTTGTCCTGTCTTTTCTTCTGACGATGCTTTTGAAGGTTTTTGCTACATTCGTATCTCAACTCCTGTTCTAGATTTAGGAGTAAATGGTAAATTCTGAAGCTTGTCTGCCCCCACAGAAATTGGTATTATCTTCAAGCTGAAACTATCTCCAACCAATAAGTACCTCCAGGAGCTAGAAACCCACCCCAGCCTCCGTGATTTGTCCAGAGATAGGCATATAACCCAATTAGAGCCAATGAGACATCAGGAAACTTTTGCTGGAACCTTATGAAAAAGTGATGCTAACAGTGTCTTCCTTGGTAGCTGTCAGAAGGAGTAGTTCTCTTTTACCCTGGCCAGTGTGGTGTGAGGATGTAGGTCTGGAACAGAGGCAGCCATTTTGTAAGCAGTCTGGAGCTGCAGGGGACCCATTGTTTGGAATTTGGGGATGAATCCAACACCATGTGAGGCCATATGGCATGATGAAGAGAAAGTCAATCCAGGGAGATATTACAGGAGACACTGGATTGGGACTTTCCTGGAAGCCATCCTACTTCCGGACTTTTGAATTTTGTTGGAGCCTATAAATATACTGCATATCCCCACCTCCTGCATTTATTCATGCTGTTCCCTTTGACTGGAATGCTCTTTCCTTCCTTCTCCATCCTTTAAGGCCAGGTCCCGATGCCACCCATCTAAGAAGCTTGCTTTGATCTGAACCATGCTTGGGAGGGTCAGAACTGAGCCCCCTCCTCTTGGATGCTAATGCCCCTCACCTGAACCTCTCCTTTGGTAAGAAGCACTCATTGCCCGGAAAAACGTGAAGCTGCAAATGTGACTCACCATCTCCCCTGTGAGGACCTCAGCTCTTGCTTCTGCCCCCAGCTTCACATCCCCAGTATCGCACTTGGCGCACTGGGTCTGCAAAGTGCCGCAAACTCCTTCCTGGAAAGGAATGTTAATGATACTAGGACGGCATCGTCAGAAGAGGAGAAGGCGCATACGAGCATATGGGCTTCTGAGCTAAAGCCAGACAGAAAGAGACTGGGTAAATGCCGCAGCTGGGTGCATTCTTGGGCCACTGCAGCTGCCGAGAGCATTCGAGGACTTTCGATAAGAAGGGGGAGGAGTCACAGATAGGAGCCAGTTAGAATATTTGTCTGTCCCTCTGTTTATAACTCACATAGTATATGGATACTGTCTCCAAGTACAAAGTCGAGCGCTAGGAAAGTAAAAGCTTCCCTGCCACCTCCTCCTCCCCACCCCCCATGTCCTCTGTGGCAGACGTGGAGCCCAGCTGCTCTGATCGCCCTCCAGCCACTGGGAAGGGTGAGCTTCCCGGCTCTGATCCGCAACTCCAGCTCGCCCCCTCGGCCAACAGCTGAGGAAGGCAGTGGCACCCGGGCTGGCCGTTTCCTCCCAACGCGGGACTGCTCTGATGGGCACCCTTTGCTCGGAGCTCCCGCTGGGTGGGCAGAGACTTTTCAGATCTGCCTTGCTACCCGCCGGCTCCCTCTGCCCCACCCTGCTTCCCCTCTTCTTCTCTCATGGGTGGTCCTCCCAATAAACCGTTGGCACTCCTGACTCCATCTCAGCGCCTGCTTCCCGGACAACCCAACCTGAGACCCCTTCCTCAGAGGTCAAACCTGCTAACTCTTGGGTGTGTATTCTTCCATACATTTTTTTCTATTCATTTATGTACAGATATGTACATATACCATCTAAAGATTTATTATTCATTTTTTACATACATGGGATTGTATTGTGTATATGAATCATTCTACAACTTTTAAAATTTTAGTACCTCTCCATGGACAGTAGACATCAGTGCGCATTTTTTGTGTGTGTGTGAGGAAGATTGTCCCTGGGCTTACATGCGTGCTGATCTTCCTCTACTTTATATGTGACGCCGCCACAGCATGGCCTGACAAGCTGTGTCTCAGTCCACGCCCGGGGTCCGAACCCGGGAACCCTGGGCCGCCGAAGAGGAGAGTGTGCACTTAACCACTGTGCCACCAGGCTGGCCACAGTAGGGTGCACTTTTATTCGATGTATACACGGCAGCGAATGACATATACATAGCATGATGAGCTTATTGTTTACTTAACCAGTTTTATACGGATGGCCGTTCGAGTTGTTTCTATTTTCTATTATTATTAATAATGCTGCTAGGAATGTGCTATAAGTGGATTTCAAATAATAATAATAAACTGAATATCATTATTCCAAGCAGTATAAGCCATGCACAGTGACAGGCTAAAAAGAGACCTATATTAACCATGCCTTTTGTTTTGGGCGTCTGATGCTTTGACATCTGGGGTCTTGCCGACCCTGGAGGGACTGTCCCTCCCAGGATTAGCCATTTCCCAGAGATAGTAAACAACTCACCCCGAGCACATCTTTCAAATGCAAACCAACCAATCAGAGCCCAGACCCCTGACCACCTCCTCTGTCTGCCTCTCACACTCAGGGCCCCTATCCACCTGCCCTCATCAGATAACTAGGGACAGCCCTGTGCCCCAGAGCCCACTGAGATTATTCAGACTAGCCAATCCTAAACCTAGTCACCCTGCCTCGCCTGTTCCTTCCCATGGAAACCACAATAAAGGCTCTTGCCCACCAGTTCCCCCTCTCCCTCTGCCCCCTGGCCCACCCCAGCACTTCCCTGTGTGGCCCCCCGTGGCCTGGTATGCCCCCTCCTCTTGGGATTTGTAAGTATAACCAATTATTTTTTCTATGGCACTCGTCTCCTGATCTGTTGGTCTCACCATATCTGAATAATAATAAAGCCCATATTTCAAAACAGCACCTAGCAGCGGCAAGGTGGAACAAACATTTTCTTTTTCTCCCAAAGGTTCCAGAATGCTTTTGTTTGTGAACTCTTTCTGGGCACATGTGAAGTGCTAAACGTGCTGTGTTACTTAGGTCAGACACAAGAAAGAACTTCCTGCTAGTAAGGAAGGCCACCTGAATATCCCCATTCCTGGAGCATCTTTAAAGCAGTGTCAACAGCAACAACAACCCTCATGAGCTGATTCCCCACAGAACAGAGGCAGGGACTGAGGCAATGCAGTCTGTCTCCTGCCGGCTGAAGACTCCGGGAACCTACCCCGCACCAGGGCACGGCCCCACCCCTTGTTGAAGGAGGTTCCCTCCAGGCCATGGTCCCGGCAGACAGCTGAGGTCATCCTCACCTGAGAAGGGAGGAGGGATGCGGTTACCGCGCTCTCTGTTGCCCTGGGGCTCTGGGCCCCATGACGTGGGGCATCCTGGCGGAGGCTGGCCTGTGTTCACAGCTGCCTGCCGGGAGCCGGAGCCTGTCAGCTCGAGCGGCGGCAGCGAGGGAAGACGTTTCTGACACAAAACCCCAGGGGAATCCACGGAGGAGCTGGGCTGTCATTACTTATTAACAATGGGCCTGATCCCCAGCCAGGCAGGCCCAGGGAAATAGCCTGTGGGGAGGCCAGCCCCCACCCCCCACCGCCACGAGGTGGATTAACACTTTCAGGGCAGGAGGGAGCTGTTTGGGGGGTCAATTGTCACATTTTTGCATGTAAGAGGGGCTGTTCTTTACATATTAGACACAGGCACTCTCTCTTCCTCCTCTTCCCCTCCCCCTCTCTGCGGCCGCATTTTTCTCTTCTGTTCTCCTGCGCTCTCAGGTCTTAAGCCGGCAAACGCACGGGATGGGGGAGACCGTGCCCATAGGGAAAAGGAAGGTTCAAGAATGCACACAGCCCGAAGCCTAGGTCTAATGCCCTCAGAGAGGGCCTGCCGGGGAGGGGAGAGGGAGAGGCAGCTGGAGCTGGGGTCCAGGATAGGTCTGCAAACGAGCTGGTCGCTAAAGCTGGTTATTGCCTCTTTTCTCCACCTCGAGGGTGCTGGGCTCCGAGGGTGCTGGGCTCCGGCGCCAGCACGCTCTGTCCCGGCTCCACAATCTCAGGGGGGCAGAGCGCCCCATCCGTGATGTTGCAGGTCGGGTTTCCTGGGGAAGCAGCTGCTGAGACGGTGATTAGCATTCAGGACGTTTTTTAGGGAGTACCCTGAGGATCAGCTGCTGGAGAAGGGAGAGGCTGGAAGCAGAAGCAGGCAGAAGGGGAAACTGAACTACAATGCTAGCCCCACAGAGGCCTCGGCTGACCCCAGAGAGCTCTGGAGCCGGGGTAACCCTTTGGAGTTGTTCAGAGTTGGCCTGGAGGGACGAGCCTCGCATGTAACAGCCCCTGGATGAGGGCTGCCGCTGAAGTTTGCACGACCCCAGGCAGGGCTGGTTCCTTGCCTTGGGGAAGGGGGCTGACAGCTGAGGGCCAGCTGCAGGTAGCACTGCCAGCAGCAGAGGGTGTAAGTCCTTCCTTCCTGAAGGGGAAGCACAGCAACCACCACACTTGCCTTCTGGAGGGTGGGTGAACTGGGGGTTCTCCAAATCACAAAGGGGCAGTCCTCAGGATTCCTGCCTCCCCACAGAGGCCAGCCTGGCCTCCTTTCCTGCCGCATATACTGCCATCCCTCCTCCCATGCCTCCTGCCATCCCTCCTCCCGTCCTTCCTCCCACACTCCTGCCATCCCTCTTCTTGTCCCTCCTCGCATCCCTACTCCCATTCCTCTTTCCTTCCCTCTTCCCTGCAGGGGCTATCACAGAGGTTGTCAAAGTTTTAAAGGCCGTGGGATCCTTTGGGCCCGTGCAAGTTTACGAGAAAGCGGAACTGCCTTAATTGAGGTGGAAGGTCAGGGAGCCCCTCCCTCTGGCCACTGTCGTCTTGCTATAAAACACTTTGTAATCTGTAAAGAGCTGGCTGGCTGAACAGGGAGCATTCCCCCACCCCCTCGCCTCTAATTGGGCGATTCCAAACTTCACCACAGGGGGTGCTAAATGGTCGTAGGCGCTTCTATTTTATTTGTGTCCACAGGAGCAGGAAAGGGACAGTTGTGATGTGGTCTGTAATGTAAAGTAAATTCCGTGTGGGTCATTTGGTGTGTGTGTCTGTATGTGGCAGGTTTCATCTACTTTAGGAGAAGGTAGTGGGCCTAATTGTGGACACGCGTTTCCGAACAATCGGTTAGCGTTTTATCGCCAAGTCCGCACTCCAGAGCCCACCACGACCTGTGCTTCAATCAGCACCAGAGGTTTTGTTCATTAGCATAAAGGGCCTTAGAAATGAGTCGTCACTTGTGAAGGCAGTGGCGTTTGAGAGGCGTGGGTTGGCTAGGAATAGGAGCGGCATTCCAGCCCTTGAAGGCGCGGACTAGGAAAATCTACCCCTCCGTGGTTTGTTCTTGCAGGAGTGGCCCCGCGGGCTTGATTCCTAAGTGGTCCTGCATGCATCCAGCTGCTGATGTGGTGGATTTTGCGCCCCTGGAGTGGGTCTAGAAGGTTAGAGAATCCCGCTGCAAGAATCCCGTCGCATTTGCCTCAGGCAAACTTTCCTGCGAGGCGCGCAGTTGGAGCTCTTAAAAGGACAGAGGGCTGAAATCTCGTGGAATTTACAGAACAAGTTATATGACTGCTTTGTGCAGCTTGCTCAGAACTTGGCCTGAAGACTTCCTTTCACAGTAGCCTGGTGGCACGGTGTAGGGAGAGGCCCTACCCCCTCACCCGGCTCTAATTACTGAAGGCTGCAGAAATTTACCAAAAAGAACCTAATCGTTTTTGCAAGACCAAGCTGGCTTAGATCAATTTGCGACAGCCTAAAACCCCACCCCAGATCCTCTATAAAATCTTAATCAGCTGTGAATTCCCCCTCCCCACATCAATAATCACTGTGTACCTCACTGTTTTCTCACGGGTATAATAGGGGTCTAATACTCGTGTCCTCTGTCATAAGAAGTTGTAAGGACTATAAGTATTATTTTCTTAAACCCTTCCAAAAGAGGTTGGATTCACAAATTGGAGAATAATGTCTGGGGGAGGGGTTACAAAAATCAGCGCTCAGAAGTGTCCGCGGCTTTTCTTGTACTTGTCAATGTCACAGCAAGGAAGCCCCCGGCATTCATTAATAGCAGAAGCATTTATCAATGGCTGGTGTGCATGGGCCCTGGGACAGGCATAGCACAGAGCGAACTGCAGGGACGTGATCCCTTGTGTCTCCACATTTACGATTCAGGCTGGACGATGGCACAGCGAAGCTAGGTTAGGACCAGTAGTCAACCACACACAAGTCCTGCGCACAATCAGATAATCAATGCAAAATGCATCGACAAGGAGTTTCGATTAAATGCGCACGTCTGATGGCTCGGAATAATGATTGCCTACCAAGGCAGAGAACCAGGGCTGAGGGTTACATTCTCAACTTGGGTTCATTCTTCTCTCCCTACAGCCTGGCCCTGAGTGGCAGAGTCAAAGTCACTGGGGAAACGGATGGTTCTCAGCCAGCAGTAATGTGCTCACCTGTGTGAGATAAACCGCAACACTCATAACCTTAGAGCACAACATTGGTTTCCAGTGTCCTTCAGCTCTTTTAGTTGACAGAGCATTTTTACTGTCAATATTTGGTTGGACCTTTACAGCTGCTGAAAATGTGAGAGATGCAGGGCAGATGGCAGCATCTCTCTGGACTTACCAATAGCTACGTCCCTTGTTTGCTGACAAAAGCCCAGTTTTATTCTGATATTGGATGGCAATGTGTTCATGGAAGGTGAGCTCAACCACAGGAGATGATTCATAATTACCCTAAGCCAATCATGGTACAAACATCACTCTTTGATGATTTACTTGAGGGATGTCCCTATCCTGGCTAATAGAACCTAATGGGGATCCTGGTGGGAGATTTCTCAGAAATATTTTTCTTCCTGAAAAAAGAGAAATGCTTAAGGAGATTGCTACTACCATCACATATCCATGTTCTTCCTGCCTTTGAATGCTGCTGTAAGGATATAAGATGTTGGAGCAGCAGCAGCCATTTTGTGACCATGAGGGGATGACAGAACAGAAAGGTAGAAAGAGCCTGCATCCTTAATGACCTCTTTGGCCACTGAACCCAAGACCACCTGCCTCTAGGCTTCTTGTTATATATGAGATATTAATATACTCTTATTGTTTAAAATACTTTTTGTTGGCTATTCAGCTAAGAGCATCCTAATGGGTACAACCTCATTTAATAGTTAAGAAAGCTAAGGCTCAGAGAGATTAGGTCATAGAGTTAGTTAGTGGCAGACAGGGGCCTAGAATCCAGGGGTTCCAGTTCCATCCAGGGCACTCTTCTCTGCCTCTGAACTCTACAAAGTCTTAGGGAACCTCTGGGGCCTCTTCAAAGCCAAGGGTGCCAATGATTAGGATCTATGCCCCTGTCTCCCTTCCCCCACCCAAATCAGAGCATAGGGCCTTTTATCTCATTTACCTTATTGGCTTCTCTCTAACATTCAGTTTGAAACAAAACACTATGAGATTTAAAAATATTTTAAAACCACTGTCTTATCTCTTACCCTTCAATTAACAGCAGTGGCCAACGCTTTACCCCACCACATGGGAAACTGTAAAGAAAATGTCTTTTCTAAGAGGAAATGTAGAAGGAGTATTTTATTTGCTAGGTTTAAGCCCAGAGATCCTAGCAAACTGCTCACTCACGTGCTCACACACACATCCTGCAAACACACACAAATGCACTTCTGAAGCATACACATGCAGACACGCTGCTCCCTGGAGTTTTCATCCTATCAGGCTCTCCCATGTTATCAGGCACAGAGACGCAAGGAGACTAGCACAGGTGGTGGGGTTTACAGAAGCCCCTGGAGGGCTGAGCATAACAGCTCCTTCCTTGGTTCTGGAAACATCAGCAACCACAGCCGGACTTGTCCTTGGCTGTTCCAGACTCCGGGGCCATCTCCATTCTGGAGATCCAGCTTCTCTTGTCTTCTACGGCTTCCTCTCAGGGTGTCCAGAATTGGAAACCTTGCCCAGAGCGAGTCTGAGCCGGTGGACTCCTCACCACACCGCATGGACTCGCCAGCCTTGCTCAGGCTGGACAGAGTTCTCAGGCCAGGGGACCTCGTGTCTTTTCCAGGGTGCAGATTCCTGATCCAATCAATGGTAACAGGGTAACAGAGTTCAGTGACACAAAAACACAGGTGGCCACTTACGCAAAAGGAACCTGGCTTTCCTCCAAATGGGGTTATGAGCATTGCGAGTGCCTGCCATTTAATCGCCCTGGTGCAGCCTCCTGAGAACAACTGGGAACTGCCCTCCTTTCCTCCCTCTCCTCTTCTACTGTCCCTCCTCCCCCATTCCTTTGCTCTTTCATTCACTAAATACTTCTTCAATGCCTACTGTTCCAGGTGTCTACTGCTGCATAATAGACAATCCCAAAATCTAGTGGCTTCCCAAGAAAACCATTTTATTATATCTCACAACTTAGGGGGCCAGAATTAGGGCAGGGCTCGGCTGGGTGATTCTTTTACTCCTCGTGGCATCTGCTGCCACCACTCAGTGGTGTTCACTGACAGCGTGGCTGGTCTGGAGGGTCAAGGTGGACCATGTCGGGTGCCTTGGCAGAAAAGGCTAGAAGGCTTGGCTCACTGGGCCGCTCTCTGTCTTCCTGCCACTCAGGGCCCCTCTGCACAGTGTCTCTAGTGGGTGAGTGGGACTTCTTACATGGTGGCTCTAAGAGAGAGTGTTCCAAGAGACAGGAAGTTGAAGCTGCCAGTCTCTTAAGGCCTGGGCACCAAAATTGGCACAGCGTCCCTTCTGTCATATTCTATTGGTCAAAGAAGGCACAGAGCCCTCCCAGATTTAAAGGAGGGGGCGCCTAGACTCCCTCCTCTCGATGGGAGGAGCGTGAAAGCGTTGGTGGCCATCTTTAATCTGCCGCCTCTCCTTTCTGCTGGGAATTGCGAGAGATGCTGTTAAACAAAAGATCAAATAACACGAGTACTACCATTTCGTTCCCTTTTTACTTCCTTTGCGTTAAGTCCATATCTGGGGGTAGGCTTTCCCGTTTCCGTATGTTACAGGAAAAATTCTGACATTGTAATGGGGGTGAGTGTGGGTGGACATGGGAGACAGCATCTGGGCAGGGCAGGGGTGCTCTCTGGAGGTGATGTTGGCTGGGGGTGAGATCTGGGAGAGAAGAAACTGCAGCTAAGAAGACTGGGGCTGGGGGTGGGGTGCAGAGAGGAAGGTGCTGTTGGTAGTTGTTGGAGGAAGGGAAGACCTTGAGATTGTCTTAGTCTGAGTTTCCCTAAAAGCAGAACCTGAAACGAAGATTTGGGGTGCAGGTAGTTAATTTGGGAGGTGACCCCAGGAAGCATGGCGAGGGGCTGGGAAAGTGAGACAGGGAGGGGAAGGAAACCAATAAAGGTGTGCTGAGGAGCAGGCGGGCATCTGGGGCTCGATGATGCTGGGGCTCCCTGGGAGACTCTACGGGACCTACTCAGGAGCTGTCGACTGAAGAGCAGGGAAGCTGCGTTTTTTATGCACCAACTTCCTTCCCTCGCTGGTCAAGAGTTGATCCTAGGGTGTTAAGCTCCTGGCACTTTTGCCCTACTCTGCACCAGTGACCACCCCAGGACAGTCATTGTGTCCAGGAGCTGCCGTTGGTGGCCTCCAGGGTGGCTAAGAGGGTATGGGCAGGGCCCTGACAGAGCCAGCTGAGACGGTCTATGATGAGAATTGTTATTCTCTTCAGGGCCTCTGCTTCACACACCTCCAGGGGGCGCCCGTCACACTGTATTCCATGTGAAAGATGCCCTCCTGGATGTGGATGTAACCCCCCCACCCCACCTTCTCACGAATTCATCATTACAACTTGCATGGCCCAGGAACGCTTTGGGAGCAAGAAGATTCTCTCTGGGGTACGTGAAGAATGCCAAATCCTAAGCCAAGGTCAGCTCTGGGCCAAAATAAAGATGGCAGGTGGGGATAAGTGGCACCCGCAGGTACCCATATCTGTCTCCTTGTAGCCCAGAGTCCAGGAAGAAGGCAAAGGAAGCACCTTCAGAAACACGAGGCCAACCTCTGGGACCCCCTCTTTTGTCTTCAGGGCTTAAGAAACTTAAGAAGATACTTCGTCCACTGAGGCCGGACCAAGTTAGCAGGTTCATTCACCCTTCATGAGCTCCATTTTGTCAGCCAGCCCCTGCACATAACTCTCCAGTCCCCCGTGGCCCTCCCGTCCCTGCTCCCCAACCACGTGGGGGGCAAAAGGCGCACTGGATGTCAAGGCCTGCACCCCAGTTCAGAGACCCTTCTCTGCCGTTCCCTAGCTGGATCTGGAGGAAGTAATTCAACGCCTCGGAGTTTCTGTCTCCCATCTAGGATCATCTCTCAGGCCGCTGGAACCCTTGCAGGCTGTGATTTGTGATTCTACGAGGAAGGAGGGAGATGATGCGTGTCAGGGAGCACTGAGGAGTTGAAAGTACTGTATAAATTGAAAGCTTTCACAGGATCATGGCTGCTACAGCAACGCAGAGCATTCTGTGGGAAACAGCCTCCGGCTCTACTTATTCTGCTCACATAGGAGCCCCATCCGATGCACTCCCCGCCCTGTCCCCACACTCCTAGCAGGATCTCTCTGTCCTTGGTTACTCCATGAAACCCATGTTGAGAGCTCTGCTTTTCTAGTGGTCTCTTCTTGACGGGGGAGAAGGGCGCCCCCAGACCCCTAGCTCACCCATATGCCCTAAGATGCCTCTGGCCAGGAGTGGGCACAGCACGGGGGCTCCATTCACCAGTTCATGCCCACACCCTATTCTGTGTAGACTCTGATGGGTGGTTGTGTGTTGAGACAGGTAGGCCTTACTGCTCCAACCGCCCTTGATTAGGGGGCCTTTTCAACTGTTCTGGTTCTAAAATGATCTCTAGGCTGCCTCCTTAGGATGCTCCTGGCTGCAAGTGACAGAAACAAGACAGGACCTCCCAAGACAGGAAGGTCCCCAAGATGGTCATTCAAGGCTCCTCATGTCTGTGATCGTCTTGCCTCTGCCTTTCTGGGTATGTGTATCAGTTTCAGCCTCCAACTGGTCCCAAAAAGGCTGCTGCAGTTCCAGGCATCACCTGCAGACACACAACCTCTGTGTGTAGCAAAGAACTGTCCCTTCCAGCCAGGAATGATATTCAAAACATTCAACAACCTGAACACCAGGGCACGGATCAGTGAGAAGAAATTCCAGCCGTACTGGTCCACGCCTGCTGAATATCAGGAGTGTTTCCAGGGTTGCCTTCCTAAGAGTAAGGAAGCCTCCCAACAGAAGTAGCTCACAGCTCATCGGCCAGCAGTGGATCACACAACCCCACCTCCAAAACCAGTTTCTGGGGGATTGCCATTGATTGGGTTAGAATGGTAAAGATTTGCCTCTGAATTGGGGATGGAATCCCCTTTCTTGAGGGTGGACATGTGTATTAGATTCGAGTTCCTTTAGCAGGTTGGAAGTTGGGGAGCCATCAACTTCATCTGCTTCCCAGGCTCACACCTCACCCCCCAGCCCCTCCAAAATCACAGGCTCCTTATGCTGGCCTCAGATCACTGTTACACCTGACCCGAGCATCTTGTTTTTGCCCTGTTACTTCTTTCTGTATCTGCAAGTGCTTTATGCTTTTTATGAGATTTATCTTTATAACCTCTGTGAAGTATGAAACAAAGACTATTCGGTTCAGTTAGGCCCATTTCCTGGATGGACAAACTGAGCACTTCTAAATGAGTTATTTGGGAGAACTGAGGATAAAGTTAATGGAAAAGAGCTTGTGACAAACCAGCCGTTTCTGCTCAGCTGCCTGCCTTTCTCCCTTTCTCCTGCTCACACCCTTCTTCCCCTCTCCTTGGGCTTAATTGATAGGCAAATTATTGAGTGTTTGGCCAGGCTGGGGGCCAGGAGGCTGTTTATAGCTGGCAGATCTTGCCTTTTAGGTGAGATGGGGCTGAGTCTGCCAGCAGCCATCAGATAATGGGCCTCTTCCAGTGACAAGGGCATGATGGATTGCCCTCATTCTTTGATATCAATGCTTTTGTTAGTTTGCATTTTATGCGGTGCCTTTCCTCTGGGCAACTCAAGGCCTTTTGCAAAGTCTTATGTAATGGAAAATAATTCTGCAAGGTAGGCAGACCCAGCAAGGCCAGAATACAGAAACCGCATTCCTTATACACATGCGCAGCCACCCTGCTGGGGCCCATCTGTGTTGGGGCAGCGACACTAGTGGCACTTCGAGACCATAAGAGAGCAGAGACACAGACAAAGGCAGATGCGATTGCCTTTGCTGAGCTCCAAGGAGGCCCCTCTCCCCCTGCTTGGGTGACTGGCTTTTAAATAAGAAAAGGAGGGACTTTAAGAAAAAGAGAAGTAAGAGAGGGAGGAATGGGGCAAAGATCAAAAGGAAGGAGAAGTCAGTAAGTGCAGGAAAAGGTGCCCAACAGCATTGGTCAGCTGGGAAATGTAAATTCAAACTGCTGTGAGATAACTCTATGCCCACCAGAATGACCAATACATGAAAACTAATCAAACGAGTACTAAGTGCTGGGAAGGATGTGGAGCAACTGGAATTTCATTTGCTGCTGATGGGCTATCACTTGGCACAGCCATTATGGAAAACTGTACGGTAACCACTAAAGCTGAACAGATGCTCCCACTACCACCCAGCAATTCTCCTCCTAGCTAAATACCCATAGACAGCACACATGTTCACCAAAAGACCTGCAAGATGATGTTCATCGTGCTATTCGATTAGCCAAAAACTGGGGACAACCCAAATGTTCATCAGAAGTAGAATGGATAAATAAATAGTGGTGCATTTATACTGTGGAATATTATGCAGCAATGAAAAGGAACAAGCCACTTGTCCGTACAATACATAGACAACTCTCACATACAGAATGCAGAGTGAAAGAAGGCAGACACTAAAGAGTGCATTCTGGATAATTCCATCCATGTAAAGTCCAAAACCAGGCTAAAGCAATCTATGGTGACAGAAAGCAGAAAAGCGGTAACCTTCTGACTGGGAGGCGGGAAGGCACCATCTGGGGGTGCTGGTGATGGTCCATACCTTGGTGAGTTTACTTTGCAAATTTCATTGAGTTGTACATTCACGATGTGTGCACTTTACCATATGTACGTTACACTTCACAAAAGGTTCGCAATAAGGCAGGGAGAAGGAAGAATGAGGAAACACAGACGTGCCTCTATTTGTGAACAGGTTGGATTCCGATTGCCCTTGAATCCATTTGCTCGTTAGTCTGAAGGGACCACCACTCACTCCACCTGTCCGCGGCAGCAGAGTGAGTATACATTTTTTTCTAGTGCTGAGCTTTCCATCAGTTTGTGGGCCAAAATTTCATAAGCAGAGAAGCTTCTATTTAGAGTAAGGCCAAGGGCATTAGAGATTTATGACTTCGTTCATTCACTCATTCATTCATTCAACCATCAAAGGCAGGAACACTTATTGTGTGATTCTGGAAGCCTTTGGCCAGAACTACTCATTTCTAGATGTCCTCTTATCAGCAACAAGACATGTCAGCCCACCTGGGGAAAAGGTCAGAGGCGGGATGAGGACTGCCACTGCTATAAATACTGTATTCTCTCTCCTTTCCCCTAGATTCCTGGATTGGGGGGCAAATACCTGCTAGAATGGAAGGCGACAGGGTAGTGACAGCCTTGAAAGAGGGTGTATTGCTTTCCCACAGCTGCCGTAACCAAGTACCACACACTGGGTGGCTTAAACGACAGAAATGTATTGTCTGACAGTTCTGGAGGCTGGAAGTCCAAGATCAAGGTGTTGGCAGGGTTGGTTCCTCCGAGAGTTGTGAGGGAGAATCTGTTCCAGGCTTCTCCCCTAGATTCTAGTGGTTGGCTGGCAAAATTTGGTGGCCCTTGACTTGTAGAGGGATCACCCCATCTCTGCCTTCATGTTCACATGGCGTACTCTCTGTGTGTGTCTGTCTCCAAATTTCCCCTTTTTATAAGGACACCAGTCATACTGGATTAAGGCCCACCCTCATGACCTCATTTTAATTTAATAACCTCTGTAAAGACCCTATCTCCAAATAAGGTCACATCCTGAGGTACTGGGGGGTTAGGACTTCAACATATCTTTTGGGGGGACACAATTCAGCCCATACCAGAGGGGAATGAGTCCTCCACTCCAAGCACCAAGCATTGCCCCCCCCACCCAACTGTGTCTGGCACACATCAGCTGGAAAAGGCTGATGATGGACCAGCAGCTTCTGAAGCACGTGGGCAGGGGAAAGCAATTGGCCTGAAGAAGAATGAAAGGTTCCCTGAGATTGAAGGAGGAGAAGCTATGGAAACATCATCACGGCTGCAGGCACAGGTTCAGAAGACAGACAGATTTGGTTCAAATTCAGGTTCCACTCACAGACCCACGCTCCTTGGATGACCCTGAGCAAGTTAAAATTAGGTTGTTTAAGGCTCAGTTTCCCCATCTCTAAAGTTGGGACTGCAGTTCCCACCTCCCAGGGCTGTCACAGGGCTCGGCTTCCATATTGCGCTGTGTTCAGCACCTGGACAGCACGTGAGACTGGAGGAATTATTGTTCTGTCCTGGAGGAGACTCAGGGAGGGCAGAAACGCTAAGTCGGGTCTTCAGTAACTGTAGAGAGAGCAGTTTTTTTTTTTTTAATTTTATTTATGTTTTTTTTGTGTGAGGAAGATCAGCCCTGAGCTAATATCCATGCCAATCCTCCTCTTTTTGCTGAGGAAGACTGGCCCTGGGCTAACATCTGTGCCCATCTTCCTCCACTTTATATGGGATGCCGCCACAGCATGGCCTGACAAGCAGTGCATCAGTGTGCAACCGGGATCCGCACCCCGGGCCGCCAGCAGCGGAGCACGCGCACTTAACCGCTACACCACGGGCCGGCCCCGAGAGAGCAATTTTAAAATGATTAACCAGTTTTTCAATTATTTCAGTCATATATGGATATGTTTTTAAATGCAAACACCGTAGAAGGGCTCAAAGTGAAAAGTACCTCTCCACAATATTTGTCCTAGGCCTCTAGGCCCACATCCCTAGAATTTTTCCAAACGTGTTTATAGTATCTATATATTCAAATGTTTTTGGATGCACAAATGGGACCCCAGCAGATGCTGTCGCACCCACTCACAGCGTCCCCTGGATCACACCCCCCCACCCCCAGAGGCACCTTCAGACATTTCGCTCAAAGCCTACCTCTTCCTGAATCTCTCTGCATGAGCGTGCTCTCTGGCAAGAAGATGCTGGCTGGCCCCAAGGGCTGGCTGGAAGCGCTGGGGAATGAATACCCCTCAACCAGTGAGGGCCCAGAGTTGGTGTAAAAATACCCCAGCTTCCTTGCCCCTTGGTGGCATGAGCCTGAAGATGTTCCACACGGGCTCTCAGCTAGTCCCCTAGGGACTGAGTTGCCCACAGTGGGAACTTGCTCAGTGACAGGACCTTTATTGGCACCCTCCCTGCTCTGTCTCACTTCCCTCTTCCCTGCGCTTCCTGGATCACCTCCCAAATAATGACTTGCACCCAGAATCTTGTCTCGAGGTCTGCTTAGGGGGAAACCCAACTAAGAGTGGGATGACACAGTCACACACTGGTCTGCGACGAACTTTTTTCAGCCAGCAGTATGGCCCGCAGATCTTTTCTTATCAGCGCGTATTGAAAGACTGTTCACCGCGCCATCGTCTGAGTGCGCCATAACTGATTTAGCCACCCCTCCCCTGATGGGCATTCAGATTGTTTCCAGGTTTTTGCTGTTATGAACCATGTAGCAATGAGCAGCCTTGTGTATGTATCTTTTTGCAAATGGGCAAATACATCAGTAGGATAACTTTCTAGAAGTCCAATTGCTGGGTCAAAAGCTAAGGGAGGGCCGGCCCCGTGGTTAAGTGCGCGCTCCACTACTGGCGGCCCAGGTTCGGATCCTGGGCGCGCACGGACGCACCGCTTCTCCGGCCATGCTGAGGCCATGTCCCACATACAGCAACTAGAAGGATGACATACAACTATCTACTGGGGCTTTGGGGAGAGACAAAAAGGAGGAGGATTGGCAATAGATGTTAGCTCAGAGCCGGTCTTCCTCAGCAAAAAAAGAGGAGGATTAGCACGGATGTTAGCTCAGGGCTGATCTTCCTCACAAAAAAAAAAAAAAAAAAGCTAAGGGAACAGTATTGATCAGGACCCGGGGGTGGCTCTGCAGCTCAAGACTGGAGGTGACAGGAGTAGAGTGGCTTGAGCCTGGGGACACTGTTCGCAGTGAGGAGCCAGTGCGCACGAAGAGGGCCTGCTCGCCTGGAGATTCTACTTAGGGGTCTCTGTGCATTTGTAGGGGGCTTCTGTGTGCTCTGACTGTGTGCTGGGCAGAGGGCCGACTGTAGCAGAAGGGTCTTCCCACAGAGTCACTGCCTTCAAGAAGAACTCCCACCATCCCATTTCACACACCCATACCCCGCTGCCATGTTTGTGCCATAGATGGTTGTTTTTCCAGCCAAAGTCTCCAATTTTCAGATGAAAAACAACTTGTTTTGAGAGCACGCACTACTGAGATCCTCAGGCTCTTCCTTCGGGCTGACTGTTGAGAAGAAATTAATCTTTAGGGTAGGAGGAATTGGTGAGGAGCCTGGGAACGGGTCCACGGTGCACACAGGGAGTGTTTTCTATAATTTGGTTGCTCTGCCCACTCGTGAGCACTTATAGTGTTTACCTGATCATCAGCCTGTTCAGAAAACACATTTTAAAAGCATCAAAATACTTCTTTGTTCCTCTTCTGAGTTATTTGCTGCCTGCTGGCTGCCTACTTGATCTCACCTTCAGATGCAGAGAAAGGTGTCCCAGACCTCGCTCTGGGCACTTTAACTATCGGAGATGAGAGGACACAGGCTGCAAGCGGCGATGGCGGCAAGCTTCCAGAAAGTCAAGGTTATTGACAGAAGGGAAGGAGTCTCCTGTCTTTCCCTTTCTCCTCTTTCTCTTGCTTTTCCTTTTCATCTTCTTTGTTTTCCTTTGTCATTGGAGGTGGGGAGAAGAGGCAGAAATGCTGCACACACACACACACACCCCCCCTCAGTAAAGCCTTCGGGAAGGAAAAGGATCTGTGAAGAATTGTCAAAAGAGAAGAAGAGGTATTTTGCTGGCTTTCTGTACAGGTGAGATGTGGGTGCCACATCTCTCTCTCTCACACACACACACACACAGAGGAAAGCACCAGTTCAAGATCCGAGCCCTCGTAAGAGTCTCTGATTCCCACACCTCATCTAACTTCAATTCCAAGCCCCCCCCATGGTGTCAAGCCTGGAAAAGCAGGACAGTTAGTCAGCCACCTCGACAACCACGCTTAGGAGGGGTGGCTGAGGGGATGTCTACCCTCCCTGCCCTCCGAGAGGGCCCAGGACTCACCTGGCCTCTGGGGATGTTCTCCAGGCTGCATGGGGACAATCCTACTCCTGGAAGTGTGAGTTATGGGGTCTGGAGAGAGACATGGCGAAGGGAGCTGGTCCTCCCAGGCGCCCCAGCAGAAGTGGGAAATTGAATTCTGACCTTATTGCCAAAGGTGTGCGATTCAAATGCCGGATATAATCAGAAGCGACCGGGAGGAGTGGTGAGGCTGACCGGCGTTCTTCTTTACTGAGCAGTTACCCCATGCTAGGCCCGTGTAATCAGACAGCCCGGAGTTCTCTTCCTCCACAGGTGAGGCCCCTGTGCCTGAAGGGCAGGTCTGAGGGTTCTCGGACGTGCATGGTCTCCAGGCAGCTGCAAATCACCTCCCTTCCCCAGCTCCTGCTGTCTCATCCCCTCAGCATCCTTCCTTCCATCCATGCTTCCACAGAAGCATGCCCATCCTTCACGCTCCTGCCTTCCCCCTCCTGAGAAGCAGCATAGCAGAGTAGCTGTGAGCTGGGACCCTGGAGCCGGATGGCCTAGGCTGGACTCCCAGCACTACCACTGAGCAGCTCTGAGACCTTGGACATAACTGCCGTGTGCCTCGGTTTCCTCTTCTCATTGTTGTGAGGGTCAATATTTGGGAAGTGATTCTAACAGTCCCTGAGGAGTGGATTCATACCCCACCTTGGGCACTCCACCTTTTAAGACCTGCACCTGAGAGATGAGACCCCAAAACATTTGTCTCTGAAAACCAATGGGGCTCACGTCCACGAGACCCAAAGAGCTGTAGTAAACTGAGAAATGCCACTTAAAGGGCTCATGCGAAGAAGCAACTTCAAACTGGATGTCCTAGGATTTTCTGGCTGATTCCCCTCACTAGGCATCCATTTCTGGCCCTCTCATCTAAGCCTCTGGGGCCGCCATTTTGTAGTTTTCTTCCTCTCCCCTTAAGACCTCTCTCCCTTCAACTCTCTTGCCCCAGGCTGAGGGGGTCTCAGTTTGCCCGTGGAAAACCCAAAATTCTTATTACTTTGTTCCCAGAGCAAGTGATCACCCTTGGTTCCAATCTCTCTGTTCTGGATGCTGCCCTGCTCTGATCCTTCTTCGTGAAGACATTGATGTGTTTTCCTGAACAAAAGAACCATCTACCCTGGGTCTCCATCCTTAGTGACCTATCCGTGATCTTATTTTATCCTTATGACAGCCCTGTGAGCTGAGTAGCTCTATTAGCCACTTCATAGCTGAGCAGATAATGGCCTAAAGAGATTGTCACAAAGCCAGTTGGTCATGGAGTTGAGATTCGAACCCAGCTCTAACTACTCCTAACCACTATCCTGTACTGCCTTCACATACAAAAAAGCTATTTTAAAGGAGACCAGAATTTGTGTGCCTTACTCTCTGAGTGACTCTGCTCTAGGTTCAGCTAAAAACACTATATTACTTCTACCACGATGGAAAACAGTATAGCGGTTCCTCAAAAGCTTAAAAATAGAACTACTGTATGATCCAGCAATCCCACTTCTGGGTATTTATCCAAAAGAATTGAAAGCAGAGACTCAAAGCAATATTTTTCACACCCATATTCTTAACAGCATTATTCACAGTAGCCAAGAAGTGGAAGCAACCCAAATGTCCATCAATGGATGAATGGATAAACAAAATGTGGTATATCTAAACAATGGAATATTATTCAGCCTTAAAAAGGAAATTCTGACATTTGCTACAACATGGATGAACCTTGAGGACACTATGCCAAGTGAAATAAGCCAGTCACAAAAAGACAAATACTGCAGGATTCCACTTATAGGAGAAGTCAAATTCATGGAGAAAGAAAGTAGAAGGGTGGTTGCCAGGGGCTGGGGGAGGGGGAAAAGAGGAGTTGTTGTTCAATGAGTACAGAGTTTTGGTTTTGCAAGATGAAAAAGTTCTGGAGATCTGTTGCACAACAATGTGAATATATTTAACACTACTGAATCGTATACTTAAAAATGGTTCAGATGGTAAATTTTATATTACGTTTCTTACTACAATTAAAAACTTTTACAAATTAAAAATAAAAAAAAATTAAAAACACTGTTGCTTCTGAAATGCTCAATGTTTAACCCACCTGCTGATCTTGCATGATTATTTTGGAATCTCTTTTGTAGAACACAAGTGCTGGACCGGTAGACCTAACTCTACTGGGAAATTGCTAAAGCTTCCCCAGGCTATCTCCAAGCAAGAAGTTTCTTTACACCTCCTCTCCCCAACCATGCTGAGTTCAGAGAGACTCTTAACACTTTGGGGGTCTCTGGACCCTTTTTAGAATCTGATAGAAGCTGCCACCTCTCCCTACCTCCACACCCCAGATACACATTTGCATTGACACAGATCATTTTCCTTATGATTCAGAGGACTCCTTCATATCCTGGGCCCTCTCCATGGTCTTCCAAGGACCCCAGAATGAGATTCCCTATGTCCCTCACATCACGGAGCTTCCCCTGATTGGCTCCAAGATGTCATTGTTAGTCATCTGCTTTCCTCCCAGTGAAATCAAGGAAAGAGAGAGCTTCTTATGAAAAGGCTGCGTGTGGCAGCTCAACCTACCAGAATGGTGTTATGTTATCTGTGTGACAATCCACTCTAAAACATCTCTATATGCACAGAGTGGTGTGTGTGTGTGTGTGTGTGCGTGTGTGTGTGTGTAAGTATACTTACCCTAGAGGCTGTTACTTAGCATTTGGAAGAACCTAATTCGTAACCACACTCCACAAGTGGCTACTCAAGTGCTTCAAATATCCATATCTAAATCTACACTAGAGGGCCCCTTCATTAGCATCGGGATCTTAGAAATAGTAAGATACATGGTTTAAGATGACGGGCGCCATGCCCTGGCAGGAGCGAGGCTAGTGCAGATGCCTGGCACTCTCTGAGCAACATGGTCATCTGGAGTTCCATTTGGTCCTCTAACATCTCCCCATTTTTAGAGGACTGTGATGCCTGATCCCCCCAAAAGTTTGACTGACCCCGCCAAGAGAACGTCACAGCATCTGCCTCAGAGCAAACTCTGCATGCAAAGTGCCTATCAGAGGGCCTGAGGCAGAGGGGCACGTGACCAAGTGTACAGGAACAGGTTCCATCACTGTCCTTGTAGCTGCTTCCTAATAAATGATCACACGGTTGCTCGAATTCCATCTGAGGTCTGCCTTCATTCTCACACGCCAGCCGGCAGCGGGTGGGTGGTGAGGAAGGACAGCTAGAGCCCCGGCCTCTTTCCCTGGCGCATTTGGCTGGCAGCACGATTGGTTCGGGGATGCTCACAAGCTGTCCAAGTCGGATGAGGCTTTGCTGTATTCAGAAATTATACCGTGTCATCTGGACTCACTTTCTCCCTCTCTCTCCTCCTGGCTCTAGCTTCATTCTTAGGCTCCCTGGTGATGGCGAGGTGGTGGCAGCATCTCGTCACATTCACTCTGGTTCCAGTTTGGCATGGAAAGTAAAGAGCATATTTTCTGGAGAGCTCTAACAAAAGTCCCCACAGTGAGTCTGCTTGCCATTTTGGCCTAACTTGGATCATGTGACCATCCCTGATCCAATCACTGTTGCTGGGGAAAAGATGTTCTGATAGGTCGGGCATGGGTCACATGCCACTCCAGGTAGGGGTGTCAGCTCCACCAAAACCACGTGAATTGAGAGAAGTTAGGGGTGAATGGTGGACTAAAGCTGGCCCCAAACTCTCTGCCACTCCTCCCATTGAGAGGTAGAGTCCATTTCCCCTCCCCCTGAATCTAGGCTAGCCTCGTGCCTTGTTTTGACCAGTAAAATGTGATAGATGTGACACTGTAAATTTCAAGGCTGGGCCTGAAGAAATCTGTGGATTCTGCTTTTGTGTGCTTGGAGCACACCTTCATGGAATGCCGTGAGGAAGCCCAGGCAGCCATGTGGAGAGGCCTGTGTGGGGGAGAATTGAGGAGCCCTGGCCAATACCCCCAGCTGGTCTCCCAGCCAGCATCCAGCACTATCTGCCAGCTGTGTGGGTGGGGACATCTTGGACAGTCCAGACCAGCTGGACCTCCAGACACCACGAGGAGCCAAAGAATCACCCAGCTAAGCCTGGTCAACTCACAGAACCGTGAGGAATAATGAATCATTATTATTTGAAGTCATGAAGTTTTGGGATAGTTCGTTACACAGCCATACGTAGCTGATACAGGGTGGCTCCCCAGATGAAAATCAGGAGGTTTTCCTGGAAATTAAATGAGTGAATGCTAGGGCCGGTCCCGTGGCTTAGTGGTTAAGTGCGCGCGCTCCGCTACTGGCGGCCCGGGTTCGGATCCCGGGCGCGCACCGACGCACCGCTTCTCCGGCCATGCTGAGGCTGTGTCCCACATACAGCAACTAGAAGGATCTGCAGCTATGACATACAACTATCTGCTGGGGCTTTGCGGGAAAAATAAATAAATAAAATTATGAAAATAAAATAAAAAATAAATAAATAAATGAGTGAATGCTAGATGGACAACAAACAAGAGTCCACCACCACCATCTACTCTGTGTAGTCAACTCTGCCTGGCAACTGAGGGGCTCAAGAAGACACAGAATTTTTTGTAGCAGCATTCCAGTGTCTCTTCACCAGTTTTGTCAGTGTCCAGAGACAGATGCTGCAGCAGCAGAGGCATCTTCCTGATTCCAGGCTCACAGCTCGAGCAGACGGTGGTTCCCCTGGCAGGTCAGTCCTACAGGGTTCCAGGAGTCGTTCCTGGAGACCCAGCCCAGAGTTTTCACAATAGCCCTTCTGTAGCGGCTTGAATGGTGGCCTCCCAAAAGCTACATCCACATCCTAGCTCCTGGAACCTGTGCAAAGGGTCTTTGCAGATGTAATTAAGTTAAGATGCTGAGGTGAGATCATCCTGGATTACCTAGGTGGGCCCTAAATCCAATGACAGGAGTCCTTATAACAGACAGAAGTGAAAACACAGAGAGGAGAAGGCCACGAGAAGACAGAGGCAGAGACTGGAGTGACGCAGCCACAAAGAAAGCTGACAGCCCCCAGAAGCTGGAAGAGGCAAAGGACTCTCCCCTACAGGCTCCAGAGGGAGCGTGGCTCAGCCTTGATTTCCGACTTCTGGCCTCCAGAATGGCGATGGAATCCATTTCTGTTGTTTTAAGCCACCCAGTTTGTGGTCATTTATTACAGTGGCTTCAGGGAATGAATACAACTTCTGTCATTCTGTAAGCACTGACTTCTCTGTATTAAATCCTTTTCTGTTTAAAATATCTGGAGCGGTTTCTGTTTCTTGCACTAAACCCTGAGTGATACAACTCCTTTTCCATCCTGGAAACGGAAGACCAAGCAAGCCAGAACTCATATTGGGAGTAGGACCCACGGACATACTTAGATTTGAGGCTTATAAAATGGGACCATCTGTGGTCCTGCTGTCAGCTTCACAGGCAGGTGCATTTCTCCCAGTTCGGTGGGTGCGTTGATCCTGATAGAGCCTTCTTATTGCTAGTGTGGCAGCAAGAGTTGATTTTTACTTTAAATTATTCTCACCTCCACTGAGAGCCTGCTACCTCTGCAGTCTGGAACACAGAGCCAGCCAGGGCCCAGTGATGCCCGCCTCTCTTTCCTTTATCCCACGGAGCCCGATAAAGAGCTGGAAGCCACCAGAATAGGATTGAGAGTCTTTATCCCAATACCAGTGAGAGACTCCAACCACGGTCCCTTCCTAAAAGGCAAGTTATCTTGGTCTACTTTCTTTCTCCAAACCAGGACTCTACAATTTCCTTGAGATGTGAGTTGGTGTGTATACGTGAGCGTCTCTGAATCTGCGTCTGTGTTTCCACGTGTGTGTGTGCACATTTCTGTGAGTTTGTGTTTGTGTTTGGATCTGTGTGTGTATTTATGTGTGTGTGTTTATGTGTGTGTGAGTTTATGTGTGTGTGTATATTTATGTGTGTGTCGAAAGAAGGTGTCGGGAGAAGTGAAGTGGCTGTGGTTACTGTCAATACCATAAACTTGAGCTATTGTTTTCATAAATAGGAGGCTGGAGATGGTCTCGTGCTGCTCTTACCACTGTGCTGTGGAAATGATATTGCTGTGGAAGAATCCTTCTTTCATTCTGCAAGCATAACCATGTAACCCAAGATGGGCGAATTCCTCTCCATGGAAACCCAGGTGGATCTGCTTCATCCGTGGAGTTCCTAAGCCAGAGTGCTATAGCACCTCTTGGCCTCTGTGTTGGGGAGCAACATAAAAACCATGGAATTGTCTGCTGGTAAAGGTGACATCACCGCAGTGCTTCTCAATGAATTCTCTATGGTGCCTGTGTCGATGATTATTTATGAAACGTGCATTGGGCACCTGGAGCTGTTCCAGCCCCTGGCTTTACTGAGAGAAGTCCATCCCCATTCGGGTCCTCAGGAAGCTCTTGACCTGATGTGCTGCAATCAGCACTGGGCAAGGCAGGGGACAGGGAGTCATGAAGCTGCGAGTGACTCAGGCCAGCTCTGTCCCTCCTACCTTGAGCCAGGTCTCTGGAAGTGGGTCTTCATGACCAAGCCTCCACCTTGCACACGGGCTCCTGGTGGGAATTCTGCTTCTGTGCTGCCTGCTTCATCCCCTGGCTACTTCCAAAGGGACAGGAGGGCCACCTTGATTTCTGCGTGCCTTCAGAATCCTGACCCTGAATCCTCCCCATGGGGCTTGGGGCCCTGCTCCTGCTGCGCTCCCCCTTCTACATCCCCAGTGGCACTTCCCTCCATTGGCCCGGCCACGCCGGCCCCTGACACCTGCCCAGCTGGCTAGCCCATTACTCACTGCTGCTGTGGAGGCTGGAAGTGTCTGGAGCCTGGGCCCTGGCCACGCTCACCGTCCCATCTGGATACTCTCCAGCCCTGGTTCTGACAGCTGCATTGGCAGAAGGCTCATATCAAACTTCAGCCTTCAGACCCCTTCAAACCGCTGCCCACTAGCCAGAGTGCTCCCCAAAGGGTAGTGTTGCCGGAAGCCATCCCCACCACCCTGAGCATCGCCCAGGGCTGGGTGAGCACCGCGACCCTGGGGCTCAGCCAGGGAACACAGCAAAGCCAGGGTCTCCAAGTGGGTTCAGAGGAACAAAAGGCAAAGAATAGAAGCCAAGTGGTGGGGCGGGGGCTGAGGAGGGGGGAAGGAGGACAGCTGGAGCACCCATGGCCCCAACCCTCCAGAATCTCACCTCCTGTGAGAGTCACAGGGGCCATCAGCTGTCGAGCCCTCACTGTGCGTTAAGGGCCGGATATGCATCTCCGCACCAGGCCTCCCCGCAGCCCAAATTATTCCTGCCTGTTGAGGAAACAGCAACACAGCTGAGAGACCCACCCACAGTTAGGAAATGCCATCTGGGTCCCACGCATGCCCTCAGGCCACCATGCCTGCCAGCTTGCGACAGATTTCTCAAACCTGCTGGTGGCGCAGGTCCCTGCCTGAGTCTGGACTGACAGAGCGTGGGGACAAGCCCAAACGGTTCTGTCCCTCCACCAGCATCGGCTGTCTCCCCTCAGTGGTGCCTGGGCTCTGGCCCCTTCTTTCCTCCCTCCTTGAGGTCCGAGTCTTATGGTGGTATGGGAGATCAAGATTTGGCCACCCTGAAATATGCCTCTTTACCTTGATTGTTTTCTCTGATGGACATTTGACCTCCCCCACTAACTGCCTAAAGAATTTGACATAGTAACTCCTTCCTGGAACAGATCTTCTATCTGATGGCTGTAATATAATGTAAAATAGATGTTACAATAGAAAAGGCACCAACAAGCCCATCTTATCGAAAGTTCTGTCTCTCTGGCCACATTCTCTGGATGGCCCTGCGAGGAGTTGCCAGACAGACATTTACATTTATAAGGGAAATCTCCATTTGTAAAGGTACCTCCCTCTCTGTATTGGGAAGAGGGGGGATGACCTCATTTCTAGAAACTTATCAATGTGGAAGGTGGGGCCTTAAATCTGCATAATAACCTTACTCTTGTTTACTGTGCTTTAGTGGTAATCTCCTGTAACTGACTCCCTCCACCCCCAACATCCTCCTTTGTCTTCAGCTGAAGCTGCTATTTAAGACGAGAATTTCTGCTGTTGTGTTGAGAAACGCAGTGTCCCTGGTTTCTCCCATGTATACATGTTATTAAATTTGGTGCTATTTTCTCCTGCTAACCTGTCTTGTTAAATATTTGGCCAGCCAGAAGAACCTTAAGGGAAAGGGCAGAGGGGGATTCTCCCTCTTCCCCCACAGTGGCCATCAGGGCCAGGGCTCCCGGCAGCCTGTGCTGATTCCTCTGCTGTTCATCACGGGGGCCCTCTTGGACGTCTGCGTTGAGAAACAAATGTTCTCCCCCTTTAGTAAATCATATGAAACATCACACACAGGGACAGCTGGTTAGAACACAAGCTACTACTTTCCTACAAGGTGAGGACATCGAAGACACAAAATGTACCCAGGGCTGCACATTTGCAGTGCCTGGCCAGCCAGCTCAGCACATCCTGGCTTCCCTCCGCGCCCCTCTGCCTCGGGCTCCAGGCCAGCTGGGCACTGTGGCTCCCCCAGCCCATTAGGGCTGGTTACCTGGGCAAAAGGCAGGCTTGGCAGACACAGTTCCTCCAGGTGCCTCCCCAACACCTCAGCTTGATTGGCCTCTCCTCTCTGGTTCTCAAAACCAGACATCTCACCAACATGGCTCCTGTGTCGGAGGGTGGGGAGGGGGGACAGTGGTGGATAAAGCAACACTGAGCTGTAGACTAATCATGTTATTGGACTCTTTTAATAGCCCCTGCCCTTTGGGGTACTTTTTCCTCCCTCTGTCTTCAGGATCCTAGACCCAGACTCCCATCCTTCTAAACCTACTCTTTGCAATAAATCTCCAGTCAGTCATTTACACCTTAGTATGAATTTAAGGCAATGAAATAATTCTCTCTCCCAGGAGGATTTGCATTTAAATCTTTCTGGATGGAAATCATTATGCAATGAGAGCTCTTTCCCCATTAAAGGGATTTTGACTCCTAATCCTGTAAGGCAGAGAGGCATTTTGGGAATACAATGCTTCCACTGACTGGAAATTCCATAACTTCATCCACCTGTCTTGTTTCCAAATTGTCTAGCTTAGATCAACTTCTTCCCTCTATGCTCTCTTTTTCTCTCCTGCTTAGATTGATTCTGGGGTTTGAGAGGTTTTGTTCACTCACCTTTATGATTCATCTAAGAATCATGAGATTTCAGGTCTAGTGGGACCTTGGAGATCAAATAATACAAGTTTCTAGATGAAGAAACAAACTCAGAGAAAAAGAAGTGAGATGCCCAAGATCCCACAGCAAGTTACAGCAAAGCAGGGACCAGACTCCAGATTTCCCGGCTCCTGGCAATGTCCTTGGCACTATGCCACACCAAGACCCATAAATAACTTTCAACCAAACCCCAGCACTGTTTGCAAAGTGAAATCCAGGCAGAAGCTCTCTGCTTTGCTAAACCACAGAGCATGGGCCTGTGCCGGGGGCTGGCCCTTCCAGGGTTAATGACACAGGCAGCCTTTGTGTGGCTTGGGAGGAATGTTCCTAGAAGCACTTAGTCTAGAAAAGGAGGCCATGGAGCTCTGCTTATGGCTACAGGGTCTGCAAGGTATGGGGGCTGGAGAACTGAGCAGAGCTCACTGTTGTTGCCAGCCATCCATCCAAACACCTCTCCTGAATTGTGTAACAAGGGGCTTTAGTTTTGTTTCCCAAGCAGCCCAGAGCCCCTCTTCCTTCGAAAGCAGAGGCCCCCTTGGCGATACCCATCAAGCCAGCTTCCCTAGTCCTCACCAGCCAGCACAAGGCCCCTCACCTACTGAGATCAGCCTGGGTGTAAATTTGATCTGAATTTATCCCAGAAGCACAAGCCAAAGGCAGGGGACCAGAATCAACATGTGGTCTAGTGGCTTAACAGGCGCTGGAAACAGACTGCCTGGGTTCAAATCTCACCTCTGCCGCTTCCCAACGGTGTGTCTTTGGGCTGTTTACTTAACCTCTCTGTGCCTCAGAGTCCTCATTTGTCAGGTAGGGATGATTCCAGCACATGCCTCCCGGGCTGTTGTGACAGTTAAGTGGAGTCAATACATGGAAACACTTGGAACGGTGCCTCCACATGGTGAGGGCTCCCTTCAAGTTACCCATAATGCCTTTGGTGCCTCCTTTCAGAACCTCCCAGATGTCTCTTCACCACTCCCCCTGAAATGAAGTACTATGAGCTTTGGTTTAAGGGGAGGGGGTATGTTCAAACGAAGCCTTGTGGAAATTTCTGAAATGTATCTGAAAAACTGAAATATACTGGCATTCCTACTTTATCGTGACATCAGGCTAAAACAAACCTTAATAAAACAATCAAAGGCCTGGTGTGATGTGGAATGTGTGTGTGTGTGTGTGTGTGTGTGTGTGTGTGTGTGTGTAGCAGAGAGAGCTGTGGGAATTTTTTCCTCCCTGCTTGAAATTAGCATTATTCGACATCAGGTCATTATCCCATAATCTGTTTTTGACATGTTCCTTGTTTCTAACATACAGGTTAGTGCTGAGACATAAAATAATGAGGAAAAGAAAGTGGAATGCTCTGAGGGAGCTGATGCTACATAAATATTCTAACTTTCAAACAAACTTGAATTCTGTGCACACCACTCTCTTTAACCTCGCCCCTTTACACCATGGAGCCCTAAATCTGTGTAGCTCTGAGCTGGCCACCAGTGTGGCCCAGAAACATCACCTCCTCCCCTTCTGCATGGTCTGGGTACTGATGCTCAGTGATGGCTGGGGAACCACTGTGTGGGATCTACTGTCCAGGCTGATTTTAGAGCACCAGTGGCCACAGTCTGGTGTTTACAGGCTCAGGGTGGCCTGAACAGCCAGCTGTCTGCAGCAGGAAAGTCCCTTGGCTGAAAAATATATCCCTTACTGGCCTGTGGTAAATGCCTGAAATTCCACCATTAGCAATGCATTCCTTTGGTTATGCCACGCCATTCTTGGGCCACAGTTTTCAAGTGAAAATGCCCCTTAGGGGAGTAACATGTGAAGACTCTGACACTTATGATGAACGAGTGTTTCAGATCATTCCTGAGAAGAGGTGAGCATTGGCTGCCTTGCTGGTGGGAGTGTGGCTGGGGGCAGGAGAGAAGCATGGTAGAGGAGGTGGGGGCATGGAGGCTTGAGGGCAAAGTTAGACAGCTGGGCCATTATGACGCCTTTAAAACATGGCCTTAATTTTTTGACACTCCTTCCAATGAGAGGTGGGGGTTTTGGCCTCTCCGCTTGAATCTGGGTGGGCTTGTGCCTGCTTCAGCCCAAAGAGGATGACTGAAGCGCTCAATGTAACCTCTGAGGCTCTCTGGTCATCAAAGGCCAGGCATCTTCCTCCTGCTTCTCTGGAACACTCGCTTATGGAGCCCCGGGTCATTGTGTGGGAAATCCAACTACTCTGAGACGACATGCTGGAAAGACTGCTCTGGAAGACAGTGCTAACTGAGCCCAGCCTGCCAGCCATCCCTGCCAAGATTCTAAATATGTGAGTGAAGCCTCCAGAACAATCCATCTGCCAGCTGAATACTGCTGAGAGACCTCCCTCAATGCCTCGAGGAGCAGAAAAGTTGTACAGTGCGATCCTGCCTGAATTCCTGATCTATAAAATTGTAAAATATAATAAAACAGTTGTTTTAAGCCACTCAAGATTGTGGTATTTTTTTATGCAGAAAAAGAACTGGAACAACCGTGCGCCCAGAAGTGGCCTGATAGAGTCAGCCTCATAGACGGCTGATAGAGATGCTTCTGGGAATTGTGGAGGCGGGGAGCTGGACTCTCAAAAGGAACAGGCTGATCCATCAGAAACCAACCACCTCGAGGCCCTGGAAGTAATGCCCGGCCCACACTCGGGGCCTGAGTCTCTGGCCCACTACGGGTCCCTTCTCTGCTAGCCCACAGAACCCTCCACACGGCCAGGATTGGCAGAGGAAGACTCGGGAGAGTCCTGCCTGGCCTCCTTTACAGACGAGGACACTGAGCTTCTGAGATGCGAGGCAACTTGCAGCTCACCTGGGGTCCATGACAGGACCTGCTTTCCAGCTCTTCAGGCCCCTAGAGGGGCAGTGTGAGGTTTTGTATGAAAAGCACGGACATGGGCTCAGAAGCCAGAGAGGCGTGGGTTCAAGACCTGGCTTCTTCACCTCTTGGCTTTGTTGGCTTTGGTTGAATGACTCAGACAACAGTCAGATCCCATTCACAGGGTTAATGTGCGAGTTACATGAGATGGCATATGGGATAGCCCTGGCACACATAAGCGTCACCTTCGCGCCATCCCTCTCTCCTACTCCATGGTCCTTTCCACCTCACCACACAGGACCCCTCCAGGGAGCGCCTCCCAGGCTCCTTCTCTCACACCTCCTCACTTTCTGGGCTGTCGCTGTGGTGGGGAGGTGGAATGGAGACGCCTCTGGGGAACACTGGGTGTGAGACTGAGTTGCCTGGGGCCACACTCTTCTGAGTGTTCCCTGGGGTCCACGAGCTCCTCCTTGCTCCTCCCCTAGCGCAGACTGGCTCCCTCAAAGCGCCCTCTTATCGAGAGAGCCACGGGGTACAAGCTTCTTATTTGCAGAATCAGTGGGTTGTGTTTCCGGCCTCAGGTTTTTCATTTCTTCTCTGGGCGACCTCAGAAACAGAGCTGTCAGAGGAGGCCAGGACAGGAAATAAAGTAAAGCAATCAAAAGTTCTCCAAACCAACCACAGCCAATCCTGATGGTGGCCCCTTCAAATCTGTCCTCCAGATGGCCAAGGACCACACATCCGGGGAGGGCCCCTCTCGCATAAGGAATCTGAGGATTCCAGATGCTGACTTTGTCTATGAGAGGGTGGAGGGGTGGAGGGAGCGAGGCTCTGTCTCTGCAGCCTGCTGGGCGCCAAGCCCGCCCCAGGCCCAGTCCAGGGGGACCAGTAGCACATGGCAACCAGAGACACTTGCTGGGCTGGGCTGGGCTGGGCAGGGCGGAGTTGGGTGGGCCCACCCTGGAGGCCTCCAGTCACCAGGAAATCTTTTCACTCACAGATGGGTAAGTTCTGTTAGCACATTGTTGCTGTTCTGGAAAGAGACTGTTCATAAGGGAGAGAGGGTGGAGTGTGGAGTTTAAAAAAAAAAGGAGACTGATGGACCTGAACATAATACCTTTTTTCTTCTGTGTAAGTGGTAGCCACCACGTTTGTTTACGCTCCTCCTGGAGTGTTTTCCAGACTCTCCCTTCCTTCGCTTCCTCAAATCCTTGCTTTCAATTCTGACCTAGTTTGGGCTCCCTCAGCAGCAAACTCTGAGACCAAAACTTGAGCATAACTGGTTTTTTTGGGGAGGAAGCACAGTGGAGTAGGGGAGGTGAGACGGGGAAGGGAAGGAAGCATTATCAAGAAAGTGGGGCCACGGGTTCACCACGCCTGCCCGAGTAATTCTCTTCTAACTCCTGTGTCTCCAGCTGCGAGCCTGGCCCGCGTGCAAGCCGTGAGCAAGCCCTCCTGCGGAGGTCAGCGGAGCTCACAGTCACTCCACTGGCGCACACAGCAACTGGGAGTGCCGGGGACATCTGCACCTGCTGCAGGTCCTCTCCCTTCAGACCTGCCTCCCGGCCTTCTCTCTCGGCTCTTCGTTCACACATGATCAGCTGAGCATTTCCTCGCCACAATCTCTACATCCATTTCTCAAGAGCCTCAAATTGAGCAAAAGTCGCCATAATCCTGAGTTCCTGAGAAGAAAAGAATGGGATCAGCCTATCCTGCCTTGCAGAACGGCAGAAACAGCCTCGGAGAGGGGCAGACGGTTCCATCCTGTGTGTGGACAAGACTCCTCTCTCGCCCCCGTTCCGGCCTGTAGAGGAGACAGGCCCCGGCCTCAAGCTGCCCTTGGCTGTCTTTCCAGAACGGCCCTGTGTGCCCCAGAGCCCAAGGGTGGGCTTGGCATCCCCTCAGCTTTCGCTGTGGTGGGCCCCAGGCCTCATCCCACTTTGCTAAGCCTCCACACTCCGGCGAGTTGGGCCCAGCTGTTAGTGCTGTGGCCAAGCCTTGACACAGAGCCGTGAGGTTTGTTTTTATTTTCTGTTTCCAAGGCTCCTTCTCTCCCAGGAGCAGGAGGTGCTGGGGAAGCTGTAATTTGCTAAACAGGCATTAATCTTCACATCAATCCCGAGAGGCAGGTAGAGCTTCTCAGTCAAAACACACTGGGCTGTGATTAGATGAGGCTGGCAGGATAATGTGCAGGGACGTTCCCGGCCAGGCCCTGGCTTCCCCCCGGGCAGGGCTGCCCAACCTCGCCCCTGGGCTGTGGCCCACGGAGAACGTGCTCTCTGCAGAAGGGCAGGAGAGCCAGGCATCCGGGGCTGTTCCACTGCTCCTCAGGAGCTCTGTCTCTCTCCAGCCCTCCCCTCTTGGACAGGGTTGCGAGAAAAGTGGCGCAGCCTTGGAGGAGGACAGACCTGGGTTTGAATCTTGCTCTGTCACTTTTTTGCATTCAACAAATACTAATGAATTCCTATTATACTTCTGGCACTTTTCAGTTCTGGGAATACAGTGATAAATGTTGGGATTTCGGGAGGGTCAATTAGTAACACTCCTTTCTTCTCCTCCTGACCCAATGAGAAATAGACATAGAAGTCCAAAATGCCCTTCATTACAGAGAAGGCTATATTCGCAGACGTGGCTCAGGATCTGTCACAACAATTGTCTTTTTTTTTTTTTTAATAATTTTATTTATTTATTTATTTTTTTCCCCAAAGCCCCAGTAGATAGTTGTATGTCATAGCTGCACATCCTTCTAGTTGCTGTATGCGGGACGCGGCCTCAGCATGGCCGGAGAAGCGGTGCGTCGGTGCGCGCCCGGGATCCAAACCCGGGCCACCAGCAGCGGAGCGCACACACTTAACCGCTAAGCCACGGGGCCAGCCCCACAACAATTGTCTTGCTGACACTTTCCCCGGCATTGATCTGACCCCCTCAGCTACAGGCAGAACTGAAGACCACAGGGAGATGAGATGATATGCTTTTTATGGGCGAGTTGTCTCCCAAAGGGGACCCAGAAGGGGCTAAGCACCCTGGGCCTGGGTTCTTTGCCCCAGCTCATCAACTAGATAAGTCACTTGCTTTATTTGGGTCCCCTGAAGGCAGCCCCTTCACCCAGGAGGTGAGTGCAAGTGCAGTGCTTGGGAGGGGACCCCAGGAAACATGGGAAGGGCACGTGGCCATGGGCCAAGAGTCACTGAGCCTGGCATGGGCTAGGTGCTCTGTAAACAGGCAATGGAGTTGCTGGCACTTGGGCTCTCCCAGCCCTGACCAACAGTAACGTGGCAAAGATAAGAGTGGGAAGGACAAAGGGGAGGTGATCAGAAGGAAGCAGCAGCCCTTGCTTGTGACTCGATGGGGAAATAGAATTGCTGAATGATTCTCAAGGACTCTGTGCTCCAGACTTCACTCTAGTTCCTAGGCCTAGAGAGTTCTGACTGTGGCCCCAAATTAGTCTTCCCTTGGCACCAGAGATTTCATAGCATAGATGGGCACACATGTGCATACACAAGTATACACAAATACACACACATTCCCCACATACACAACATGTTCTCACATACACACAGGCACACACTCACCCACACACATGTTCATTCACCCACACATACTCACTTTTTCTGCTGGTTTCTGTGATCTGATCAGGCAGGAAAGGTCTTAAAGGGCAGCCCTGGGGATGTGACCTCTTCAACAGGAATTGGCCTCTGTCCGGGTGAAGGTCTGTACCATCCCTTCTACCCACGCCTCCCGCCCTCTCAGCCCCCAAGAGCTCGTCGGGAGATAGGCTCCATGCTGGCTTCTGCCATTTCTCCTCCAATCACGCAGCTCGGGGGGGATCCAAAGTGAGGGCCTTTCCCCTAAAACGTGACCTGGAGGCCCCGTGGCAGTGGCCGGTGCTCTCCCCTGGGTCAGAGGCTCTCTCCATGCAGGGGAAAGGTGAGAACAAGGCTCTGGGCCAGGCCTCTTCTGGGCAGAGCCGATGCTCCGGGCTCCAGGCCAGTGCTCGCCAACCGGGTCAGAACTTCCTCATAGGACACTCAGAGGTAAACGTGTCTGCCCATCAGACATGGCCAGGGCCACTCCCTGTCCCTGTTACTGGCCAGTGGCTGTGGCTTCAGCACAGGCAAATAAATGGTGCCAGGTACGCATCTGGCCTTATCCAATGGGCAGGTCAGCCTTGCTCAACAAGGACCCATGGCTTTTATTACCAATTTGGCTTCAGCCTAGAAATGGACATTCTGGAGGCTGGCAGTTCTGTGGATGGCCAAAAAGTCAAAGGGAAAGAGATAGATCCTGGTCATTGAGAGAAAGGGAGGCAAAGGAGCCATTGCTTTTAGGATCATAGATGCTAGTGAGGATAGAAGGGGCCATTTTTTCTAGATTCAACTATTCCAGGTTTCCTCCTATTAGATGGCTGCAGTGGGGGAGCACCCTGTGTTTTTCAGGCTGGCAGTGGGTGGAGAGTAGAGATGGAGTCTAGAACATGCCAGGTTGGGCCATCTCGAGAATAATGTCCATTAGCCCAGCAGGAGGGGAAGCCACCCAGCCTGTGCCCTGGCCTAGTACCAGGCTACCTCCCAGGGCAGGAGGTCTGCTCTATTTGCTTGCATTAAACTCAACCCCCAGCGAGGCCTCCCCATCCATTAAAACGAACTTACAATCTGGGGCCTGACCTCAAATTAGAAACAAGAAGATCAACGCTTTTTGAGTTCCATTCATTAGTCCCATCATCAAAAAGCTCCCAAAGGGAGTAGAAAGTGAACCTAGTTTTGCTGGCAGAGCATTAGGGTCAAAATCAGGAACTGTTCTAGGCTGGGAATCAGCCTGACAAAAAACCACAGGTAGTCCCACCAGGAGCTCAGGTGGGGGCTCCTCATGGGGGCCACCAAAAGCTAAGACAGTGTGTCAGTTAACTTTTGTTGTGTAACAAAGCACCTCAAAACTTAGGTTTGAGGCTTAAAACAACCACCATCTGTTTGGCTCACGCGTTTACAGTAGGAAACTTGGGCTGGGTTAGGCTAGTGGTGAGTTGACCGGCCCCTGGGAGCAGTCCTCAGTCAAGGACTGAAGGGAGCGGGGGGTAACTAGGTGGCCCCTGTACCCCTGGGGGGATAACTCTGAGGCATGAGGTCCTCACTGTCCTCCAGTGCTCCCCGGTAGGATTGCGCTCCAAGTGCCCCCAGTGCAGACCTGCTCAATGGCATTTCCTTTATTGACTGCCTCCCACCCCTGGCCTACACCCCGTGGTCAGCCAGGAAGCTCTGCTTCTGGAGGCTGGCTGTCTGCTGGAGCAAAGAGCTAGCTGGGCCGTGGCTCTCATCTTCCCACAGATTGGCCTGCGCTTGTTCTCGTGGTGGCCGAAGATTCCAAGAGCAGCAAGCAGACAAGCACCGTGTAAGCGCTTTTTAGGCCTTGGCTTACCTTATGTTTGAGACTTGCCAAACCAAGTCAATGACTGAGTCCAAGGTCAGCCTGGGAGGGCATTACCAAAGGGCAGAGAAGAATTTGGGGCCAATTTTGCGATCTACCACGGCAGTGTGGCAGGAATTGCCACCTAGCCTAGCGAGAAGAGTCTACTGACAATCTTCCCCAAGCCACATCGCTGAGCAGGCTGTGGGCTTATGCAGGATGGGGTCCTGTTGGACTTACACCCCCAGTGCCAGATCCGAGCACCAGGCGGCTATGTAGAAGAGCCTTGTCGAGTGCGTAGATGGATCTTGAATGCACATCCCTTCTGGCAGCAAGGTGGGCAGCGAGAAGACTTAAGCCTCATCCTGACTCTCCAAAACCCTCTCTGGCCTGGGGACCTCATCAGGTGTCCTTGTTCCAGCCCAGGGACACCCAGGGCTTGTGCAGACAGATGATTACTTTCACCTCTCTCTTTTGAAAAATGGCCTGTGTTTAAGGATTCATAAAACTTAGGGAACGCATCACCAAGCCTCTAACGCCCTGAGAGCCCCATGTAGAGAACGACTTAAAAAGAAGATTCATCAAACTAATTACTTCTCCCCCTACCCCCGCCCCACCCCGCCCCTCTTTCTGCTTGGCCTGCTCAAAAAGATGTACAGCCTCATCGGCTGGGCTGCTTCGAAGCCAAACTCCTGGGCCTGCTTGTGTGGGAGGGGCAGTGAAACACCCTGGGCCTCAATCTTTCTCTGGCTTTCTGGGCAGACAAGAGTTTTTCCTGCTGATTCATCTATTCCAGAGGCTGAGGCGAGGCCAGGGAACCTAAGGAGTGGGGCGAGGGAGGGAGGGGAAGGAAATGTTGGGGCGCAGGAAGGCTCTCTGTTATCCATCTCTCTGAGGCAGATTCTACACATCCTTGCATGAGGCCTCCGGCCGTGAGCCCTGGGCCCATCTCTAGGTTCACCCACAGCCTCAGTGGACAGTGCCTGAGCCTGCTGACTGCTTCCCACCTCAAGTGCCTGCCTCTCCCTCTCTGCTTCCCTGCCTGGGGCTTTGTGCGGATGCATGGGAGCTTGGTGGGTAGAGGGAAAGTCCCAGTGCTAGGGTTTGACACTATCAGTGGGAACCCCAGCCAGTGAGGGATGAGAGTCTGTAGATAAATACTTTAGCCTCACATCTGCAGTGGGTTGAATGGTGGCCCCCAAAAGATATGTCTACCTGGAACCTGTGAATGTGACCTTATTTAGAAAAAGGGTCTTTATAGACATAATCAAATTAAGGATCTCGAGATAAGATTGTGGGGGATCAGAACTTGCCACCCCAAAATATGTCTCTTTGGCTTGATTATTTTTAAGAACAAAAGACTCTGAAAGAAAGTTTGACCTTCCCCCTAATTGCCTAAAAGAATTTAAGATAGAAGGCCTGTTCCAGGAAGGAGCTATCATCATACGATAACTATAGTATAATATGCACTAGGTGTGATAGACAGGGAGGAACCTAACAAGGGCCTTTTAATCAAAGTCCTCTCCACTCTCATTGTCTTTGCAAGGTGTGGAAAACATTTGTTTATCAAACATTTGCTTTTCCATCTCCATGTAAATTGCCTTCCTCCCCTTTGAAATTCCAAAACTACTTCCCCCAACATCCTCCTTTCTCTTTAACTAAAGATGGTATTTAATGTGGTGGCTTCAGCCATTTTGGTGAGTTATTCAGCTTCCCTGGGTTTCTCCCATGTATACATGTTATTAAATTTGTTTGATTTCCTCCTTGATGGTGCTCAGGGCAAGCTACCCCAGGAGGCACCACTCTGGTATGCAGATTATTTCGAGCTGAAGACAATAAGGACTCAGAGAACTCAGGAAGAATATTTGAGTTTCCCCTCCCAAACTGCCTAAAGAATCTAAAACAAAAGATCTGTTTCAGGAAGGAGTTATTATCATGATGGCTGTAAAGATAATGTAGAATAGAGGTTACAATAGGAAAGGCACCAAGCCCCTTTTATCAAAAACTCTGTCTCTCCCTGACCACATTATCTATAGATGACCCTGAAAAGAATTGTCTTCTTGGCCTCTGAAGTCCCAGACCACTACCCACCCCCAACACGTTCCTTACCTTTAGCTGCAATACTTAAGCAAGCAGCTTAGACAGAGGGACGAGTTGCTCATTTCTGAGTTTCTCCCATGTATACATGTTGTTAAACTTGGTATTATTTTCTCCTGCTAACCTGTCTTGTTGATTATTTGGCCAGCCATAAGAACCTTAAGGAAAAGGGCAGAGGGAGATTCTCCCTCTTCCTCCGACATCCTGTTAGTCTGTCTCATGTCAATTTAATTCCTAGACCAGGCAGATGAACCTAGAGGGTAGAGTAATAGTTCTTCCTCCCCTACAAGATCATCATGGAATGTCTAAGTGGACTGTAAATCCAATGACAAGTGTCCTTACAAGAGAAGAGAAGGGGAGAAGACACACAGCGGAGAAGGTGACACGAAGACAGAGACAGAGATTGAAATGATGTGTCTATAAGCCAAGGAACACCAAGGATTGTCAACAGTCACCAGAAGCTAGAAGAGAGGCCTCGAACACATTCTTCCTCAAAGTCTCCAGAAGGAAGCGGCCCTGCTGACACTTTGATTTCAGACTTCCAGCCTCCAGAACTGTGAGGCAATACATTTCTGTTGCAAGCTCCCAGTTTGTGGTACTTCGTTATGGCAGCCCTAGGATACTAATACAGCTGCCCTCAGTGGGGTGATGCTGAGATGTGTTCAAAACAGTTCCTAAGAGGGTCCCCAACTGGATTGAGTCCCGTTGCCCACAGAGACAACAAGCTCATGTATATATCTTTATCGGCTTTTTCCCCTTCCCTGTCTCACTTCCCTCACTGGCCTACTGGGGCTCCCTGGGATCACTTCCAAGTAAACCACCTGCACACAAGTCCTCGTCTGCTTTTGGGAGCACCTAAACTAAGGGTGCACTGTTCCATACCACTCATTCCTTCATTAATTCATTCCATCATCATTTATAAGGGAGACAGTGCAGAAAGTGGCTGTAGTAGACCAAATAATGGGCTCCCCAAAGACATCAGCATCCGAATTCTCAGAACTTGCAAGTGGTACCTTATGTGGCAAAAGGGACTTTGCAGATATGATGAAGTTAAGGATCTTGAGATGGGGAGATCATCTTGGCTTATCTGAGTGGGCCTGATGTAACCACAAGGGTCCTTTCAAGAGGGAGGCAGGAGGTCAGAGTAGCAGGAGAAGAAGGTCATGCGACCACAGAAGCAGAGGTTGGAGTAATGCAGCCACGAGCCAAGGAATACTGGCAGCCTCTAGAAGCTGGAAGGAGCAAAGAATAGATTCTCCCTTGGAGCCTCCAGAAGGAATCAGCTCTGCCAAAAATCAAGGTGTTGATGCAGACTCATTTCGGACTTTTGACCTCCAGAACTGTAAGATGACAAATGTGTATTGTTTTAAGTCACTAGATTTGTGATAATTTGTTACAGCAGCGATGGGAAACTCATACAGTGGTTGAGAACACAAGTGTTGGGATCGGGCATAACCAGGTGGAAGTCTCGGTTCTGCCACTCACTGCTGTGGACCCTGGGCAAGTGACTTACCCTCTCTAAGCCTCAGCTTCCTCAATTGTCAAGTGAGGATAGTCATAGGCGTAGCTTCCCGACTCTGCTGTTGTGTGGACCACAGGAGGTAGGACAGGGGGTAAGCAGTCAAGTCATGGCAGTGCAGATAATTCATGGAACGTTTACCGTTAGCCAGTCACTGTGCTCCATTTGTTGGAATAAAAGGTCAAATAAGACACGATCCTTGCCTTTGGTAAATAAGATGCAATTCTGGTCTTTAAAGAGATCATAGCCTAGAAGCATAGATGAGACACCCAATGTCTGTGAAAAGGGGATTCCTGAGCCACTGCCTGAGATGGAACCAAGGTGCTCCTTGGGGCCTCGGGCCACAGCAGTTAGGGCTTGGGAACTGCACCTCTTCCACATTCCCCTCTTGGTGCAAAGGCTTAGTAGTAATACTAGTCAGAGTTGTAATAGCAGTGGTGATAGTTGTAATAACTACTATCATCACGGCTCTGACATCAGCACCACACCAGCCCTTGGGCTCCAACGGGCTGGTGGATGCTCGGTCTCTTATCTCAGAAGCTCTCCTTGTAGTCCCAGAGTCACTGAGAATGGCAGCTATTTGGGGTTCCTGAACCCACTTCCAATGTGTGTTTGTGGTGGGGGGTTCCCCCACACCAACAACAAGCAATGCTCCGGATACCAGCCAGGTGTCCTACAATTCAACTCAATTCTGACACTATCTACCCAGAGATAGCATCAGATTCCCCAGGTTAAGGGCTCAGTCCCACAAGACTGTCCCTCCACCCACTTCAGACGCCAGTCATAAGCCCAGGTTGTTATCTGTGCTTGTGACCGACAGCTATTCGCACAATTCCCTTCTTCCTTGGGTTCGATTAATTTGCTAGAGCGGCTCACAGAACTCAGAAACATTTTACTCACTAGATTATCGGTCTATTATAAAAGGATACGACTCAGGAACAGCCAGATGGAAGAGATGGACAGGGCAAGATATGGGGAAAGGGCAAGGAGCTTCCACGTCCTCTCTGGGTGCACCACTCTCCCTGAACCTCCACGTGTTCACCAACCCAGAAGCTCTCCCAACCCCATCCTTTTGGGTTTTTACGGAGGCTTCATCACATAGGCGAGATTGATTAAATCACGGGCCATTGATGATTAATTCAACCTCCAGCCCATCTCCCCTCCCCCCTCCCCGGAGGTCAGGGGGTGGGACTGAAAGTTCCAACCCACTAATCACATGGTTGGTTCCCCTGGCAACCAGCCCCCATCCTTAGGTTACCTAAGGGCTTTCCAAAAGTCACCTCGTTAACACAACAAAAGACACCTTTATCGCCGTTATCACAGGAAATTGCAAGGGTTTCAGTTGCTCTGTGCCAGGAATGGGTCAAAGACCAAATATATATTTCTTATTATAAATCACAATATCACAGCAGCCATGCTCACTGTAAAGTCTGGGCTCCCTAGAGCCCTAGAAACTCTGCCTTAGCTGGGGCAAGCCCTGTGTGTGGTATGATGGGAACATAGAAGGTTCCAGATGGACCTTAGAACTGCTCTTTCTCTCTCCTCCTTCCTTCTCTGGTCAGACACCCACCTCCTCTCTGCCCAGTGAGTCTGCAATGTGGCCCCTTGGAGAGCTGGGGCTTGGAAACTACATGGTACACAGTGACGCTTGCCTCTGGTAAATGAAATGCAGTTGTTGCCTTAAGAGACAGCTCAGCCTAGAAGCAGGAATAAGACAGCTGCACCAGTGTCTGTGAAAAGGGGTTCCTGAGCCACAGACCAGAGGGACCCCTTCTGTGTGGAATCAGAGAAGGCTCCGTGGAGGAAGTGGCTTTAGCACTGGGGTCATGCAGGGGTGGGGGCAGGGGGTTCTGGCAGCGAATCACAGGAACAGAGCAGAGGCAGGAAGGGATTTGCAGAGCCCCAGGAAGGAGCTGTCCCAGGTGACCTCCCCTGTGTCTGGTCACAGAGGGAGCCCCCCTACCAAGCCCATCCCCAATCTTGGCCTCACATGCCCAAAGCCTTGGCCATGCTCCACCATGGCAGTAGGGACCCTTCACAGGCCAGCAGCCCAGACAGGCAAGTGGCAGGGCTGGGGGCCAGGAGGAGGGGAGCACCTCAGGCAGCCATCTCCATGTTGCCTGGGGTGGTCTGACTTGCGGGGCCAGCTGCAGAGGTCTTCAGGAAGGGGATACAAGGACTAGAGGACAGAAAGGACACTGGAAGTCTGCCTGCTGCCCGTGCCCTCTTCCCTTCACCCCCTGCAGGAAGGGGAATCTGCACAAGCTTTCTGGAGGGTCATTTGGCCATGGGTCAAAAGTCTTCAGATTGACCCAGCGATTGTTAAAAGTGGTCGCAGTGGAATATCTGACACAGGTGAGCTCATCACCTTGTAGGTTATAATAGTGAAAACCTGCCAACGACCTAAATGAATTGTAGGAGGTACACTTAATAAATGATAACGTTTTCACACAACAGAATACTGGGTAGCCATTAAAAAACTCACTGTCGACCTATTTTTATTTAGGAAAATACTCACGATCCATTGTTAAGCAAATAAAGCAGTTTCTGAATTAGTTCATATGGCATATCCTAATTTTGTTTAAATAAATATGTTTATATGTATATATTTGCAGAGTGAAAGCTTGATGAGATGTACACCGCCATGTGTTAACAATGACTAGAGCCAGCCCTAATGGCCTAGCGGTTAAAGTCCAGCACACTCTGCTTTGGCGGCCACATTTGGTTCCCAGGCATGGAAGCACACCACCCGTCTGTCAGTCGCCATGCCATGGTGGCGGCTCACACAGAAGAACTAGAAGGACTTAGAACTAGGATATACAACTATGTACTGGGGCTTTGGGGAGGGGGAAAAAAAGAGGAAGATTGGCAACAGATGTTAGCTCAGGGAGACTCTTTCCCTGAAAAAAAAAAAAAACAAAAAACAATGGCTAGCTCTGGGTAGGTGGGACTTTGGATGATTTCAATTTTCACCATGTTGCTCATCTATGTGGTTGGTTTGTGTTTTTTTTTTTTTTTTTTTAATATAGTTAAGAGGCTGGCCCCATGGCCGAGTGGTTAAAGTTCCACGTGTTCTACTTTGGAGGCCTGGGTTCGTGGGTTCGGATCCCAGGCACAGACCTACTCCACTTGTCAGCCATGCTGTGGCGGCATCCCTCTACAAAATAGAGGAAGACTGGCACAGATGTTAGCTCAGGGACAGTCTTCCTCAAGCAAAAAGAGGACGATTGGCAACGGATGTTAGCTCAGGGTGAATCTTCCTCAGCCAAAAAAAAAAAAAAAAATATATATATATATATATAGTTGACATGTACTACCTACGTCATTTTAAAAGGCAAGGGTTTCTTTATCTGTATTTCCTCACCCATAATGGTATTTGGATTCTTCTATCTGGGCCTGCACGAGGTCCCCTGGGAGAAATGCCTGCAATGGGGTACCCTGAGAGTCCTGGGTTGACAGGCTGTTTGGTCAGGATGGCCCACAGCGGCCGTGAGACAGAATCCCAGCTGTAGTGAAGGAGAGTCATGGTGTCACTATTGTCTGAGGGGCAAGGCCAGGCCATAAACTCAGAGGGAGGCCTGAGGGCAGAAGGCTGAGGCTGGAAGAAAGGGTCAGGGCAGGGGGTCCGGCAGCGACCAGCAGTGAGGGCCAGAGGCCTCCCTCACCGTGCCCAGATGGTGGCAGGGAGCTGGGGCCTTAAAACACAAAGAGCTACTCAGCGCTGCTTGAGCGTGGCACCCTCTGCAACTGCAAGGTGAAAAAGAAGGAGTTAACATCCAGAATCTTCCTGTGGAAGCTGCTCAGAGCGCGTAGCCACATTTGTGAAAAATGGGCTCAATTTGATATTTGGAGAGCAATGAAATTGAAATCATTTCAAATTTTAAATGCCCAACATATTGAGGCCCACCCTCCGATAGATCTTCCAAATTAGTTTGCAAGCTCTCCATGCCTCGCTCCAGGAGGGGATTCACTTCTTTGCCAAAAATGTTCCTCTTCTTGAGTTAGAAAACAAGAGGCTCCCGTGGGCGAGTCTCCCTGAGCCGAGCCCTGGTGTGCTACCAAGCGCCTTCTGCACGGGACTGGAGGAGGACTGTGGTTTCCTTCCTCTCTTAGGTCATGAATTTCATTTAATGGGGCTGTCTAAATGCCCAGATACCATGGTGATAGGCACCACATAAACACAGAGATAAACAGGTAGAGAGATATATGGAGGCAAGCATAATTTGCTTCTAAGTGCCTTTTCACTAGTATAAATAAAGCAAGAAAATAAAGTTGTTGGAGGCATTTGCAATACTAATGTAAGGAGGAAATTAAGCGCTAATTATAGTATTCAGGATAAATGAAAAGGCCCACGTGGTTTGTGTGAGTGTGCGTGTGCGTGTGCGTGTGTGTGTGTGTGTGGAGGGGGGCAGGCATGGGAGAGGTGACAGAAAAGGCACTGGGGCTGGTCTAGCCACAAGCATCTCCCTGAGCTCCACCTAGGCGGTCATCTGTGGACAGTTGCCTACAGCTTCCTGTGTCTTTCTGCCAGAGGCATTCTCCGGCCCAGGGGGCATGCTTGGGTTGGGTTGGGGAGTTGGGGGGCAGGCTGGGTGTTAATGCTCCAGGAGTGCAGGAGCAACCTTCAGCCAGTGAGGAATGGGAGTTGAAGGATAAATACCCCAGCTTCCTGGCCTCTCAGTAGAAGGATGCTTCTGGTTTCTTCTACATAGTCCCTCAGAGGACTTCCGGTAGCACTGCGCCCCAGTGGCCCATGCGGTAATCCACCCATCAACAGACCTTAATTGGCTTTCCCCACTTCCCTTTCTCACTTCCCCAACTCCATCACTGTGCTTCCTGTGATCGCCTCCCAAATAACAACCTGCACCTACATCGTCGCCTCAGGGTCTTTCCCTCTGAGGGGGACTCAAACGAAGACATGCAGTTTTGCACCAGTTGACCAGTGAGTTGGTCAGGAGGTACAGCCTGAAGCCTGCGGATCAGGACAGCGTAGGCAGTAGCACAGGACCCGCTCTCAGAAGGGCCCGATGCTTGGTTTAATGCTCGGTTTAATGCTCGGTTGTCTCCATCTTGAAATTCTTAATGATTTTATCTTTGAACTTGTGTTGCATAAATGACATCTGATGGGACAACGGAGCATGTTTGTGAGCAGCACAGATAACACTGGGTGGCAACTCAGGCTCTGCAGACAGCACAGCCCAAACGATTCCCTAGCAACCCCAAGCACACATGCATGCCTCGGGGTAGTCCTGGGCTCCACAAAGCCCCCCGGCCCAGATTGGTGGTGGTGACAGCTGTGGCAGCAGCAGAAGTAGCAGCTCCAGCAGAAGAGAGAGGGGCGGCTCTGCCTGGGGTTAGCGCTGGGACCCACAGTGGGAAGCCAGCTATGCCTGTCAACGCATGGACCCCATCCCTGTGGTGTCTGCACAAATAGTAACTCTCCGGCCTGGACAGGAACTGCCAGAGCTCAGACAGTAAACTTTGTCGATAAATTATTAAAAAATAAAAGCATATACATGATGTTGCAGTAAAGCATATCAGGGAATTGTTAGAGTCTTTCAGAGTTTAGAATCTCGGGTTTTGAAAGCCACTGCAACATTGCATGACCAACACTCACAGGCTTAGAAATAGAAATGAAATTTAAAGATCATCAAATTCAACAGAAAACAATACTATTTTCGTAGGAAGCTTCATATGAGCCAATTATTAACAAAGACAATTTTTAAATTAATTTTTCCTTGTAATTGAAGATACAATAATAAAATACATAAATGGGCAGTTTGAGTTATATATAAATCATGAAGCCACTTTCGATTTCTTCTGTGACCTCCACAAGTTACAGGAAATATCAGAGAAAATACTAAAATGTCTTTGTATAAATCTATATTTAAAATTGAATTCAGACTTGCATGAAACCAATTTGTATAGAGTTACATTTTTTTAGAAAAAATGTTCCATGAGACTCATCAGCTCTAGATACACTGAAATTTTTGAATTTCAAAACATATTTTGAAATAATTCATCAGTAATTTATCTTTTGGTTTTTTTTTTTTTTTTGGTGAAGAAGATTGGCCCTCAGCTAACATCTGTTGCCAATCTTCCTCTTTTTGCCCAAGGAAGATTGTCCCTGAGCTAACATCTGTGCCGATCTTCCTCTACTTTGTGTGTGGGACACTGCCACAGCATGGCTCGATGAGCAGTGTGTAGGTCCGTGCCCAGGATCCGAACCCACAAACCTCAGGCCGCAAAAGCAGAGCACGCGAACTTAACCACTATGCCACTGAGCCAGCCGCTCATCAGAAATGTATCTTAATGTTGTCACAACCTATAAAAATACTCTTAACACGTCCAGTAACAGTTGCATCAGTAGAAAGATCCTTTTCAAATTTAAAAATTATCAGTTATCTGTAATCTTGCCTTTGCTGATGTCACTTTCAATTTATATCAATTAAAAATGAAAGTTGCTGGGCCAGCCCCACAGCCTAGTGGTTAAGTTCAGTGTGCTCCACTTCAGTGGCCTAGATTCAGACCTACACCACTCATCAGCAGCCATGCTGTGATGGTGACCCACATGCAAAACAGAGGAAGATTGGCATAGATGTTAGCTCAGGGTGAATCTTCCTCAGCAAAAAGAAAAAAGAAAAAAATGAAGTTGTTAAAGTATAAATTTTGATGACCTAATAAATGAATTTGCAGAAAAGTAAGCCAGAAAAATATGATCAACCAAGACACCATGTTAATAAAGTATTATTTATTGTATTACATAAACCCATGACACCAGAAATATTGTTTTGCAATTTGTAAGTTTCTGTTGTCATTTGCATATCACTTACTCCTATTGTGTTTTACAAGTAATAAAACATTTTTAAAGGAAAAAGCTTTATACTTTAGTAACTTTAACAGTACTTTTTTCCTGCTTTTTGAACAAGGGGCCTTGCATTTTCATTCTGCACTGAGTTCCACAAACTATGTAGGCAGCCCTGCCTGCTGAGTTTCCTTACCAAGTTTTCCAGGACAGATAGGTTAAGCCTATGGCCTCCTGGCCTGACACTGACTTTCTCTCTTCCTTTTTTTTTTTTTTTTTTTGGTGAGGAAGATTGGCCCTGAGCTAACATCTGTTGCCAATCTTCTTTTTTGCTTGAGGAAGATTGTCCTTGAGCTAACATCTGTGCCAATCTTCCTTTATTTTGTATGTGGGACACTGCCACAGTATGGCTTGATGAGTGGTGGCACCCAGGATCCAAACTCACCAACCCCGGGCCACCAAAGCGGAGCATGAGAACTTAACCACCATACCACCGGGCTTTCTCTCTTCTTAATTCAGCTGCAGCACTCCCTCTGTCCTTGCTCGCATGGTTGGCAATAGTAATAACAAGAAGTAAACTAAGGACTAGAAGGGAAGGCGTTCTTGGACCTGAGACCTTCGTTAACCTCTGTTTCACAAACTAGGTCTCTGTGATCCAGTCATCAGCTGCATACTTCCCTTGGGAAGGAGCGTAACCTTAGGCGAGGAAGTTCACTGTACCTGAGGACGATGCCCAATAAGGACACAGCTGTGAGCCATCAGCAGCTGGGGGCTGGATAGGTCGGCCCTGAAAAGGGATCTGGGCAGAATACAACAGCATCTATACAGTCCACCCCTTGCACCACTTCATTCACTTGCTTCTTATAATGGGTTTACTCCACTTGGGAAGAGCTTGTCCAGGATTCTGGAGTCTTGTTTTCTGGGAAAGTTCAAAGAGAAGGGTTAGTGGGAGGACTATAGTCCCTGCTGCTGCTGCTGCTGCTGCTGCAGTTGATTTTGAAACCATAATAGATACTCCTCCACCGCCACCTTTTATAGATTCCCCTCCACTACCACCCCTGTTCTCTAGTTGCCTTTCCTGGTGAGGTGATAAAGACCCTTATCCCTGAAAGGTCTGAACCCTAGGTTACCCTGGCCTTCTTAGGCTGTGACTGCTGTACTTGTCCCATTTACCATTAACACTGGGCAAAAGAGCACCAAGAGATTCCTCAGTGGATCATTTGGGAGCCAGACTCCTCACTGCCCTAGTTGTGTAGCAGCAGCTCTATCTCCTCCTAATGATCAGAGGTCCATTACTGCTGCCGGGATGGTGACTCCTTTCTCTGCCTGCTGGGCACTTGGCATAAAGAGCCCAAGGAGACTGGGAGGCCACTGAATCTTAAAGTTTCATGAAAACCTTACTGTAATCCCCTAATGTAAGCATTCCTCTTCTGAGAAAGAAGACCTGTAGATTCACATTTCGGGGACTAAAATCACAAATTCCCCAAGTGGACCAAGGGATTGATACTAATTGGGCCACTCCTATTTCTCTACCTCTTGGTTCCCGGATCCATGTATCCCACTATTGGGGCTACAGCACCATATGATCATTGTTGATTTAGTGTATGTACCATGTCCTGGAGGATGGCATCCCATCCTTACAGAATATTATCTCCAAGCTGGTGCATCAGCGGCACCATTAACAGGCCATTTCTCTGCTTTATCATGCCGACGACTCCTGGGTAGTGCAGTATGTGATAGACCAGAGCATCCTGTGGTCATGTTCCCACTGTCATGCCTCATTTGCTATAAAGAGGGTCCCTCTGTTGAGGTGATGTTATGTGAGAATCCACATTAGTGAATCAACTGTGCTGTAAGCCCTCAGGTAGTGATGCTGGCTGAGGCCCAGTGGACAGAAAAGGTAAACTCATATGTAAATATGTGTTGATCCCAGTCAAGATGAATCATTGCCCTTTCCAGGGTGGAAATCAATTTGCTACCAAGTGGACAACTGGTTTCCTTGAGGAATGGTGCCATATTGAGAGTTTAGCATTGGTCTCTGATAATGACAGATTGGACATTCAACAGTGCCAGTAGCTAGCTCAGCCTTAGTGAGACAGAACCCATGTGGTTGGGCCCATGAATAACCTCCATCACTGCCCTAACGACTACTTCATTCATGCACGTATTATGCCATTGTGCCAGCATTGGGGTGGCCAATTACAGAGGATGGCTGATGTCAACTGGCAAAGTCATTTTGTCTACGGGTTGTTTAGTGCCTCTCCTGTGGTAGATGCTCTCTGGTGGATATTCATGTGGGATACAAAGATCTTCATACTTTTTGCATACCCCCATGGGTCCCTCCACATGCCTCTTCCCCAGATCTGTTTGTCCCTGATCTTCTAGTCTTTCTCCTTCCTGGACTCTGACCAACCAGCCTGGCCATTTGCCACTGCCTAGGAGTCTATGTATTTTCTTCCTTCAGGCCACTTCTCTTTCTGCACAAGGCAAATTATCAGGTGCATCGTCTAGATCTCTGCCCATCGAGAGGACCTCTCCTCACTTCTGTCTTTCAGGGCCATCCCTGAGTGGGGCTGTAATGTGGGAGCAATCCATTTTTGTCTTACGTCAACGTGCCAAGTTGACTCATCTGTGACTCAAGCTCAGCCTTTTCCCTTATCCATCACTTGGTCATAAAGAACCCCTCCCCAAATGTGGCCATTTGAGATCAGCTGCGGGAAAGATGCTGGTGCAACAGGGGTGGATGACATGGGCATCTAGGCCACCTGTTTGTGCAGCTTACCTGTGCTCTGCGGTCCTACTTGTATCCAACCCAGGAGTACCATTCTCACCATACAGTGGATTGCTACTGGGCCTGCCCAAACTTATGATTTGGAAGGTCTTACAGTCCCAGCTCATGATGGGCAGTTCTGGTCACATAGTCACTTAATATCCCATATTTAGGTGTCCCATCTCTATCAGGGCTCAGTAGCATGTAGGGAGCTGCTTTCTGAATAGCATGGCATGGCCTTGCTCCAGAAGCTTGCTCTAGAATCTACAATTGTGATTCTTTTTGGGGGGCTTGCCATAAACTCCATCCAACATCTTTTCCCAAAATACTGATCTCAAATATCAGGTCATATAGCCCAAGCCCCAGGGCTCCTGGCACCACAGCCTGGACTTGCTGGAGAGTTCTTTCCTGCTCTGGGCCCCATTCAAAGCTGGCAGCCTTCTGTATCACCCAGTTAACGGGCATCCCTGAGTGCAGAACATGCTACCCCAAGACCCTGAGGAGGCTTACCAAACATGGCAATCCTGTCTTAGTGGTGGGATGAAATGCAATAAGTTGTCTTTTACTTTGTAGGGGGTGTCCCAGCATGCCCCAGCCCACTGGGTCCCTCAAACCTTCACTGAGGTGATAGCGTCCTCATTTTCATAGAGTTTATCTCTCACTCTCTGAAGCTCATGTGTCTTATCAAGACCTCCAACACTTCTTGCTCATCTGGTCCAATTAATGTGACACCATCAACATGGTACCTCCATGTGATGTTTTTCAGAATGCCCAGATAGTCCAGAGCCCTTCAGATTATGTTATGAGAGAGGGTAGGAAAGTTAACATAGCCTTGGAGCAAGACCATCCATGCCTACCATTGTCCATCCCACACAAATGCAAACCATAGAGATGGGAAAGAATGTATTTACCAAATCCATGGCCACAAACCATGTGCTGGAGGCAAAGAGACTACATTGAGCAAAGCAGCTTGATTGGGGCTGCTGCTTGATTAACTGATCCACTCTCATTCACCACAGTCCCTCCAGTTCTTTAAGGACCAAACTGGCAAATTAAATGGGGATATGCTGGGGACCACCAACACTGCATTCTTCACACCATTGAGGGTGGCCCTAATCTCTGCCACCCGCCCTGGATGTGATACTGCTCATGATTCACTCTCTTGACTTGGTGTGTGAGGGGAGCATTTCAGAGGCTTCCACCTCATCTTCTTCATTGTGGTAGCCCTTACCCCACAGGCCAAGGAACCAATATGGATGAGGGTTCCGCTAACCACTAAGTATGTCCATTCCAATTAGACATTCAGGGACCAGAGAAATGACCACCAGGTAGGTTCATGGACCCACAGGAACCACCACCAGTCAGTCCTGAGCCAGGACTCCCTTTATTACCTGGCCCTCACATGCTTCCCATTCTAATAGGGGGCCCGTGGTGGAGTTTTGTGTCCCAGGTATCAATGTTTGTACCAACAATCCTTGAAAAGTCTGCATAGTCTCATTTTTCTACAGCTCTGTTACCCAAGTAAATGGCCATAGGACTCTTTGGAAAAAGAATGAGCCTCAACCAAAGAGTGGTGGGAGTTGATGGCTAAGTACCCCAGTTTCCTTGCTCATCTGGGAGAAAAATTCTGCTCCACATCATCTCCCAGGGAGTCTCCAGTGTAATTGCACCCCAGTTGCCCACAGAGGTCACCCTCTGTTTAGCTCACCCTTGACTGGCCTTCCTTCCTGCCCTGTCTCACTTCCCCAGTCCATCACTGTGCTTCTGGGGCCCTCTTCCCAAGTGAACTACTTGCACCCACATCCTTGTCTCAGGGTCTGCTTCTCGGGGAACCCACACTAAGACAACAGTGCAGAAATAAAGCTACCTGAGATGTCATCCCGTCTCTTCTTGATCTTTAGGCACTTCCGGTCTGTCTGCACAACTCTGCAGAAAAGGTTCCGGCAGCCTCCATGGTAACACAGTCTAATGTTCAATTCTCAATGTCAGACCTTTGATTTTTATTCTCAACCTTCAATCCCTCCTGCTGGAATTTAAAAACCACTTCATCATCTTACGATTTTTTTCTTTTTCTGAGAAATGGAGAATAGCTGACCAACACCTTCTGTGTAAGAGCCCCTTCTATACTTGAACATGGGTATTAATCTTCACTTCTCCAGGCCGAATAATCCAAGTTCTTTTAAAGAGTGCCCATCAGTCCCGTTTTCCAGGCTTTTAATCATCTTCGCGGCTGTAAGCTGTCACCCCCAGCTGCTCACTGTAGACCAGCCTGCAGGCTTCTGGAGACCACCAGATGTATGTTTTAACCCAGAGAAGTTCACAGGAGGGGAGGTGCCCCAGCTGCTGTAAATCACCCTCTCCCTTGCCTCCTCCCCAAAGCCGGAGAACAAGCCCCAGCTTGCTGTTGAAGGCCATAAAACTTCTCTTCTTTAAAGGACCCCTTTGTTGGGCCTGTTCATTGTAGCAGGCATGCAAGTCCACCAAGGGCCCATAAAACTTCCCCAGGCTTTGTGCGGGTGACCCCACGGGCCTGCACCTTAGCAATCCCACCCTTAAGCCCACAATAAAACTGTTGCTGGGTTCACCCAGAAACAGACTGGACTCAATTTGCCTTGTGATTTGTTTGTTAGCTTTACAAATGGCTTTTGAGGCCAGACAACCCCTCCTAACCCTGAATACTTGATCGGTGGAAGCTCAGGGACTTCCCGGGGAACTATGGTGGCTCTCAGGTCTCCATGGAGATTTGGAAACAATTCGCCTCAGGGGAAAGCTATTGCTGCCCTGGAAGGTGAGCCAGCCTTCAGATGCTGCTGGGCTCTCCTGTCACGGGTGGGCAAAGGTGTTTGGCCTCTTGCCTTGGCCAGTATGGTCCAGGGCCCGCTCCCCGAGAAGCCCCAAGGCCCTCACCTGCTCTCTGATGATGAATCCACTCCAGCAAGCCTACCGGCCTTGCTAAAGTGAAGTCCAAGCAAAGCCAGTCAACAGGAGGAGGATATTTATCGCTGACGTAGCTTAGTGGTTAAGAGCACAGGCTTCAAACAGCCCAAATGTCCATCCACCGTAGAATGGATAGTCACACAACGGGATATAAAAGAACAGTGCATGGCTACACACAACACATGGCTGAATCACACAGACATTCTGCCAAGAAGCCAGACATATAAGGGTAAATACTACACGCTTCCATTTATATGAAGCTTAAAAACAGGCACAACAGGGGGCTGGCCTGGTGGTGTAGTGGTTAGGTTCATGCACTCCACCTTGGCGGCCCAGGGTTTGAGAGTTCAGATCCTGGGAGCGGACCGACATACCGCTCATCAAGCCATGCTGTGGTGGCGTCCCACATACAAAATAGAGGAAGATCGGCACAGATATTAGCTCAGTGACAATCTTCCTCACCAAAAAAACCCAAAATACAGGCAAAACTATCTACAGTAGTAAAAGTTACAATTGCAGTTACCTCTGGGAGATGAAGGGGGGTGGTGTTGACTGGAGAGGGACATGTGAGAACTCTCTAAGGGTGACAGAAATGTTCCATATCTTGACCTGAGTGCAGATCATAGGTATATACACATATAAAAGGTAATTGAGCTATCCACTTAAGATCTGTGCTCTTTCCCTCATGTAAATTATACGTTAGGATAGTATTGGGAGAGAAAGCCCTGCCTTCTGACCTAGAGAACTGTGAGCTAATAAACAACTATTATTTTCAGCTGCTAAGTTTGTGGTACTCTGTTATATATTCATAGAAAGCTAATACACCTTGGTTCCCTGGTTCTAACGTTGGTCTTGCCTCCAGTTTACTGTGTGACCCAGGGTATGTCACTTAACCTCTCTGAGCTTCAGATTCCACAGTTAATGGAAACAATAACTCACTTCCTGCCTGCAGGATTAATGTGAAAATCAAATTAATTAGTGTAAGTGAAAGCACTTGGAAGGTTATAAAGCAGCTTATAAATGGAAAGTTTACTATTGTCATAAATAAACCTCCAACTTTGACCACAGGAAATGATTTAGAATCAACTAACCCAGGGCTGATAAGCCCCCATTTTGTTATAGGCCCTCAGCCATAATGTCAGCTGGATGTGGGTGTGTTCAGCATTGGATCTGGTGAGCTTGAGGAATGAATGATGTTAAATGCACTCCTTCTGAACACTGCCACAGATTCGACACAGGCAGATGCCTTCACATTTATTTACTACTATTTTTTTTTTACCTTCCCAAAGTAAAATACATAGGAATTTTTTCACTTGCTAGAAAGTTCTATGCCTTCTAGAACCCTGTAGCTCTCCCTCTGACAGGGAAATATTACCCTGTCCAGATGACTCTGAGCTCGCCCCAAATCCTACGGTTGCTGCTGTCTTAAAATATTATTATCACAGGCCCAGCCCCATGGCCTAGTGGTTAAGTTTGGCATGCTCCACTTCGGCGGCCCAGGTTCGGATCCCAGGCATGGACCCACACCACTCATCAACCATGCTGTCGTGGCAACCCATATACAAAAAGAGGAAGATTGGCACAGATGTTAGCTCTGGGCAAATCTTCTTCAGCAAAAAATATACACACACACACACACACACACACACACACACACACACACACATATATATCATTATCACTCTTTGTTTTACAAGTTAAGATCTTTATTGGGCTAAAATATCTTTCACTTATGATGATCAAATTAGAGCATAATACTTAATCCATTAATCCATTCTTTTTTATTTAAATTTTTTTTATTTCTCCTCCTGCCCTTCTCTCCTCCCATGCTCCCAATATAGTTATATTGTACTTTTGATTGGATCACTATTCAGTGTTTATCTTATTAAATGTTTAAATGTTTTTTAAATATTTTATACAGCTGATCCACATAGTGAATTATGGTTATTATATTTTTTTCTTGCACAATCCCTCCCCTGGAGTTCATAGTCATTTGGCTTTTGGTTTTCTTAGTTTTCTACGTCCTTATCAGTAACACAACTGTGAACTTGGCCAGATGTCTGAATCTCCCCTGAAGACATTCAGACATGTCAAGTATTCGATCGATTTCATCTTGTGGGAAAATCTCTCTCCCGGCGCCTTCTGATCTGTCCCGATCTGGACGGGCTGCCCTCCAGGCCTGGGACACCTATGACTTTTAGTATTTCATATTAAGCCCTTATTCTACGCCAGGCACTATGCTATTTGGGGCTCACAACCACCTTATGAGGTACATATTTGTATTCCCAGGACACTAACTCTTAAAGAGATTAAATAACCCAATTAAAAGATGGCTAATAAGTGGCAGAACCAGGATTTTAACTCCTGATTGTTGAACTCCAAAGCCCTGGGTTGGTTGATTCTTAATCATTTCCTGTGGTCAAAGTTGAACATTTATTTTTAATATGACAATAATAAACTTCCCACTTATAAATCACTTTATAACCTTCCAAGTACTTTCACATATATTAACTAATTTGATTTTCACATTAATCCTGCAGGCAGGAAATGAGTTATTGTTTCCATTAACTGTGGAATCTGCAGCTCAGAGATGATAAGTGACATACCCTGGGTCACACAGTAAACTGGAGGCAGAAACAATGCTAGAATCGAGATGTATTAGTTCTCTATGGCTATATAACAGATCAGTACACATTTAGCAGCTGAAAATAGCAGCCATTTATTAGCTCATAGTTCTGTAGGTCAGAAGTTGGGGCCCAGCATGGCTGGACTCTCAGCTCAGGTTCTCACAAGGCTAAAATCAAGGTGTTGGCCAGGCCTGCAATGTTGCCTGGAGCTCAGTGTCCCCTTTCACGCTCATTCAGTTGTTGGCAGGATTTGGTTCCTTGTAGTTGTAGGACTGAGGCGCCCATTTTCTTAATGGCTGTTGGCCAGTGCTCACTCAGCTCCTAGAGACCAATTTCAGGGCCTTGGCACATGGCCCCCACCACCTTCAAAGCCATGAATGGAGACTCTCCCGGACCCCACATGTCTTTCATTTGTTGGATCCTTCTCGTTAGGAGGCGTCCCGTCCCTTTTAAGGGCTCACCTGATTAGGTCAGGCCCACCCAGAATAATCTCCCTTTCTAAAGTCGACTGCGCAATCCACATAACCTAATCCCAAGAGTGTTATGCCATCATATTCATAAGTCCCTCCCACACTCAAGAGGAGGGGATTCTACAGAGTGTAGGCCCCTGGAGGCCGTCTCAGAATCCTGCTTACTATAGGAAGTGTGCTGGAATAGTATTCTCTCCGCCAAAGGGAAGGCTTCCCTGACCACTCATTTTGAGAGCTCCATGCCCATCCCAGTTACAAAAAAAAAAAAAAAAGACATATCATTATAAAATCTACTTAAAGGGATGCCTTTGGGCTGCTGCATTACAGCTATGCTGTTGAGATTGTGGAATGTGTCTGCTTCAGCTCATTACAACAAAGATGTGTAATATAATTGGGGGTCCTATTTGTTCATTGCAAATTTTGATAGCCTGAGTTTCTTAAAAGAATCATTCACCAGAAATAAACCAGTCACAAAAAGACAAATACTGCACGATTCCGCTTATTTGAGGTATCTAGAGTAGTCAAATTCATAGAAGCAGAAAGGAGAATGGTGGTTGCCAGGGGCTGGGAGGAGAGCAAATGGGGAATTGTTGTTTAATAGGGATGGAGTTTCAGTTTTGCAAGATGAAATGTCCTGGAGATCTATTGCATGATCACGTGAATATACTTAACAGTACTAAACTGTACACTTAAAAATGCTTAAGATAGTAAACTTTATGATATGTGTTTTTTTTACCAGTTAAAAATAAAAATTAAAAAAAAAAAAGAATCACTCACCAATGCTTTTTGTGATCTGAAGTGCAAAAGAGCTCTTCAAAGCAGCCTTGGGATCAGGAAAAGTCACTAGAATGTTGTACTGGATATGGAGGATTTGCTCTCTCTACATCCATCCCACCCTCCTTCTCTGTGTCTTTCTGCCCTGTAGAGCCTGGAAAGCTAGGCTTGAGCATGATTTGGATTCTTCCAGTTAGATGCCCTTGTGGATGACTCAGAGGGTGGGAGTGAGGCAGAGGCCACGTGCCATTGACAAGTGTGGATGTAGGGCCAGTGAGTTTCCGCAGCCGTTTCACGGCGCCCAACACTAGCCTCACAAGCGTCAACTGGCAGTTGGTGCAACAGCATGAGAGTCTTCCTGACCCCTGGATCACGGCTAAAGCAGCGTGCTCTTCAAGCCACCAGTCCCCAGAGAACCTTCTAACTGCCCACCTTCCTGGTTAAGGTAGAGGTAGAATGGTTCCTCTTGGCAGGCCAGTAGTTCTGTGGTGTCATTCTGAGAGTCACTTCTGGAGGACCAGCCCAAGACCTGATCCTCCCGTCCTTACAACAATTTTGCAAATACACAATGCCCTGAATTAAATCCCTTTCTGTTTAAAATCGCTGGAGTGATTTCTTTTTCCTGCGACTGAACCCTGGGTGTTAGTCACACGTGGTGGTCAGGCCAGCGGATGCTCTGGAATTTGATCATTCCATCATGCAAGGTTGTAGTGGCATCTGATAGAGGCCACATCTTCAACTTTTTCCAGGGCTGTGCGGGGGGCCTTTTGTGTAAATAGGGACTTTGGCAATTACTCCCATCAGCCCCACTTTCACCCTGCCCCCTCACACGGGGCCTCGCACCCAGCAGGACTCCAACTGCTGTTGGGCAATGCTCTATTTCTCTCCTTTCCCTTTCACAGCTAGTTGAAAACTTTTCCCCTCTACTCCCTACCTGATTGTAGCAGACCCTAGGGCTGTCCACCCAAGGCATCCCCCCACCTCTTCCCTCCTAGCAGAACCCAGTTTAGTTTGAGTATTAGGCAAAGATTTCTTAATTTTAGGTAACATGTTCTATGATGGGTTTGTGACTCAGTTCTGGCTAATAAGGGAGTCTCCTGGGAAGCTTCTGAAGAGAATTTTTCTTCCTGAGAAGAGGTGAGAGTGCGGGAGTTTTCTCATTGCCTGACTGTCCATAACTTCCTCTCCTAAAACAGGCACTTGATGCCTGGAGCTACAGCAGCCATCTTGACACCACGAGATGGCAAGCATCCAGAGAAAAGGCCAACAGCTAAGAATGACAGGGCAGAGTGGCTGACAGAACAGAGTCCCCCATGCAATCAATGAATCATGGACAAACCCTGGAACTGCTTCCTTCCGGACTACTTGCTAGTTAAGCAGTAAAGGTCCTTAAGTTTTAAGCCACTATTAATTGGGTTTTGGGGTACTCGAAGGCCAAAGCCTTCCTGACACATCTAACCCATTCCTGATAACTCTCAGTAGATGCCCTTGCCTTCAACTTTGCAGAGAAAATGGAATCCACTTCCTGCCCACCACCCCTGACGTGCAAGCTTTCTCCCTTCCCTCTTGTCTCATGGCCAAGAGTCTCTTATATGATCTGAGGCTAATCTCTCCCTTGCGCTCTGGACACCAACCCCTCTCCTCCGCAGGGACCTCACCCGGCAGTCTTCGTTCTGTCCTGCATCTTCCATCTCCTGCTCTCCAGCGACCCCTTCCCAACTGTGGTGTTGAGTAAGCACTCAAGGCCGGGTGTACTGCACTGAGTGGACACGTGTCGTCCTAAACATGAGGGAACTGCTTCTCCAGGGCCCCTTCCCAGTGCCCTGGGCGAGCCCCTGGAGGTGAAGGAAGCAAGGGGTTTTCTGTTCTCTGGTTCCAGAGTGAGCAGTCGCCCAGGACTGTGTAGGACCCGTGGGTCCTCATGCCAACGCCTGCTTTCCACTGCAATGCTTGTTTTCCTTCTGCTTTTTCTCCTTATTTGTATTGAGGGCATATTTTCTTTATCTTTAAGACTTTTATAGCTTTGTATCTCTGCCTCATTTTAGTATATTCTGTTATGATTTATGCTGCTTTTACTGGCTCTTTACCCTCAGCACACAAACATGTTTCAGTTTTCCACAGCTTACAAAAATTAAATCAAAAACCCTTCCTTGACCCTGCGTTCTTGTCGAGTTTCAGCATTCTCTCTCTCCCCCTTCTCTTCCTTGTGAGCTCTTTGGGAGTCGGCTGCGCTCGTGGTATTTCTTCACATCCCACTCAATCCTTAACTCTCCTTTCCAAGACCGGAAACTCAGCCCAGCCTCGCTTAGCACAATGGGGGTTTTATTGGCAGGATGCTGGGAATCTCACGGCTGTGGGAAGAAAAGGAAAGGGATGCAGCTGGGCCACCAGAACCCCTGAGACTCTTTTCTTGTGGCCCCCACACTCTCTCTTCTCCCAGCTTCTCTTTTGGAGTGATGTCATTCTTTCTTCCACATGGCTCTCACCTGCTCCAGAGCCTTGTACACCACAGCTCCCCTTAGCTCCAGTTTGAAAATCCCAGGGAAGGATTCTGATTGGTCCAGCCTGGGTCAGGTATCTTCCCATGGACCAATCAGCCATGGCCCCAGGAGGCAAAAGCCTCAGAGGGGGGAATTGTGAGCCAGCTTCTCAGCTGGCTTTTCCTTACCAACAGCACTTGCTTGAAATTATGTACTCTCATTCACCTGCTGATGCCCCACCCACATCGCACAGGCCTGACCTCTTCCTGTGCTCTGGCTTCTTCCAACTGCCCACACCCGCCTGAAGCCGTGGCACTCTACTCTGCCTGTATATACAACAGGTCAGCCATGCTGAGAGATCACCACCCCTCCAGCTGAGTTCAACCATGACTCTCGGGTGTATAAATAACCCAGCTTCCTCAGCCCTAGAGAGGGAGAATGTAATGGCCACAGAGATGTGCCCCCAGGTCCCTCTCAAGGAGGAACTTACTTCCCCAGTGTCAGCAGACAGCCTCCAACTGCTGAAAACCACCTCGCCCTGAAGCATTGCCTTCCCGGGGTAGCCCACAAACAGTGACTGCTCATTTCATCCACTGTGGGACCACTCTGACGGGCCAGATACCTTCAGCGTTCCCCAGGGGGTAGGTCCAGGCTTTGCCAGGCCAGCTTTGCAGTTCCAGCCCTCTCTCTGCCCAATCCCACCGCCTCCCTCTCCTTCCACAGA